>NC_074683.1:10532170-10854552 GCF_029448725.1 Salvelinus fontinalis
AAAACAATAATTTAATACATTTTAAAATAAGGCTGTGACGTAACAAAATGTGGATAAAGTCAAGACTCTCACCTGGTAGTTCATGATGGCTCGCAGGCACATGATGCATACGTGAACGTCATCCTTCTTACAGACCAGCCGGGAGTTCTTCAAGGTTCTCCGGCTCGGCAACGTGTTGCAACTGAAACATACGGACACAGGAGAGTTTTCACAGTAAGCACCATAGGTCTGAGTCGATACAAACAAAGACGCAGCGCTTGGTGAACAAGAAAACGTGTCATCTGTGAACTGTAGAAATCAAACTTGTCAGGACACAAAGAGTTGTGTAATCTACTGCCTCACTCAGAGGCCAAAGGGGAATTGAACTATCCCGCACAAAGATATCGCTTGCAGCTAGTACAACGGCAGCAAGTCATTTGCATGCATGGCGGCGACCAGGCCGGCTTTGTGGAGATAAAACGGCAAAGAGGGGAGCCTTTCCCGCTGACGCCTTTCTCACAATGAAAGGAGAGTGCTTGAGAGTGGGAGTGTGTGTGTGTTTGTTCAAGTGTGCGGGTGCATGTGTGTGTGCTACTGAACACGGTCCAGTACAGCACAGACCAGCTCTGTCCAGCCAGGGACATAAGACGTGATATTTTCAGCGCTGTCACAAGGCTCTAACTACTAGCAATGGTTCTGGGAAAAGGTTCCTTGAGGCTACCGATGCACACAAACACTGACTCATGTTAGCACCGATGCCTTAGGGCCAGTCTTCAGTCACGGCATTGGCAGAGTCTGTTGTCTAAACAATCTAGTAAACCACAGTAGATGATTGGTCTTCATTGTCAGACACGTCTCACCGGTTACATCAATGTGAGCTATTCAGCAAGCAGTTATGACGTCTGCGTGTAGTAAATGTAAAATATCTAGAATAGTAAGTGAGTGTATGCGTGACTTTGTTTGTCTTTGTGTGTGTGTGTGTGTGTGTGTGTGTATGTTTATGTGTGCTCTTTGTTCTATTTAGGTGCATGTGACAGACAAAACAAGTGTCCTCGCGTAAATGAGCTCGCTTCACGAGACGGTGACAGAATTGGAACGCTGCCTCACCCAGCAGGCGACGGCGGTGTTCTTCGAGAACTAAGCTCTTGTTTTTCTTTCCCCTCATTACACCAAACCATCTCCAGCCCTCAGCCTGCGACCAGGCAGCGGGGACAATAGGTAGAGTAACACATCTGAGGGAAAGGATCTATATCCCGAATGGCACCCTACTCCCTACATAGTGCACTACTTTTTTCACCAGGGCTCTGGTCAAACGTAGTGCACCACATTGGGAATAGGGTGCCACTCGGGATGCCGCCAGTGACTTGAGAGCACATTGTTTCTTAAATCATACAGATGGAATGATGTGTGATGACTTGACTATGAGTAAAAGGAGACAGTCATTCACCCTGTTGCAATGTAGGCACGGTAGGCTTGCGTTGACAGGCCTGGTGGTGGTGTACCAACTTCCACCCAATGAAAATTCCACAAAGGCTTCGAGCTATGCTTTCATGGACGTTACTTCAACACTACAGCTACCTAGTCTAAGGCTGAGTCCCGAATGGCAGCCTATGCCTTGTACAGTGTACTACTTTTGACCAGGGCCAAATAGTACACTACACAGGGAACAGGGTGCCATTTGGGACGCACATGCACTCTAAATCGCGTCTCACCACAGTACAACAACATGTTGACAAACACAACTATAAACTACAGTAGGCTAGCCTGAATAAGGAGATCTGGGAAAAAAAGAGAAGACATACCATCGTCCTTGAGAACACTTTGGGCATTTTAAAGAGCTTGGTGTCCTTCACGTGTGCAAGTGAGGTTTTCAGAAAAATACATAGAATTCTTAATATGACATCAGAAAAGTGACAACAATGATTGACTTGGAAGGGGTGAAATTGTTACAACAAGGCTAAGTTTCTGTATGTTGGAAAAATGAATAAATACTAATATTGCTAATGTTAATTACCTTGACTTGTCAGTCTGTGTTAGGAGGAAACTAAAGAATGTACAGAAGGGTTTGGTTTACTGCCAGTTACTAATTGAACAACTAGCAATATACAGAGGGGGAACAATGCCAGTACAAACAGCCATTTGCTCTAAATGGGAACAGAAATCTAATTTCTACAGTAAGCACAATAGAGTTAGTAGCAGCAGGACAAATAGGCCTAACTTCCCCTCGCTCCCCTTCACACACTGGGCCACAGCTTGGTAATGGAAGCAGGTAGTATGTGTGTGTGTGTGTGTGTGTGTGTGTGTGTGTGTGTGTGTGTGTGTGTGTGTGTGTGTGTCAGGGTTTCTGTTAGCTGGTAAATACCGTCTTTTGGCCAATTTCTTTATTTTATTAGGACGATAAAAAAGAAATTGCTGTCCAAATTGCTGTGAGAAAAAAATAATTCCATAGTAAAAATAGTGCTTTTTATTCATTGATGGAAATACCAGTGGATGTGCTCCAACGTCAAAGGCAAATATACTTCATAGGCTAATAAATCCTCAAGCTGCTGGGACATTAGCGTCTGATGTGTTTCTATTCTTACTCACGCAAAAGACTGGAGGTCTAAGGGACTTCAGCTACGTGAACCCTGACTGGGCAAAATTGGTGAAGATTGTGTTGATTAGCTCTGTTTCCAGTGTGCCTGCCGAGAGGTGATTCTTTCTTCCAAAACAGAATGAAGACAGCCTCATGATCACGCCTTCTTAAGGACAAAGTAATGAGGGTGATGTGCGTCAAACTGCTCCAAGGAGTTGGCTTCCCAACAGCAGCGGCTGTCTTTGAGCGGGCCAAGGTCCACCGCAAACGCAAGTAAATTAGAGGCAAATTATAGTGTTCGTCAGGCCCAGTCCTAGCACTTCTGCTGCCGCCCTAGGCCAGATCAACACATGCCGCCCGTGTCATGTATAGTATAAAGATTTGGAATGGATTGATAGACTGGAGGAGAGTAATGGTGTGTATCATGCGCAATTGGTGCATTTCAGTTGAACTTATTCAGTAGCGCTTGGAAACTAAAAATCGTCGCCGACTTTTCACATTACAATGTTGCAATCACTAGGCAGCCAACTGTCTATAGTAGGAAACAGAGTTGTTATCGATCACTAGGCAGCCAACTGTCTATAGTAGGAAACAGAGTTGTTATCGATCACTAGGCAGCCAACTGTCTATAGTAGGAAACAGAGTTGTTATCGATCACTAGGCAGCCAACTGTCTATAGTAGGAAACAGAGTTGTTATCGATCACTAGGCAGCCAACTGTCTATAGTAGGAAACAGAGTTGTTATCGATCACTAGGCAGCCAACTGTCTATAGTAGGAAACAGAGTTGTTATCGATCACTAGGCAGCCAACTGTCTATAGTAGGAAACAGAGTTGTCAATAAGAGTTATAAGCCACGTATATCACACATGACACGAGTCTCGACCCCACAATAGTTCAAATTACAATAAACATAACATTTATTAACATCATCCAGTAGAACTGTAAAAAGAGTGAGATATAATTTGAGCTTTGGAAACAAGTGCTTTTGTAAATGTATGGCGCGGGCCTCGTCTCACAGGAGCATTGTAAACCTCATTTTGTTTATTAATATCAAATTTGATTGTCCAACATGATAATTTCTTCATTTTGTGGCTGACTAGAGTGTACTTTTTACACTGCTGTGTTGCTGAATCGCGGTGGGAATGGGGAGTGGGGCGGGCCGGCTCGGTCATGGCTAGAAGGGATCCAGCTTGTCAAAAGTACACTGAACAAAAATATAAACACAACATGCTGGTTCCATGTTTCATGAGCTGAAATAAAAGACCCCAGAAATACGCACAAAAACCGTATTTCTCTCAAATATTGTGCACAAATTTGTTTACATCCCTATTAGTGAGCATTTCTCCTTCGCCAAGATGACACCTGACAGGTGTGACATATCAAGAAGCTGATTAAACGGCATGCTCATTACACAGGTGCACCTTGTGCTGGGGACAATAAAAGGCCCATTTAAAATGTGCAGTTTGTCACACAACACAATGCCACAGATGTCTCAAGTTTTGAGGGAGCGTGCAATTGGCATGCTGACAGCAGGAATGTCCACCAGAGCTGTTGTGTAGAACATAATGTCCCAGTTCTTCCATGCCCTGCATACTCACCAGACATGTCACCCATTGAGCTTGTTTGGGATGCTCAGGATTGACGTGTACAACAGCGTGTTCCATTTCCCGCCAATATCCAACAATGTTGCACAGCCATTGAAGAGGAGTGGGAAAACATTCCACAGGCCATAATCAACAGCCTGATCAACTCTATCTGAAGGAGATGTGTTGCGCTGCATGAGGCAAAATGGTGGTCACACCAGATACTGGCTGGTTTTCAGATCCACGCCATAGAATAGGGCCTAATGAATTTATTTCAATAAATCTGAGTAAAATCTTTGAAATTGTTGCATGTTGCGTTTATATTTTTGTTCAGTATCAATTTTTCTTTTTGCTAACTCTAACCCTTTCCTAACCTAAATCTCCTAACCTGCTATGTTCATTTTCCTAACCTGCTGCTAAATTAAATCAGAGAGGCCTTGATTGTATTTGAAAACAGCTGTGTTTGGTTATTTATTAATTACAATTTTATACAAATAGCCTATAGGACAGGTCGTTGGCAAATTATATTATACAAATATTATATTTTGAAGTCGTGTAGGAGACTAGTTCTTCAAGGCTAATTTTTGTATTTATTTTTATTATGATATTCATTTATGATTTATAGAAGGGATGAAGACGCAACGGGCAATGTTATGCTTTTCAATAAAAACTGTCATTTTGGTTAAAGAGCATCATTCTATTTTATATTCTGAAAACTTTACAGGCTAATTCCTATTCCGTTAAGATGAATTACAATAATCTAAATGTGATTTTGAGCACCGTGGGTGGACGCCATAATGTGTTACGCACCCAATGCATATTAACGTCCGGTACATTTCTCAAATGTCCGATAAAAAAAAATCTTGCCAGTCACGTTGTCCGGCGCCAAATTGTCCTGACGGAAACCCCGGTATGTGTGTGTGTGAATGCGTGTGTGCGCACATGTTCGTGCGAGTGTGTGTGGCAGGTAGGTAGGTAGGGGAGCCAGGGGGGTTGAGGTGGGGGGTGGGGTGGTGCTGCAGGCATCTAGAACTATCAGACAGCACCATGAGCGACACCTTAAGTAGACCTGCCTGCTGCTGCTGAAGAGTGGAGCACAGAGCAGGAAACTAAAGGACGAAGGCCAGGACAGAACACCAGTCAACATCACAGCTGTCACTGTCACCTTCATACAGCTCACATTCACATACAGCGCATCGTTTTTCCCCCTCATCAATCTACACACAATAAACCATAATGTCAAAGCAAAAAAAGTGTTTTAGATTTTTTTTTTGTGCAAATTAATCAAATAAAATGAACAGAAATAACACATTTACATAAGTATTCAGACCATTTACTCAGTACTTTGTTGAAGCACCTTTGGCAGCGATTACAGCCTCGAGTCTTCTTGGGTATGACGCTACAAGCTTGGCACACCTGTATTTGGGGAGTTTCTCCCATTCTTCAATGAAAATCCTCTCAAGCTCTGTCAGGTTGGATGGGAAGCATCGCTGCACAGCTATTTCCAGAGATGTTTCATCAGGTTCAAGTCCGGGCTCTGGCTGGGCCACTCAAGGATATTCAGAGACTTGTCCCGAAGCCACTCCAGCGTTGTCTTGGCTGTGTGTTTAAGGTTGTTGTCCTGTTAGAAGGTGAACCTTCACCCAAGTCTGAGGTCCTGAGAGCTCTGGAGCAGGTTTTAATCAAGGATCTTGCTGTACTTCGCTCCATTCATCTTTCCCTTGATCCTGACTAGTCTCCCAGTCCCTGCTGCTGAAAAACATCCCCCACAGCATGATGCTGCCACCACCATGCTTCACCGTAGGGATGGTGCCTGGTTTCCTTCAGATGTGACGCTTGGCATTCAGGCCAAAGAGTTCAATCTCGGTGTCATCAGACAAGATAATCTTGTTTCTCATGTTCTCAGTCCTTTAGGTGTCTTTTGTCAAACTCCAAGCGGGCTGTCATGTGCCTTTTACTGAGGAGTGGCTTCCGTCTGGCCACTCTACCATAAAGGCCTGATTGGTGGAGTGCTGCAGAGATGGTTGTCCTTCTGGAAGGTTCTCCCATCTCCACAGAGGAACTCTGGAGCTCAGTCAGAGTGACCATTGGGTTCTTGGTCACCTCTCTGACCAAGGCCCTTGCTCATTTTAGCCGGCCGGCCAGCTCTAGGAAGAGTCTTGGTGGTTCTAATGGAGGCCACAGTGTACTTGGGGACCTTCAATGCTGCAGAAATGTTTTGGTACCCTTCCCCAGATCTGTGCCTCGACACAATCCTGTCTCAGAGCTCTACAGACAATTCCTTTGACTGCATGGTTTGGTTTTTGCTCTGACATGCACTGTCAACTGTGGGACCTTATATAGACAGGTGTGTGCCTTTCCAAATCATGTCCAATCAATTGAATTTACCACAGGTGGACTCCAATCAAGTTGTAGAAACATCAAGGATGATCAATGGAAACAGGATGCACCTGAGCTCAATTTCGAGTATCATAGCAAAGGGTCTGAATACTAACATAAATAAGGTATCTGCTAAAATGTCTAAAAACACGTTTTCACTGTCATTATGGGATATTTTGTATAGATTGATGAGGAAAAAACATAATTTAATCCATTTTAGTATAAGGCTATAACGTAACAAAACGTGGAAAAGAGGAAGGGGTCTGAATACTTTCAGAATGCACTGTATAGTGCCACTTAAATGGCACTACTACAGAAGTAGTGCACTATATAGGTAATAGGGTGCCATTTGGGACACACACATAGCCTCAGTCTCAGTCTCCTATAGGATCTTTAATTTGATCTAAACTCTGATAGACAGGAATATTAACACTGTAGCCCCACAGCCCCTTGTACATACGTGCCAGCACACTGCATGCATCCCAAATGGCACCCTATTAGCTATCAAAGTTTTGCACTATACAGGGAATAGGGTGACATTTGGGACACACACACTAGCCTTACAGAAGAAGCTCATGAGTAGTGAGTTGAGATTAATTGAAAATTAATGTAGCTTAATCCACCATATGTGAATTAGGATAGTGTTGGGATCAGCGGAGGCTGGTGGGAGGAACTATAGGAGGATGGGCTCATTGTAACGACTGGAATGGAATAAATGGAATGATGTCAAACGTGGTTTCCATTTGATGGATGTGTTTGACACCGTTCCATCGATTCCATTCCAGCCATTACAATGAGCCCGTCCTCCTATAGCTCCTCCCACCAGCCACCTCTGGTTGGGATTGAGAAGACAAGTGAAACATGGTGAGAAAGGTTTTCTTTGTGCAACGGTTCTCGTAAAACCTGTGAGTTACCCACAGTCAGACAGAAGGATTAGCCGTCTATGTGAGAAGTCAATGGGAATAACAACCTGGCACATCATTGAAACGACAGCAGGGATTAACACACACAGTCAGAAATAGGCATAATTGGATGAACATGGTTTAACGTAAGCAGGGGGACATTTTCAATGTTCAATGTTGGCCCAATTATAAAAAATGTGTATCATTCGTATCATATTCATCACATAACATATCATATTTGTAAAATTCCTGTGGAAAAGATATTGTTAGAAAATGGGGATTTCCGTCTTTTTCAATAGCTATGAAAACCCCATTGTCAGCAATGTGCGGTAGAGATATCATAATCCATAACATTTCATGTGATGTCTGAAAAGGTCGTTTGTTGTGGTCATGAGGCCCTGAAGGCTTTAAATGGCTTAAGACACGTTTCAGTCTGGCACGGATTGGCAGGATGGAGGATGGGGGGGGGGGTTGGTTTCCATGGATACGTTCCAAATGGCACCCTATTCCCTATGTAGTGACCTTTTTTTTGACCAGGGCCCATAGGGAATCCCATAGGGCTCTGGGCAAAAGCACTATCTAAGGAATAGGGTGCCATTTGGAACGTATCCATGGAAAACAAACCCACCCCATCCTCCATCCTGCCAATCCGTGCCAGACTGAAACGTGTCTTAAGCCATTTAAAGCCTTCAGGACCTCATGACCACAACAAACGGCCTTTTCAGACATCACATGAAATGTGTGCGCTTTCAGAACCGTCAGATACAACCATGTGACGACCCTCCCACTCTGTCTGCCGAATTCTTTCTCTTTGCTCTTGTTTTCCTTAATAGGATGTCGGTGGGCGGAATGGGACACACCTGGGCCTGGGTGTGTCCCGGGATAAATACACCTCTTCCCCATTCGTTGAGGAGACTCTCTCCATGCAGACACACTGTTAGATTTTGGTTGTGGCATTTTTGTGGTTGTTTTGTTTGTTTACTTTGGCACCTTTCAATACCCCTCATTATCACATTTATGCACGTGAACACTCACTTACACTACTGATTACTGACTACACACACCACTGTTAATTGTCTTTACGTTAACTCAGTTAATAAATATATTTTTGTTATTCCTTATCTCCACATTGTCTCCCTTTTTGTTACGGACTTCGCGCCGGTTCGTGACAACCACGTGAATGAACCCAGAGCATCAAATTAGGGGACTATAACAATCCAGACTAAGTGAACCACAATCATGACTTTTCAAACCATTCCTTATAGATACCACAAATATCAAGTTTTAAATACAGAATTCTGACTACGTTATCATTGTGGTGTAGCCTTACAGTAGCTTCTAGCCTGTAATGTATGGTTAGAGTCTGGCAACTTTCCCAAAATCCCCAGGTTTTCCAGAGATCATGGTTGGAGGACTCCGGATGTCATGCTTATTCCCTCTTGATTCTAGGAAACGTCAAACTGGGATAACTGGAAAATCTGGGAGTTCTTTTTTGAAATGTTATCCACATTTTTCAAGCATAGGTACGGTATTGAGGCGTGTGGTTTACCGTAGCGTGGAGTGTCGCCCGGAGCGGGAGATGCTGTTCCCGCTGACGGGGGACGGGAAGTTACTCCCCCCATGCAGGTCCTCTATGGATCTGCTCCAGGGCTTGTCCACCGACTTCTCCGGGTTGTCCTCTACGCTGTCGCCATCAAACCTGGAGAGGGGGGACACACAGGACAGGAGACTTAAGAGATCGTAATACATCACTGCACTTCTCTGATCACAGTCCGACGATGTCTGTGTCCCAAATGGCAACTAATTAACTTTAAGTGTACTAGTTTTGACCAGGGCCCATAGGTAGTAAAAGTAGTGCACTACATAGGGTATAGAGTGCCATTTGGGACACAGCCCTGGTCTGTTTAACACATTATCAGTAGGTAGAAGTGTATACAAATTCGGCTTAAGTGCAACATTGTGGAGATGCTCTTATTTCAGATTTCAGCAGGGCAATAATTCCCAAATAGATGTGGCTATTTTCTAATGGAAAGGCAGGGGACTAACTTGTACCAAGTGAATCAAGGTAAACACGCATTGATGGGGTAACCATTTGATACGCGTTGGACAGACTAGTGACATAGGGTCCGAACGTACATTTCAAATGTAACCGCCACGTAAAAAAAAATGCCATTGGCTCTGAATGGCAACCTTGTGATCAGGCTGTCTATGAACAGAATCTACATGCCAAACAGAGCAAATGTCTACGTTCCAAATGTCACCACTATTTCCTATGTAGTGCACTACTTTTTGACCAGGGCCCATAGGGAGTCCCATAGGGCTCTGGTCAAAAGTAGTATGCTATATAGTGAATGGGATGCAGTCAGTGTCCCGGGAGCCGTTCGGTCACCACATTCGACCAGTGACTCGGTGTTTCTGAGAACGAGGCAGCAGGAGCAGCATTGTCGAGGAAATGCATCATTGATTAGGCAGAAAAGGGCCATTGTGCTCATTGTCTGGCCTGCGCTAGACGGGGTGCATCTATAGGGTGAACAGAGCCAGGGGACTTACGTGACAGCGTACTGCGCAAAAGAAAGATACTCCACCAAAACATCCAGGCCTTTGTTTTCTTCGTTGAGGAATTCTCTCACCCACCTGGAAGGAGAAATAACACCCCGTGTTAGTCCAAGAACAATGCTAGTCACACAAACAGTATGTGGGCCCATAGCGTGAGATACACAACAAACATCAGACACACAGAACTGTCTGGGATTCAGCCATATTATCATTGAGATACACGTCAAGTGCCAAGGGTCCGACACAAGATCTAGCTATAATAAAAAGCTTGAAATAAGTGCTGGCAGAGAGAGAGGGTGGAAACAGAGAGGGAGAGAGAAAGGGTAAGAGAGCCAGAGAGAGAGCCAGAGATAGAGGGAGAGAGAGCCAGAGAGAGAGAGAGAGAGAGAGCCAGAGAGAGATCCAGAGAGAGAGAGAGAGAGAGAGAGAGAGAGAGAGGGTGGAAACAGAAAGAGAGAGAGAGAGAGACAGACAGACAGAGAGGGAGAGAGAGAGAGCCAGAGAGAGAGGGTGGAAACAGAGAGAGAGAGAGAAAGGGTAAGAGAGCCAGAGAGAGAGAGAGCCAGAGAGAGAGCCCCAGAGAGAGAGAGAGAGAGAGAGAGAGAGAGAGAGACAGAGAGAGACAGAGATAGAGGGTGGAAACAGAGAGAGAGAGAAAGGGTAAGAGAGCCAGAGAGAGACAGATAGAAAGGGAGGGAGAGAGAGAGAGACAGAGAGAGAGACAGAGAGAAAGGGAGAGAGAGAGAGAGAAAGGGTAAGAGAGCCAGAGAGAGAGAGAGAGAGAGGGAGAGAGAGCCAGAGAGAGAGCCCCAGAGAGAGAGAAAGAGACAGAGACAGAGAGAGAGACAGAGAGAAAGGGAGAGAGAGAGAGAGCCAGGGAGAGAGCCAGAGAGAGAGCCAGAGAGAGAGCCAGAGAGAGAGAGAGAGAGATATTTTAGATTTCCCCCACATTTCTCTCACTCTCTTCCCATCAGTCACTGGGAGGAATAGCGATGAGCCGGTTGGGGGACTTCAAAGCCTTGGTGGTACTGTGGAATACAGCAACACGCACACACACACATATAAAGACACATAGGCAGCTCCCCTCTCTTCCCCTCTCCTCCCTACCAGGGAGGGCCTTGACGATGATCAAAAGACCATTTCTACCTTTCTCACCGCCACCAGTGCAAAAGTGGGCCACCTATTCAGCATGCTGGAGCCTTCATCTGCACTCGACAGCGATGGGAAACAGAGCCGTCTTTTTGAGAGACAATACAGCATGTTTGACTAATGACAGCCACTCCTCTCTCTCTCTCATATTTATGAGCAAAGGACTCACTCACTCACACTCTTTCTCACACTCTTTATTAGCGACTCCACCAGCATCGTGTCTATTTACGGGGCCAATTACTTTAACGGGCTGTGATTGCACCGTGCATGACACACAGCCAGGCCTTCAGAAGTACTGTGACAATCACTAACAAGGGACATGCTCGTCTGAGAGCAGGGTCCCATTCATTAGGCACTGAAGGGACGAAAACGGATTGAAACACTGAGGGCTTAAGCGGAATTGCGCCCTAATGAACTGGGCCTCTCAGTCTGACTATGGCGTGGCTGCATTCTGACTTGTGTTGCTAATAAAAAGGGCTCCTTTTAAGGGCATGGGACACTTAATAGTAATGTCCTGTAAAGGGAATAGGGTGCCATTTGTGATGCGTGGAGGTGGCGGAGGTGTGACCTGACCTTAAACCCGCGGTAGTCACGAGTCGTGACCACACGACTACAACAGCAACAGTTAGATTCATAATATGACAATGTAACTTGTCAACAATTGAACGAGGTGAAAACAATTGAAAGGCTGAGTGCTTGCTACTCAGTGCTGCTGAGAAAAAGGCTGTCTCCACGATCAGTAGACGCACGATGTGTCTTCTCTGAAAAGGACTGATTGTTATGTAGCCTACTGGTCATCACACTGATTTCTTCTGGTTTCTGCCCTCCCCCTCTTTATAACCGCCCCCCTCCCTCCCCCCGTCTCTCTCTGGGAAAAGATAATGCTTCATTGTCTCATCTAGATTAGGTCGATTATGAATGTAATCTAGTTTAGCGACATAAGGTCACTAAAACAAGGCACGAGATAATCCACATAAACAATGCCTACCCTCCTGGCTTTGTTTTGAGAGACAGACTTCCTCCACCGTGACTCGCTTTTGTGGTTCAGTGTGAGTGAGTGAGTGAGTGAGTGAGTGAGTGAGTGAGTGAGCGAGTGACTGAGAGTGAGAGAGTGAGAGATTGTGTGAGTGAGAGAGTGAGTGAGAGAGTGAGAGATTGTGTGAGTGAGGGAGTGAGTGAGTGAGTGAGTGAGAGAGTGAGTGAGTGAGAGATTGTGTGAGTGAGTGAGTGAGTGAGTGAGTGAGTGAGAGATTGTGTGAGTGAGAGAGTGAGTGAGTGAGTGTTGGTGTTGTTGGGACCCTGAGATCCTCTAACTGTTGTTGTGCTATGGTGCTGGAGTCTGTGTGTTGTGATGGTACAGAACTGTGGCTGCCTGGTCCCCTTTCTGCGCCAGAGTCCCAAATGCCACCCTTTTCTCTATGTAGTGCCCTACTTTTGACCAGGACCCAGGTAGGGAATAGGGTGCCTTTTGGGACGCACGCCGTGTCTTCCTGTCCCTCACAGCTGTCTGCCAGTGTTGCCTGCCGGGTCACCAGTGACCTTGCCCAGTCCCATCAGCCCCGCTGCTTCCTGCTGTCCCTTATCCTGCTGTAGTCCCTTATCTGCCTCATCCTGACTATAGATCCCAGCATGCACCCTGGCTTCATTACTCCCTGGGACCACAGCTGACCTGGTATGCATCCCAAATGGCATTCCCTTTATAGTGCACAACTTTTCAACAGGCCCATAGGGAATAGGGTGCCATTTGGGACGCAACACTTTCCCATTCACATCTACACACATATCAATTACTACCCACCCTATGTGATTTGTCCTTAACGAAATTTCCAGTTCTCTCAGGACTTGGGTGGATTCCTGCACTCTCCGTCGGAATTTCTGGGGGCAAAGAAAGGGAATTATTATTAGCATGTCATCACTCTGATCTGGTGGGTTATAAATCCTAAATGGTACAACAGACACCACCGCTGCCATTCCCGAAAGGGAAATGTCCTGAAGAGAATGTGTGTGCTTTCTTGTCTTGAATAGGGCTGCACAATTCTGGGAACTTTCAATACATTCCCTGGTTCTCCAGAAAAGGCAGTTCTTCCTTATGGAACAATAGAATCTTCTGCGCATTCCAAATGGCACTCTATTCCCTATATAGTACACAACTTTTTTTTATGGGCCCTGGTCAAAAGTAGGCACTATATAGGCAATAAGGTGCCATTTGGGACACAGATATATTCAACTCATTAAATTGGTCCTGGCTTGTATTTGAGCTGCCGGGCCCTTTACACACACCGACCGTAGATCCATTCTTGTCCTGTGTGCTGTTACCGTGGTTTTACCGCCAGGAGAAAATACTCGGAGGACTGAAGTGTATGACCTGACCTGCATGTGAATACACAACGTGAAACGACACAAGTGTTTGTGAGGGGCGGTCCCCCTCCCTCCCTCCCTCCCTCTCCATCTCTCTCTCTCTCCCTCTCGACTCCAAACAAAAGCCCTGCGGCCTGTTGCGCCACAACTGTGAGGAGGAGGAGGAATAGAAAAAGCACAAGCGTGAGCGACGGGGCTCGCTGGCAGACATTCATAATCAACGGCCAGAAGAACCAACGTTGCTCACTACTAGTTCAGAGGAAGAAACCAATCTCCCTGATGACAGAGAGTGAAATCATTGCATCACCAATGACAGAGACAGAGGAGGAGGCTCCCAGTATCCATATCCACCTAGTTTGGCTGAGGCCTTGCCTTCCCGTTCCATGCTGTGCCCAAGTGCATAGTGTAGGGAATAGAGCGCAGTTTGGGATGTACGCTGTGTCTATGAGGGAGGAAACAAACAGAGCTAGACTCAAGTGTTAGAAACACAGAGAGCGAGAGCGAGCAGTACAGGGACGTTCCCATTGCCAGGGCTTCTCTGGGCTCGTAGTACTGGGCTGGGTGGTGGTGGTGTGTGTGTTTGGCCCATGTGGAGATGAGAAACAGAGTGTAATTGTATTAGGGAGGAGACCCTTTGTGTGGAAAGCAGAGCAAGTGTGAGGGCTACTGCGCAGACTCCTTGACGCCCCCCCCCCACACACACACAGTCACGTACACACATACACACACTCCCCACTCCTCAGTAAGTACTACCAGCTGTTCTACCGACGCAGATCCAGAGAGAGCAGAGGAGAGAGGACAGAGAGTAGGGGGATATAGAGGAGAGAGAGAGGACAGAGAGTAGGGAGATATAGAGGAGAGAGAGAGGACAGAGAGTAGGGGGATATAGAGGAGAGAGAGGACAGAGAGTAGGGGGATATAGAGGAGAGAGAGAGGACATAGAGTAGGGGGATATAGAGGAGAGAGAGGACAGAGAGTAGGGGGATATAGAGGAGAGAGAGAGAGAGAGAGAGTAGGGAGATATAGAGGAGAGAGAGAGGACAGAGAGTAGGGAGATATAGAGGACAGAGAGAGAGGACAGAGAGTAGGGAGATATAGAGGAGAGAGAGAGGACAGAGAGTAGGGGGATATAGAGGAGAGAGAGAGAGAGAGAGTAGGGAGATATAGAGGAGAGAGAGAGGACAGAGAGTAGGGAGATATAGAGGAGAGATAGGACAGAGAGTAGGGGGATATAGAGGAGAGAGAGAGAGAGAGTAGGGGGATATAGAGGAGAGAGAGAGGACAGAGAGTAGGGAGATATAGAGGAGAGAGAGAGGACAGAGAGTAGGGAGATATAGAGGAGAGAGAGAGGACAGAGAGTATGGGGATATAGAGGAGAGAGAGAGAGAGAGTAGGGAGATATAGAGGAGAGAGAGAGGACAGAGAGTAGGGAGATAGAGGAGAGAGAGAGGACAGAGAGTAGGGGGATATAGAGGAGAGAGAGAGAGAGAGTAGGGGGATATAGAGGAGAGAGAGAGGACAGAGAGTAGGGAGATATAGAGGAGAGAGAGGACAGAGAGTAGGGAGATATAGAGGAGAGAGAGGACAGAGAGTAGGGGGATATAGAGGAGAGAGAGAGAGAGAGTAGGGGGATATAGAGGAGAGAGAGAGGACAGAGAGTAGGGGGATATAGAGGAGAGAGAGAGGACAGTGAGTAGGGGGATATAGAGGAGAGAGAGAGGACATAGAGTAGGGAGATATAGAGGAGAGAGAGAGGACAGAGAGTAGGGAGATATAGAGGAGAGAGAGGACAGAGAGTAGGGAGATATAGAGGAGAGAGAGAGGACAGAGAGTAGGGAGATATAGAGGAGAGAGAGGACAGAGAGTAGGGGGATATAGAGGAAAGAGAGAGAGAGAGTAGGGGGATATAGAGGAGAGAGAGAGAGGACAGAGAGTAGGGAGATATAGAGGAGAGAGAGAGGACAGAGAGTAGGGGATATAGAGGAGCGAGAGAGAGAGAGAGAGAGAGAGAGAGAGAGAGAGAGAGAGAGAGAGAGAGAGAGAGAGAGAGAGAGAGAGAGCAGGGTAAAACAGAGGAGAGAAAGCAGGAAGAGAGAAATAAAGCAGGGAAATGGAGCAGGGGTAAAAAGAGAGAGAGAGGGGAGAGAGCAGAGGGAAAGAGAAGAGAGCGATAGAGCAGTGAAAGTGAAAGGAGAGCAGAGAAAACAGGGGGAAAGCGAGAGAAAGAGGTAGAGAGTGGGGAGCTGTGCGCGCTCCAGAGGGCTCATCCTGGAAACAAATCAAAGGCTGATACATTCTTGTGAACTTTTTGGAATGGAAATCTTCCTCCTTGGCTGTCTATTGGCTGAGAGGAATGCACTGGGCCTGCATATGTAAAGCGGCGGCAATGACCTCCAGCTCCGGCTCTCCACAGAGGCACAAAGTGGCAATTGTTTGAGTCTGAAGAAAAGGGGGCTGAGCAGGAATGTAAAACCATAACTCTCTCTCTCTCTCTTTCCCCATCTCTCTCCCTCTTTACCCCGCTCTCTCTCTTTCTCTTTCCCCGTCTCTCGCTCTATTTGCTCTGACTCTCTCTATTTCACCCTCTCTCTCAATTTCCCCCCTCTCTCTCGCCCCCTACCGCTCTCTCTCTCTCTTTCCCCCTCTCTCTCGCCCCCTACCGCTCTCTCTCTCTTTCCCCCTCTGCCCTGGTGCAGGCTGCTGACCTCTGCGAGGGACACGATAACTCCTGTAGGAACATGGTATAAGCCGTACGCTAGAAGGAGCAGACAGGAATATTGGAGAAGTTTCTCACAGTTCTTCTCTACCAGGCCATGTGCTAAACGGCCCATACAGGCCTACGCTGCGATGTGAAAATAAACACGGGGGGCCAGGGATGTCTTTCCTCATCTGATAGCAGCTCAGACCTGTTTTAATAAAGAGCTGGTGCCTCTCGGTCCGATTGTGACAGACATTTTCAATAAAGATAGAGGACGACCATACTTTGGTCAGGGCTGCTAGACAAACAAAGGGAGCGAGGGCGAACATACTGTATGCAGGCCCTGGAGTCAGTGTCCACATCCCAAATGGCACCCTATCCCCTATATAGTGCACTACTTTTGACCAGCGCCCTATGGGTCTCGCCATGGACCCATAAGTAAGGCACTATAGGGAATAGGGTGCCATTTGGGATGTAGCCAGTGTGTAATAAATCCTTCCTTCAGCCATCGCAGTGCTACGTGTTTACACCCTGACAGAGAGAGACACAGACAGACAGAGACAGACAGAGTAAACCTGGACCAGTCACTTCCGTCATCTGGGAGCCCTCCTCCCATTCACTACGGCTGTGTTTCAAATGGCACCCTAATCCCTATATGGTGCACTACTTTTGACTAGGCTCTGGTCAACAGTACAGGAAATAAGGGTGTAATTTGGGATGCAGAGCAAGCCTGCCCCATCCCACAGTACACTCATCCTCATAGTCTTACATCTGCCTACAACATGAACACTTCTCATCCACCCTCCACTCTGTTCCCTCTTTCTATTCCTCTTCTTCTCCTCGCCTATTTTCTTCTTCTTCATCCTTCTTCTTCTTCCTCACATTCTTCTTCTCCTTTATCTCCGTCTCCAGAGAGAAACGCTGATCTTTCAATCCTGTTCGGTATCATTAAAACAGTGTACTAAGTGTGCGTCCCAAATGGCACCCCCATAGGGATCTGGTTAAAAGCAGTGCACCAGAAAGGGAATAGGGTGCCATTTGGGATAGACTTAGACTACATCGATAATGCAGCTAGGGATGCAGGAGTGCCAAAATACAAGCTGCATAACATATTCCCTTTGCTTTTTCTACCGGGGAAGGGGACGAGGGACAAACGTTCAACACTATGGAAAACGCATGCTGTAAATAATTCAACAATAGCCTAACTCAGCAGAGCAGGGGAGCGGACGGCAGAGACAGACATTCTATTTGTGGGGCTGTCGTCACGTCCATCGCCAGCGACAGATCTCAACTCTCGCTCTCGTCGTGCTGCCGTAAGCGTATAATGTGGCTCTGAAACGTTCCCTCCAGCCAGTCAGCGTAATGAAATTATCTGGAACAATTTGCTGTTCTTCTGGCAGAGTCATTCCGTTAATTAGTTTTTACCACAGAGAGAGACGACGCCGTGTCGGCGACCCAAATAGCACCCTATTCCCTATTATACCTCCCGGTATACCCACCCGACCCCGGTCAAAAGTAGTGCACTATAAAAGGGAGCCATTGCGGACGCATCCCTTCTCACAGCGGCACTATCTCTCTCCCCGAGCCAAAACTCTGCCTTATTGGCAAGGCCTGAAGATTGGCTGACACTTTACTTTAGAAAACCCCGACACCCCAAACTCCCCTTCTGTGGCCAAAGAGTTAGCCTCAGCCAGTACTGGCTGCTTCACTCCCCTACTGCTACCACCAGCAAGTTGTGGGGATGATTTCATAACACTCCTTTAAACTATGGTGAGGCTCTGCAAGGCCATGTTTAAAGGGACATTTCACTCACAAATGACATTTTGTCAGATGTTTTAAGACCTCAGAAGTAGTCAGAATGACACCTGTATGCCTATTTCCCATGATGATGGTGCACTCATTTGGGTTGGAGACATACGGTAGCTGGATCTACGCAACCGATGTCGTGGTTTCATCTTGACATTAGAGGTCTGAAAACATCTGACACATTTCTTTACTTCTCGGGGCCACTGGGCCCTTCTTTCCACAGCCATAGGAACGCTGGGATATCCTGGTGGTGTGGAGCTGGTTGAAAGGGGAAGGAAGAGGCTGAGGCAGTGGAACAGTTGGTTGGGAACAGTCAACACTCTCTCACTCACCTTCCTGGTGACGGCCGGGTCCAGATAGCCCCTCAGCTTCTGGATGTATGTGTGAGGTGGGTTCTTCACTTGGAATCGTTCCTGTGAGAGCGGGAGACAGAGAGAGACAGAGAGACAGAGAGACAGAGAGAGAGAGAGAGAGAGAGAGAGAGAGAGAGAGAGAGAGGAGAGAGGGAGAGGAGAGAGAGAGGAGAAAGCGAGAGGAGAGAGCGAGAGGAGAGAGAGAGAGAGAGAGAGAGGAGAGCGAGCGGAGAGATCGAGAGAGAGGAGAGAGCGAGAGAGAGGCGAGAGGAGTAGAAAGAGAGGAGGAGAGAGAGAGAGAGGAGAGCGAGCGAGATCGAGAGATCGAGAGAGAGGAAAGAGCGAGAGAGAGGCGAGAGCGAGAGGAGTAGAAAGAGAGGAGGAGAGAGAGAGAGAGAGAGAACACACAGACACATTAAAATACTTCAGAACACAATGTGTTTAGCAGCGGTTACGAGCTACTTTGCGCAAGCCTGCGGACTCAGAAACATCACGGTCGTTGTTTTATAACGGCACTGGCATCAAAGGCCATAAGATCATCACTCACAGGGACCCCAAAATCATAGACTCGTCTTGATTCTCTCGTCGTAATGTGAAACCAGCTGGTGGTGGATACAATAACAGCTGATCTTGAGACGGACAACCCTCTTTATATTGTCGAATCACGCAGAAGCCCCATCATGCATCACCATCATCCATCCAGTCAATGTAAATCATAGGGCTTTGTTGTGTTGTGAGAGGATGGAGAGCTGGGAAGCAGTCTGTTTGAATCGGAGTCGGAGTCCCAGACGGCACCCTATTCCCTATATAGTGTACTAAAATCCCCAGAAAGTGCACTATATAGGAAATAGGGTGTCATTTCGGACAGGCCCTATGTCTGATTGACTATCCACTCGTACTGGATTGGACGTGACCAATATGCCTCAGTGTGCTGTTAGCTACCACCCTGGCAGAGGTAGTCTGATGGACTCTGGTCAAAAGTAGTGCACTATGTATGGAATAGGGTGCCATTCGGGATGAAAAAAGTGGCCAGTCCAGAAGGGTGATTAACTAATCCACACAGCTCCTGTTTCCACATAATAGCTTTGTGTCTATGCTGTATTTAAGCACTGCGGTGGTGCATCTGTGCCTACTAAGAGCTCAGGAGGCAGGCTGGCTACCCCCGGCTGCACTGACCGACTGGCTGTGGCTGGCAGTAGGCAGCCCCCCCCCCCCCCTCCCCCACGGTGCTCCAGAGCTCACTACATGTCGCTAGGCAACCCATCAGACATGCAGGGACACAGACAGAGTGGTTTTTATGTTTTGGGTGTGAGCGGTTTGATCATCCTATTGCTGGCTGTGTGATGATGGCGATGGCCTCGGCCATTACATCAGTGCTGCTGCCTCTCAGTCCCAAATGGCCTCCTATTCCCTTTATACTGCACTACTTTTTGCCCCGGGCCCATAGGGCTCTGGTCAAAAGTAGTGCAAGATATTGGGGATAGGATGATATTTAGGCTTCAAACATGGAAACCATTGTTGGTGACAGACAGGCTGCATATGTTGCTGATAAAAAAGGACAGGGAAATGCATATATGTGGCGGGCCTATAGAGTAGAGAAAGTATATGAGATTCATAGGGGCACATATAAAAGAGCTCCTGCATGGTCTATGACAGCTATACAAGTGGTCTGAGAGAGAATATAGGAAGGGTAGTGGTCTGGATTCAATCTAGACTGCAGTAGAATCTCTCCTTCTCTCCTCTGCACCTGCAGCATGGGGGCTGAGTAAGACAGGGGAGGGGGAGACTGGGAAGGTAGGGGTTAAAGGAGCTGGGAGAGTAGGAAGTGGGAGACTGGGAGGGTAGGGGTTAAAGGAGCTGGGAGAGTAGGAAGTGGGAGACTGGGAGGGTAGGGGTTAAAGGAGCTGGGAGAGTAGGAAGTGGGAGACTGGGAGGGTAGGGGTTAAAGGAGCTGGGAGAGTAGGAAGTGGGAGACTGGGAGGGTAGGGGTTAAAGGAGCTGGGAGAGTAGGAAGTGGGAGACTGGGAGGGTAGGGGTTAAAGGGCGCAGTGCCAGGAGCTTATGTAATATCCTGTGTGTGGAGGGAAAGAGGGGCTTGGCATAGCCGCCAGATAAAGAGGAGTGAATTCCTGGTAATTACAACCAAGCCGCCATTGTAAAGCCCTGAGTTAAAGACATGCTCTGGTACTTTGGCGACTAAGAAACCTTCCGCTTTGGGCTGGATGTGTCAATGTGTAGTTCATACATGCATAATCTTTGAGCAGAATTACCGTCTTACCTCAATTAGCCACGAAATCCCAAGTGCGAAAGCGACTGTGTTCTTGAAGCTGTGCCGTGTGAATTTCCCTACATTTCCCCCCACGTGGGCCAGCCCGCTAGCATTTAGATTTCTGGCCAATAAGCTTCAGCCTCTTGCATTTGAGTGACAGCTAGAAAGAGGCCTGCTCAGCACTATCCAATGAGGTTGCAGGGTGGGCCCAATGGCTCACTGGACGCAGCAGAGAGAGGGAGAGCAATGAAGTGGGGTACAAATCTGCACATACGTGACTTACTACGACATTTTTGGGGACCACTTTTGGTTTGTGAGGGCTACTTTCAGACTTACTGGCTAAAAAGTATACAAAAGTACCAGAGAATCTCTTTAAAATCCCAGGCAGCGCTTCTCCCCCATTCTCAGAAACAGCACTGCAGTGTGGATGAGAGGACAGGAAAAGGAAGAGGAGAAGGAGAGGAGAGAAACTTCTCCCATTTCAAAGGGACAGAGAGGAATCACTGAACATGCACCATACTGGGCCGTCAGGCAGCTGATCTAGCAAATCGTTACAAGTCCTCTATGAATAGGGAAAGCAGACCTCTCTCTTCTGCGTTGCAGGAGGAACAAGTCGAGAGACACTTTGCTTCAAGGGCTTTCCCAATCTAAAGGCTGAGGATGAAGCACCATGAATAACTGGGTCGTTCCATGCAATGAGTCCCTGTTGGGTAGAGTACGTTTTATATCACATCATTTTTACATTCTGTCATACAGAGTAGAGGTCAACCGATTATGGCCGATTAATTAGGGACGATTTCACATTTTCATAAAAAACGGTAATCGCCATTTTTGGACGCCGACGCTGACCACCTGTTACGCGAGTGCAGCAAGGAGTCAAGGTAAGTTGCTAACTAGCATTAAACTTATCTTATAAAAAAACAATCAATCTTAACATATTCACTAGTTAACTACTACACAGTGCGGCTTGGTTGGGTTGTGTTTCGAGAGGACGCACGGCTCTCGACAATCGCCTCTCCCGAGTCCGTACGGGAGTTGCAGCGATGAGACAGGACTGTAACTACCAATTGGGTACCACAAAATTTGGGAGAAAACTGGGTAAAAAAAAAAGGTACAAATAACAAAAGGTACTCTTTTTGTGAAACGATCCATCTCTCAAAAACATTGCTGTATCAACATTCCATCCACATGGCATTGACAAACAGAGAAGCCATGCTCTATGTCCCAAATGGCACTCTCTTGTATATTTAGTGTGTTACTTAAGACCAAGGCCCATAGGTCTCTGGTCAAAAGCAGTCCACTATATAGGGAATAGGGTGCCATTTGGGACAAACCCATGATGTAGATGAGAGAGGTCTACTGAGGGTCAGAGTAAGGCTCGTTAGGTGATACAGTCTCTGATGAGGATAATTGGACATTGAAGAATTCAGCATGTTCTTTATGCAGGCCTCCTTCGAATCATCTCCTCACATTGTTTTTGTTGTGAGAGCATCTTGAATATTTGATCGATCTCCTTAATTTCCCCCCAAGAATTGAATAATTCAACCCCCCTTAATATTATTTCAGGATGAATATTGTTAAAGGCGAATGTACTTATCAGCCTTGTTTCTCTGGTTACCCCTACGAACATCGCAGTTGCCATGATTATACATCAAGAAATTCGGTGTAGCTATAACGTGACATGGAAAAACATATTATTCAAGGATTTAACATGGGTTCGTTATTTTGATGGCAAACATGAAAACCAAGAAATCAAATTGTTTTTTGAAAACATGATCCAACTTTGTATGCACAAAGAGTGAAGAAAATATTGGATCCCGGCGTCTCAAAACATTCCCAGGACAGAATTCCACCAGGCGATCCCTACACCACTAATTGATTGATCTTTGTTTAGAAGGAGAAGTGTCATTCTGAGGCTGAGTCCCAAAAATCACACTATAGTATTCCCTATATAGTGCAAAAAAAATTGAACCAGAACCCTACGGGCCGTGGTCAAAAGTAGTGCACTAAATTGGGAATAGGGTTGCATTGAGAAATCCCAGACCACCTCACACATCACTTGGTGTACAACAGGGACAGGAACATTGACTCAAGTCAGATACAAAAACGTGAAAAAATGTTAAATGACCAGGCAGCAAATTGCAAATTCTTCCCAGTGTCGCACTCCAGCTTCATTGTGTTCAGGGTGGCTTCGTATCAATGGTATCCTCAGCCTGAGCGGGTGCTTGGTGGTCCCTCTCTCCCTCTCCTCTTTTCCCTCTGCTCAGGTAAGCAGAAAACACACTGGCAGAAGGGCCGAGCACTCAGTCTGCTGAACACAACACCTGCGTCGCAAATGGCACCCTATACCATTTAGAGTGCACTACTTTTGACCAGGATCCATTGGGCTCTGGTCTAAAGTAGTGCACTATATAGGAAACATGGTGATATATGGGATGCAGCCACAGAGTGCCCTCGCCATTGGTTAGACTTGTGAGTCACTGACACGCCGGACATTAGATCCCAAACTAGGAGTTTGTGAACAGGTTATTGATGGAGCAACATCCCACCTGATCACAGATGAGCTCCCACTTCTTCTCGTTGTCGTACTGCCGCAGTAGCCGCGCCTTGTCTGGAGGAAGGTTCATCGAGTTCTGAAAGAGAATCAGGGAAAACATCACCATCAGACACTTTCACACAGGTGCCAATAATAACATGTTAAACAATGACGAAACGTCGACCCAAACTGTCAGAAGACAACACAGACAAAGCGGGAGGGGAATGTAAACTGGATGCGTCCCAAATGGAACCCTATTCCCTGTATAGTGCACTACTTTTCACCAGAGCCCTATGGTTAAAAGTAGGGCACTATTTGGAGAATAGGTTGCCATTTGCGACGCAGGCTTAATAACTGCTCTGTCCTCTTGAGGGAGACTGTGATGGCTTGTGACATATAGAGGTTAAGGAGTAGCAGGGTGAGGAGAGAACTATCTCCTAATGAGTCTGACTCTGTGGGCTGTGTCTAGGGGGGATGAACTAACCCCTTTCTGTAGTCTGTATACAGGGTGTGTGTGTGTCAGTGTGTCATCCATGGGATTGCACTACTATATAATATAACCCGTCTGTAGTCTGTAGCGCTAGGAGCCATGTCTCTCTCTCTCTGAGACGAACGTCCCTTCATCATAATAAGCACCATCAAGTACAATCACTCAGTGCCATTTAATCCCTCGGGGATCCCCAGGCACAGCACCATGCGTGTGTGGTGTGTGTGTGTGTCTGTGTGTTTTATGTGTGTGTGCAAGCGTGTCATCATTCTATGCGATTGCACTTCTGGATCCACACAAGCATGCAACCGGCGCAATACTGACAGTAAGATAGGAGAGGAAGGCTGTGAGGAAGAGCCTAGATTATAAGGCCTAGTCTCCCCAGTGATACATATCCTCATTAAGGAAATCCAAACTTCTTTCTGCCTTGAAATTGGTCCTCTGCAATGAGATATGATTGTCTCACATATACAGTATGTAATAGACTTATTGTAGCGAAACCACTCTGTAAAACAAACTGTAAACATCCAACCAAACGGTTTAGCCACAAATACAACTTTCAATTCCATCTTCTTTGCTAAATGGGAACTGGAAACAAAAAGCTGCTTTGTTATGGAGAGGATTTGAAAGTGACATGCAGCAGGCAGTGATGTGCTGTATTAGCGGCCTACTATCCAGCGCCCATGCGTTGGTTCAAGTCATGATACTCTATGCTTTGTTATTGTTTGAATTGCAGATTGTCCCTGCTACATGTAGTCCATTGTCACTCTTCCCAAGAAGAGGTAACCCGTCTAAATGCCAAGGTAACCCGTCTAAATGACTATCGCCCCGTAGCACTCACATCTGTTGCCATGAAATGCTTTGAAAGGCTTGTCATGGATCACCCTGGACCCACTCCAATTCGCATACCGCCTCAACACTCCACACTGTTCTTTCCCATTTGGACAAAAGGAACACCTATGTGAGAATGCTGTTCATTGACCACAGCTCAACATTCAACACCATAGTGCCCTCCAAGCTCATCACTAAGCTAAGGACCCTGGGACTGAACACCTCCCTCTGCAACTG
The DNA here is from genome assembly GCF_029448725.1 of Salvelinus fontinalis. Taxonomy (NCBI): domain Eukaryota; kingdom Metazoa; phylum Chordata; class Actinopteri; order Salmoniformes; family Salmonidae; genus Salvelinus; species Salvelinus fontinalis. The sequence goes on from NC_074683.1 coordinate 10,556,870, forward strand.
GATCCTGGACTTCCTGACGGGACACCCCCAAGGGCATGAGGGCAGGCAACAACGCTTCTGCCATGCTGACCCTCAACACGGGGGCCCCTCAGGGGTGTGTGCTTAGTCCCCTCCTGTACGCCCTTGTTCACCCATGACTGCGTGGCCGCTCACGATTTCAACACCATCAATAAGTTTGCAGATGACACGACTGTGGTAGGCCTGATCACCGACGACGATGAGCCGGCCTATAGGGAGGAGGTCAGAGACCTGGCAGTGTGGTGCCAGGACAACAACCTCTCCATCAACGTCAGCAAGACAAAGGAGCTGATCGTGGACTACAGAAAATGAAAGGCGAGCACACCCCCCATTCACATCACCAAGGCTGTAGTGGAGCGAGTCGAGAACTTCAAGTTCCTCGGTGTCCACATCACTAAGGATCTATCATGGTCCAAACACACAAACACAGTTGTGGAGGGCACGAAAACGCCTCTTCCCCATCAGGAGGGGATTTGGCATCCTCAAAAAGTGCTACAGCTGCACCATTGAGAGCATCTTGACTGGCTGCATCACCGCTTGGTATGGCAACTGCACAGCATTCGACGCAAGGCGCTACAGAGGGTAGTGCGTACGGCCCAGTACATCACTGGGTCTGAGCTCCACGCCATCCAGGACCTCTCTACCAGGCGGTGTCAGAGGAAGGCCCTACAAATTGTCAAAGACTACAGCCACCCAAATCATAGACTGTTTTCTCTGCTACTACACAGCAAGCAGTACCGATGCACCAAGTCTGCAACCAACAGAACCCTGAACAGCTTATACCCCCAAGCCATTAGACTGCTAAATAGTTTGTTAATTAGTTAACCAAATAGCTACACAAACTATCTGCCTAGACTAGGGCTGAAACAGTACACATATTCGTACCGAACCGTTTGGTACAGGAAACTATGTTCGGTTCGCACTGTGAAAATATTTTTTTATAAAAACACCAGGCCTATAGGCTATGCTGCGTTGTATTCTTTTTATTTTACCCTTATTTTACTAGGTAAGTTGACTGAGAACACATTCTCATTTAGCAACGACCTGGGGAATAGTTACAGGGGAGAGGAGGGGGGATGAATGAGCCAATTGTAAGCTGGGGATGATTAGGTGACCTTGATGGTATGAGGGACAGATTTTAATTTTTTTATTTAACCAGGTAGGCCAGTTGAGAACAAGTTCTCATTTACAACTGCGACCTGGCCAAGATAAAGCAAAGCAGTGCGACAAAAACAACAACACAGAGTTACACATGGGATAAACAAACATACAGTCAATAACACAATAGAGAAATCTAAGTACAGTGTGTGCAAATGTTGTAAGGTTAGGGAGGTATGGCAATAAATAGGCCATAATTGTGAAATAATTACAATTTAGCATTAACACTGGAGTGATAGAAGTGCAGATGATGATGTGCAACTAAAGATACTGGGGTGCAAAAGAGCAAAAAAAAATAACAATATGGGGATGAGGTAGTGAGGTGTGCTATTTACAGATGCGCTGTGTACAGGTACAGTGATCGGTAAGCTGCTCTGACAGCTGATGCTTAAAGTTAGTGAGGGAGATATAAGTCTCCAGCTTCAGTAATTTTTGCAATTCGTTCCAGTCATTGGCAGCAGAGAACTGGAAGGAAAGGCGGCCAAAGGAGGTGTTAGCTTTGGGGATGACCAGTGAAATATACGTGCTACAGGTGGATGTTGCTATGGTGACCAGTGAGCTGAGATAAGGCGGGGCTTTACATAGTAAAGACTTATAGATGACCTGGAGCCAGTGGGTTTGGGAATTAAGCCAACACACCGGGGTTAACACCCCTACTCTTACGATAAGTGCCATGGGATCTTTATTGACCACAGAGAGTCAGGACACCCGTTTAATTTCCCATCCGAAAGACGGCACCCTACACAGGGAAATGTCTCCAATCACTGCCCTGGGTGCCTCCTACTGGCCCTCTCACACCACTTCCAGCAGCATCTGGTCTCCCATCCAGGACTAACCCTGCTTAGCTTCAGAAGCAAGCCAGCAGTGGGATGCAGGGTGGTATGCCATTGCCTCGTGAGTAAATCTGAGCTGAAAAAATATTGTAGGCTATTGCGTTAATTAAAACTACAGCCTATGCGCCCGATGTAATCAACGTTCTAATATTAACTGGCGAATTTCAAAGTATCCTTTTGTGAGGGGCAGCCGGGAACTCTGTAGATGGCGAGTGGTGGGATCGATAAACCAGAATTGTGGGATCCTCAATCACTGTTTAAATCTCCAGTTTGGGTACGTTTTGGCTTCACAGTCGTTTACAACGGCGAGGGACAGAGAGTTGTGGATAAAACATGAACATTATGTTCTCCACTGCTCAACCAGAATAGCCCAGAGTGTTGCTGTTGTTGTCGGCCAGTCACAAGTCATCAAAGCGCCACTACAGTCATAAAGCCTTCAATGGAAAATGGAATTGAAATGATGGAATTGAAAGTTAAATGAGAAGTATACTGTACAACAACCAAGAGCCAACAGGTAGGTTGCTATTTAATCATCTGAATGGGGGTGCTGTTATTTGTAACATTAGAACAGGAAGAAAGCGCATGCAGACTCAATTAGCCTGAATAGCTAGCGAATTTAGCTAGCTGGCTATCTAAGCCAATTAGCTTCTCTCAGTTTGAAGCAGTGAATATAGCTACTAAATAATCTTATTGGATGATAAATAACCTAGCTATGACAAGCTAGAAGTCAGCGTTCTAGCGTGAGTTGGCTTGTTATGGTTGGTTGCTGTCTCTGTCGCTCCCTACCTCCTCCTTGCTCCTGTTTCACTCGCTCACAGTAACACAACGCAAGGCCCCTCCCGCGCCTGCTCTCCCTCACGCGGTGTCATCGCTGGTTAATAAAGTAGCTTACAAACTGACTCTTCTACTGCTTCCCTCACTCGGATCCGACCATGTCTATACGGACCTGGTCGTCCTCGGGTCTCAAATATTGAAAAATGTATTTATGCATATTTGTCCAAGTGGGAAAGCTCCAGGTCCATTTCGGAATGGGCACAACTTCTTGAGAGGCCCAGTATAAAAATCCCTTTCACAACAGACAATGCCAGAAACATTGTGAATGATGTCACAGAAACTGGACTTGGGTCACAAATAGGGTGCTTTTTAATTTTTGCGTATTTAGCCAAATAAATCAAAATTACCTAGTCACTGTTGGCATTTCATTTTTGTCCGCTGTACCGTAACCGGACCCCTGCACATCGAGGGTACCCCTTGTATATAGCCAAATTATCGGTATTCGTTGTATATCTATTATTACGTGTTTCCCTTTTCTAGAAATTTCTCTCTGAACTGTTGGGAAGGGCCCAACAATTGACTGTTAGTCCACACCTGTTATTTACGAAGCCATTTCTTTTTCGTTTCGCTTACCCTACTTAATCAACATCTGCTTTATGTAATGTCCCCGTGAAGACTGTGGTTGTCTCGTTTTGGCCCCAACCCTCACTATACCCCACCCATAAGTGCATTAGAAAATATTGAAACAATTAGCTGGTGCTTAATCGCCACCACACACCCAAATTCATTGCCTATCCGAGAGCACACTCACTGACAGAAAACACACCATATGACCGTAACCTTCGTTATTACTCGGAAAACAACTAAATGTGTTAGGCTAAAACATGAAGCAATTCTTCAAATAAGAAACGCAGATTATAATCAAGAACCTAGATATTCAGCATTTGTGTGATTGTCATTGTGCGAAAGTACGTTATGAAATACAACCCAGGCCTGTGGTCCATTCTGTTACTACGACCGTTGAATATCATGTCTCTGTTATAAACACAGACTACCAGTGGTGCAGGGAGAATGTTTTCCACTGTTTAAGGAAGGAAAAAATGTGGCCATTTTACAGTCTAGTGCAGATTTGAGTTGTTTTTTACTCTGATTCAATCGTCAGGATCATCTATCAATGTGTGTTCTGCACTGGGACTAGCTAGTCTATGGTTTTCCGCCACGGAATTTTCCAGAGCCACACGGTGAGGAGAGCTAATGGAAGACAGACGGGGGATATCCTGCAACTCAAATCAAATCCAATCTTATCGGTCATATGTGCCGAATGCAACAGGTGTAGACTTTACAGTGACATGCTTACTTATGAGCCCATTCCCAATAATGCAGTTAAAAAATAAGACACATATTTGCTAAATAAAAAGGAAATAGTAACACAATAAAAAAAATAACGAGCCTGTTCTAATGTCCAGAAGCTCTTTTCAGTTATAGGAAACGATGGCGAAAACATGATGTCAAAAAAAGTTACGGTCAGTGCCAAAAAAAAGACACAAAATAGCACGTAAAAAGGCTGCCATTACCCCCGGCGCCATGTGTCGTTTTCCAAGACCGAGTGATACCAGGAAACAGCCGCAGATGACCCCATGTCTCACATCTGTGTCTATGCAATGTGTGTTGGAAGGACCTGACCTAGACAGAGCTGGCATCAGGGTTATGAAGGAAAGGAATAACATGCCAAGTGTTGCCTGGTAAAAAAAAAAAAAAAGCTGAATCAAATTCTCTCATTCAAAAGGCGATAAAAAAGAGATCGACCAGTGTTTTTCATAATTCCCAAAATGCATAACACCTGATCAAAGTGAATACTCCGAGATCAATCCACCACACGGCCTCAACTTTACTGTATGGAACAAGGAACAGGGGAGACATCAGTTGCATCTCAAATGGCACCCTATTCCCTATATATACCAGTAGCTTATTTTTGACCAGAACCCTATGAGCCCTGCTCAAAAGTAGTACACAATTTAGGGAATATGGTGCCATTTGGGACATGTGCATAGCCTAATTCCAATGACTGTCAACAGAACGGGCTACGTGTAAAAAAACAAAATAAAAAAAAACATTGGGATCTGAATGGAATCCTGTGGTAGGCAGAAAGGGCACGTCGTCCTTAGGAAATAGAATACTGGAATGATATCCTATTAAATTACTAGAAGGGCTATTGCATCAACCCTCAAAGTTCCAGAATGGGGTGAAAATGGCAGCCATATTGGTCTGGGAGAAGTCAAAACCAGTCTAATTGGAATTAATGTCAGTGGAGGCATAATCCTGATTTGACTTATGCAGGAAAATAAAAGTACGGCTATGAATGTGATGAATCAGAAATTGTGTCATATAATTATTGTTAAACTAAAATATTGTCAAATAACTAAAAACACACATGTTCTGCATAAATAGCCTCTAAAATATGTGCAAACAGACCATTAATGTCAACATTTTTGTTTTCTTCGAATGCTGTGAGTGCTATTATATGACACAATAGCAGTACTTGTTGTATTTACAACTTGTCTATCATCAACTGATTTCAGCCAGTGTATGGCTTTAGACTGACTTCATTGTTTGAATGGAATGTTGGCATATTGGCATTTCATTTGAAAAATGTATGTTACCATTCTTCTGAAACTGCCTAGCTAGCTAACAAACATACAGTGCATATCAATTATTCAAATTCATTGTTTTACACAATACCTTATCACAGCACTGGCAAACCATGGTTGACCAACTCCCTGACCAAAATGGCTGACCTTGATCCCGTCATAAGAAGGTTCATGTACATTCTAGTATTCTAATCGCTAATTCTATGGGTCAGCCTTTTCGGTCAGGGAGTTGGTCAACCATGGTTTGCCAGTGCTGTGATAAGATATTGTGTAAAATAATGCCTTTCAGGAATGTATCTGCATTGAATGTTAGCTAGCTGAGAAGAACCTAAAGCCAGTGGGTGGATCTCTACGACATTGTCTCATGGTGACGGATGCTGTTGGGGGAAAAGGCCATGTGAGGATCCATGTCTGATTCAGCACACAGAGCCTACACAACACAAGAAGCACTCATGCTCTTAATAGCACTGAACTGCCATGCACTCTCTCCCACCACTGTAGGAAACAGAAAATGACATTAGTATTCAGGAGCGGCTCTGAAACAAGCAGCCTGCTGACTGGAGGGAATTGGAGTTTCCCCGAGTTCCATCGACTTGTCTGGCTAGGAGACTCCTAACATCGCAAGCTAGTAGCTACCCCCTTCCCGTCCCTAAATAACTAAAAGAGAACACTACATCTGAGCAGCCAGTCACAACAGAGGGACATAGAACCACAAGCAGTGGGCAGCGTATTATATCCACCAAGCCACTGAAACGCAACCCATATTAATCAATTGGATGACATGCTCGAATAAGGGAGGCGAAACCATTAATGAAAGTAAATTCCTCCTGCCTGCTGCCTTGTTATACTTGGAGCCCTGCAGTAGCCCTTGGCCCCGAGACAGATAGGTCTGTGGCATTGTCACTGACGTAGGTGCTGTTAAAAGCGCAGTCCTGAGCGCAGCCTGCTGGCTGCTCCCTCAGCCCCTGTGGGCTAGCTTTCCTGTGTTCCAACTCAAGCAGAGGCCACTTCTAGCACCTTTAATGTTCCCCCCTCCGAAATGAGCTCTTAGAGCGCCAGGTTCGTGTTTCCCACTCCGGAGGCTACAGGAGAAAGTGTGTGTGTGTGTGTGTGTATGAATGGGGCGGCGTCGTTGACTGACGAGAGGAGTTGCCTTACACCTACACCTGACCATCTCCCACCTACGGGAAGGAAGTCCCTCCAGAGTTCAGAAACATGCCTCAATGGAGGTCAAACCAAATCTAGAATCCAAGAAATCAGGCATGATCTGACTTGTGGAGATCAGCCTGTAATAGCCCTGCTACAGTATGTTATGTAAGGTTTAAAGACCTGGCTATCGAGATAGCAACAACATCAATGGTTGTTTTGTGAACTACGCCTATGTACTAGTTTGATGTAGGCCTAGACATCTACTGATAAAGCATAGAATAAACTTTTACGTGAACTTTACAGTCAAAATTAAATACGCCCGTCAGGGATGTCTTTGCATTGCCATATTTAATTGGCTCCCAGTGGTTTTGAAATAGCCTATCGCTGTGTACACAATCCCTGTGTACAAAAGGCTGCATTAAACACATTAAAAATTGTCTTGAACAAATTTGTTTTAAATAAAACAGAGAGATGGCTAAATCAATAAATTCGGCAGAATGAAAAATGAGTGTCATCTCTTAGCCTGTACGCCGTAAACAATGCTGGTCTTTCCTCTTCAGCTTCTGGAAAGGTCTAATGTTTTCACTAATCCTTATACAGTGCCTTCGGAAAGTATTCAGACCCCTTAACTTTTTGCATATTTTGTTACGTTACGGCCTTATTCTAAAATGGATTACACACAATACCCCATAACGAAAAAGCGAAAACAGGTTTTTAGAAATTTTGCAAATGTATTAAAAACAAAAGGGTCTGAAGACTTATTTTGGATACGTTTGCAAAAAAAAATCTAAAAACCTGTTTTCGCTTTGTCATCATGTGGTATTGTGTGTAGATTGATGAGGGGGATTTTGTTTTTTAAATCAATTTTAGAATAAGTTGGAATACTTTCCGAATGCACTGAATACACTGGAGTTGCTTACCAAGACGACACTGACTGTTCCTGAGTGGTCTAGTTACAGTTTTGACTTAAATCGGCTTGAAAATCTATGGCAAGACTTGAAAATGGCTGTCTAGCCATGATCAACTACCAACTTAACAGAGCTTAAATGTTTTATATTAAATATTGTACAATCCAGATGTGCAAAGTTCTTAGAGACTTACCCAGAAAACCTTACAGTTGTAATCACTGCCAAAGGTGATTCTAACATGTATTGACTAGGGGTTGAATACTTATCTAATCAAGATACAATATATTAGTGTTAAACTATTTATTATTTATTTTTTATTTTTTACTTTTCCTTCCACATTGAAATTACAGTATTTTGTGTAGATAGTTGACAAGAAATTACAATTAAATCCATTTTAATCCCACTTTGTAACAACACAATGAAAAAGTCAAGTCCGACGTGGCACGTAAAAAAACCTACGCGGACAACCTTTGTGAAATATTCATCCTCGTGTATTGCAGCGGACGATTTCAGTCCGCTCCGACCGCCGTGAACGAGGACCTCCATTGACTAACAACAACATTACCTTTAAATAACCTCCAGCCTCCCATTACATGAGTCATACTGGCCAGGCAGACAGCGCTCGACCCAACCCCTCCACCTCTACCCACCATCTCCCCGGAGTAACATAGAAAAATGACTTCATATAGGTAGCCAAAAAACACTTATATTTTGCTTCATTTGCTGTCGTCACAGACCAGCAGAGACCCCTCCCAAAACATGGGCTACCCGTGAACCTTGAGATAGGATACATCAATTAGCCTAGGCCTAATTTCTCTGCTTGGTAGAGGAAGGCAATAGCCTAAAACCTCAAGCTTGTATAAAGTGAAAAAGTATTCAATGGGGCTTTGGACAAAAGCACTACGGCCTATGCCACCGCAAACACATTTTTGCCAACTTCTGACATACAGTAGCCATGTGATTAGGCTATTAAAAGAACCAACTTGGAAACTCTGATCACCACCGTTCTGAGCACACTGGTGAATCATAGGAAAATGGCGCAGGACAATAATAATCTTGACAGTGTCTGTTTATTTCTGACGGCAATCATCCTTCAGGCGGACAGTGACCGGTGATCTATCACCATCTGCCCACCAGCTTAGAGTTCCATCTGCAAACCAGAAAATGACCTACGGTAGCATATTTCGCCTAGTTCACTTCACTTTTGCAGGATTCGGAAAGTACAAAAAGTGTTTGCAATGCAGCATCTCTCCCCCGCCCACATCCTCTCAGATCTTTTAGGAGCCTTTGATTGATACGACCCAGGGGACTGTCTAGCTACAATGAGGGAGTAGAGCATGCCCCTCTCTCTTCCGCCCCCGCAACCTGTCACTGATCCAGGACCTGTCAGATGAGCGTGTGGTCCCCCCTACCCCTCTACAGTCCAGCTCCCATCCACTGCAAGCAACAGTGTCAGGAGGATCCAGGGAGGATGTAGTATAGCTGTTGTATAGAACAGAATGGGAGAGTGTACTGGAGGCTTTGTTGATCTGCATGGGCTGGTGAGATGGCTGGGCTCTTGACTGAATCTGTGACTGGATGAGTGTGCTCCAGCCAGCCAGTCAGTCAGCCAGGCCTCTCCGCTTGGCTTTTTCACATTACTTTATTTCCTCAGCGTTTCCTGAGCTGCGTATCCAGTCTGGCTTTCTCCAAGCCAGGACCAACATTAGATGGCTTTCCCAGGAGAGGCTAAGGCAGGGTGGGTTGGATCAGACCAGACAGCGAGGGGAATAAAACCACAAGAGGAGAATGATAATGACACGAGGACTGCAAATCAAATTGCCTTCTGTGGCATAAATATTACTATTCAAAGCAACTTGTATTCCCCCCCACACTCCTCTCATCCATCCTCCATCTGCTCTATCTTTGTCGTCTTTTTGATTTTGCAGTCTGCAGGCCACAACATGCACTTTGACGTTGTAAAAAAAGATATCTGGTAATAACAAGTCATTGTATAACACTAATCTAAGAGTTGCTCAATGTTCAGGAAATGACTGTGTGCGCCGTGTTCTCTCACAGTCAGACCCACTTGGTTGCAGCAGCCGGGTCATAAATGTGCATGACAGCCAGAGCCAGCCATCAGGCAGCACTTCTCTGTCCCGCCCTCAGGAGTCCCTCCACATTGGCCCTCCCTCCACTAACCCAGACTGTGTGTGTCCTGGCCAAGCACAGCCAAGCATCCTCCCCTCATTAGCACAGTGTGGATCCATAATCCTCCAGTCGGAATTATGTGGTGGCACAGGTGTCCCTCGTCTGTCCTCAGATTAGCCCTGTAATCCTGGGGACCCCCTGCCCGGCCCCTGGCCTAACCCACTATGGCAGGCTATTGTTTTTGTTTGGAGAGCTGTTCACAGGAATGTATCGTATGCCAAACAAATGTAGAGACATTTGTTGCAAGTCTCCCTTATCATAACACCGTAATGTTTAATATGATACTTGGTTGCTTAATGTTTTTCCACACATTTAATAAAGAAAATGAAAAAAATGAATAAAAATTTAACTCATAATTATTTGTATTACATTTGTAAACATTTAACTAGGCAAGTCAGTTAAGAACAAATTCTTATTTACAATGACGGCCTACCCCGGCCTAACCCAGACGATGCTGGGCCAATTGTGCACCCCAGTATGGGACTCCCAATCACGGCCGGGTTGTGATACAGCCTGGAATCGAACCAGGGTCTGTAGTGACGCCTATAGCACTAAGATGCAGTGCCTTAGACTGCCGTGCCACTCGGGAGTCCCTAAAGGCCAATAGTCTCCTTTGTTTTAGTAATTGAATCCTCCTCTAGTATAGAAGTGTAAAACATCTCTTTCTACATCCCAATATGGTTGCCCAATCCATGCTTCCAGGTGAATAGGTGTCTGCCAGGGTGCTATTCAAATACCATTGCCAATGAGCCTTGCACTATTCTAATACATGACATAAACTGCTTCAATCATGGATAGAGTGACTGAGTGTCCTTGATTGAAAAAGGAATTACATGTTGAACATACTGGAATACCAGACACTAGCGATGAGACAAATGGAAAAAATTTCTTAACGTTTACACTTCCATTTTGGGGGGGGGGGGGGTCCGTTAAAACGGTCAGCCACCAGGCAGACAGAGTCAGAACCTTGCACTAGGCCTATCTAAAGCTGTATCTCACAAAGAAATACTGTATCTTGCCATTTATTTTGCTTGCAATGTCTCACAACTTCAGTAAAGCAGGGCCTATCATCAAACCAATAGGCTAGGATATTCTACACGCAATAGACCGAAGACTGAACACACACTTGCATCATTAGCAAAGAGCAAGTGCAGGCGAGCCAGCGCGAGGGAGAGAGAGGAGGGGTAGGCAGAAAGAATGTCTTGGTAATCTGTGTCTCGAAATGTCTTGTCTTGCATGCCTCGCAAATTCAACAAAGTAGCCTCTTCCTCTCTGGTTTTATTTAAATTACACAACTTTCCCCAGGCATTTACAGCCATATAGTCTAGTTAGGCTACAAGGAAAAGTATATGTTCTGTGATAACTGCACTGTGGGGGGGGGGGGGGAAACATTGTTTTTCGGTTAGGGATTTTTCATAACGTTAAGGATCCCAACTTCGTTTAACGTTGAAACAATCCCACCCCTACCACACATCGTTGAATGGATTAAAGTGGTCAAAATAAAAGGAAATATGCTTTTACACAGAGGAGGGTCCTGGCAGCTGAGCTCAGATGGTGTGTTGCAAAAGTGCGTGGAAGACAGAAGTAGGGTCAATGTCAATTCAAAGGCTAGAAGACACCATTTGTATGACAAAAGATTATACTCGCACAAGTACGGTATTGTACCATTTTAAATCTACAACAAAGATTCCTCTTTGCTTGAAATTGGGGAATGCACCTTGATGAAATCAGGATTTGTAATGCCAACCCATAATCCTTAACTTGATTTGTTCTATTTTCTACGTCATCCCAGAGATGTAGCACCACACAGCACCACATAGCATGAACTCTGATCTAATGCTGCTCCCACGTCACAAGCATTAGGCTGACTGTTTGACACTCCATGTGCTTCTGCTCTGTAGCGATTACATCAGCCGCCTCGGACATAAAGTCTGGATGGGCAAGCGGCGCGGTTACAAAGTCACTTTCATGTCAGAAGAGGAAAAAGTGTTCCAATTAACCTTCCCCTGTTGGCTCATTGATTTCTGTGCAATAGTCTTCTGCAAAGCAGTCATTTTAAAGCCTGGTAATTAACTTTAATGGCCCCACTACCTCATTGGCTTTACAGGTCCTTCAAAGCCTCCTGCCCTCTCTGGTAGGAGTCATGTGAGCAGAGTAGATGTAGATGCATCTCTCTGAACTCTTGACAAAGACACACACTCATGAAACCTCCAGGAATCACAATGAAAATTGCCTCGGCACTCCATTTGCCCTCTGATTACACGCTAGGCTAGCAATGTACTTATTTCATGACTTACAATCATAATAGATGTATTTTGTATAGCGCTTTTCATACAGAATCTCAAAGTCGCTTTAATGTTCATAAAAATAAAAAATAAAAATAAATAATTCACAGAGCTGGCAGTTCAAGGGAGATGCTCTTCCACAACTAGATGATGAGGCAGTTCAGTAAAGGATTAGCTTGAGTAGAGGTGCAGCCAGGGAGGGAGAACCATCAGTCAGACAGGCAGACCCTTGCTTTTCATCAGGCACCTGTCTGAAGTTCACAGCTACTCCTCCTCTGTACTGCAGGTAGGCTGGAACATCCTCCACCGAATGTGTGGCATCTACTTGGGTGACGCTTTGGCAGCTATAAGCGCCTGAGAAACCACCACACCTCTGCAGTAATCAGTGTCCTACAAGGTGAACCTCTGTCATCCCCTCACACCGTAGTCCACATCTTTCCAGAAACATGAGCAGGTAGATTAAAAAGCTGATGCTGTGTTGATCAGGTGTTGATGCATCATTCAAACTAGTTTTAACCAGCTAGCTAGCTGGCCAAGCCAATTAAACAGACTTGCCATCGCCAGTCCTGTAATGTCCTAAAGTACTAAACTGACATGAATTTCAGCCAATTAGTTTACAGTCTAATGAACTCAATAAGATGTTGGCACATTCAATGTAAGGCTGACCAAGCAGTGATGCCTGATCTTTACCAAGGAGCTTTCTGAAAAAGCTTTGTCTCATGCAGTTAGCATCACGAACCTGAGAGGCATCCACCTCAGGCCCTGACCGCAGTGACATGATCGCCACCCTGGAACATCGAGGCAGTCTGCTTAGGCAGGGGTCTGCCTCTACTTTACCACATCAGATAGGCCAGACACAGAAGTGTACTGCTGGGTAAACAGGCCCATGCTCCACAGAGCCTTGGGCTCTAAGACAGGGCCAGTCTGGGAGCCATTAAGACTCTACCTTCAAGGCTGCAGAAGGCACATCCCAGGGAGGGAGCATTCCTGACATGGGTGGCAAGGCTTGGGTGGCAAGGCTTTCTTCAAACTGTGGGTGCCAAGGCTTCTAAAAGAGACATTGCTCACTCGTGGCCACAACCATTTAGGTTTCATTGGGAGAAAGTGAAGAGACTTTGTGATTGTAGCAGGATTGTTAACCCTTTGGCACATACGAACGCGATCAGTGGTCCATGCAGCGTACCCTCAAATCGGTGTGATTAGAAAACTTATTTGGAACGTCCAGTTACGATTGACGCAACAGTCAGCATTTGAGCTGGCCACACTGTTCTTTCAGAAACATTTTGCACAAACACAGTCCTTACAAAGTTATGTCCTTAATGTGAGCAGTCTATTTTTGGATGCAATGTTCAAACATTCACAGAAGTAATGACAGCATAACACAATTATCATCCAAATTATCCCACATAAAGCCAACAAATAAAAATCCTGATAAAAATAAATATCCAATAAATCACATTGGCTACACATCATTGTCTGCAACGAACTTGAAACATTGTATCAACTATTAACTTGGGAAGCTTGCACTAGCGAACTTGCAACATTGTAGAACATATTCTGGGCTCTCAAGAGATTCCCTGTGTAATTTTCAATGGATGTAAAAACAGACTTTGTTTGCTTGCTGTTTGAGGTGAAGAAAACATTACTTTGAGAAACTCCACAGGTCATTAGTGGTGGTGCATTAAGCCAATCAGAAATACTATCAGATCCCCAAATGGGCACATTTATATGGCTACATTTGCGCGCAGGCCAGGTAGCCTACTCATTACTCAACATTGACAGGAGCGCTCCAAACAAAAGACAATGACTAAATTGACAAAACTCATAAATAGAATGAAATAAAGTAAAACTTGTTTCTCACAAGTGTAGCATAGGTTGTACACTCTGCAAACAATGTAAGACAGAAATAATAATATCGAAAGCATTAACATAAATTACCGTAACCAAAGTAACAAACATTGTAGATTAGAAATGATAGGAATTAACGGTAAATGTACTACTGGTGATACATGTAATGGGGAATTGATATAAACTAACAATCAAATGCAAACAGTTCACACAATGAAGTTATGAAACAATGAATGTGCACAAATTGGAGGGAGAGAGCGCATTCTGGAGAGAGAAGTGCATTATGCATCTGGGTGCGTGGTCAATCCGACGTCTGCATTGGACATGCAACATTCACGATGATGCGGCCTTAGCAAAAGTCAGGGCATTCATTCTTCTTGCGCTTCGCGGAGCAGTGCAGAGCTATTGTCAAGGAAGTGAGTTAGTGTTTTCTACAGGATGTACCGCCCCCACCTGCCGTCAATGCGGAGCTGTACAGAGCCCTCCGCATTGTTACAGCATTTGGGAGGCGCATGGCAATGCAGTATGGTGCTTGATTTGGCCTCTGGAGGCTTCAAAATGGCTTCACACAGTCCACATGGCAGCTCCGACTACATTTTCAGATCAAGCATAAATTGGCTTTAAGTCTAGGCCTCCGCAATGGATTAGTTCACTGAGATGGGCGCAAATATATATTTCTTACTGCTCGACTAAAACTATCTCGGTCGACCAACAGCCTAACATCCAAACAATCTAACTAATTTTGGTTAGCCCTAGACCTAACACAAACAATAATATTTAGCTAATTCTAGGCTGACAGAAACCATAATATGAATTAGCTAATAGCAATTACTATTCACAATTCATCAGATCACGGGTGACCTCACAGGTGATCTAAATAATTTATTAAAACGCGTTCTAAAAATCTAAAGTAATCCATCGATCGGTAGGTGTGTGCGCAGCCATGTTTGTTTTTTAGAGTCAACCAAATATAAGAGGTTACAAGATGAGTTTAGTCTGTTTGCAGTATGCATGTTGAAGGGGGTGTGTCGTCTACTATCATTCACTTACGAAAATTTACTCGAAAGACAAATCTCTTCACCTCGTTTTGTTATAACATCTTTGATCTGACAGACATTTACGTGACAAGCAGAATGCATTGTATGATGTCAACAAACATGGCGCCACACATAGCTGGCAATTAGCTTAGCATTAGCTCAGCATAATCAGTCCAACCTTCCCAAAAGTATTTTACACACATCAAATCTGTCCATTTCAATCTATGCAAGAATTGAAATGCATGATTTATTACCAGTACTTTAAAACATAAATAAAACAGTAAATACATTAGCTCCATACATACATACGGTGTGCTTAGTAGAAACGACAACACAATAACGTAATAAGTCTTTTACTTTGAGATGAACGCACACATGTTCAAAGTTATTATTATTAGTGAAAGCAATGCGTGCGCCAGCAAGAAAATGTGCCAGGGAGGAAAAAGCTTGTGCTTGGGTTCTAGTCAAAGAGAGAAGTTTTATCCGGCTCATTACTGCCTCAAACGTACATTTCCCGCAACAGTGAAATGGGCTACTTCTATGTTTCTATGTGAATTAATGAGAAGGCTGTTGTTAGAAAAAAAAACTAATTCGAAAATAATTTGCAATTGACAAATTGAAGCATAGCCTATAGATAATTAGCAGGAAGCGTGCCTTCGTTTGAGGGCAGCGTGCGTTAACTGTCCTGCTGCGTAACAATCACATTTTGGAACAGTGTATGTATTCTGACATCATGCGCATAAAAAAAACAAATGCTGGGGCGACAGTTAAGAGATATTTGCAATTATTAACAGATTTCCAATTAGAGCAGGAAAAATAAATGTTTTGCCATACCCGTGGTATACGGTCTCATATACTACAGCTGTCAGCCAATCAGCATTCAGGGCTCGAACCACCCAGTTTATAATATTTAATAGACCAATAAGAAAGAGTTCCAAACCTCTCTGCCAATTACACCTAGTTTTCAGTTTCCCCCTCCCCACTCAGACCACTCCTCGACAGTCCTAGCAAAATTCTTGCTTGAGAAATTGCTCTTTGCTGAGAATAAATGTTTGTGCATTTCTTTACCATTTTAATTGAAAACAATCAACTTAATTGTAACCCAGAAATTATTTGATATTGAGATAGAAAAGGCTGTATTGTACTTTTAACCTTTTCCCGCACTAGTTGCAATAAGGCACTTCAGGGGATTGTGGTACATGGCCAATATAGCACGGCTAAGGGCTGTGTCCAGGCACTCCGTGTTGCATTGTGCGTATAAACAGTCCTTAGCCATGGTATATTGGCCATTTACCACACCTCCTATGGCCTTATTGCTTAAATATACAGTTGAGGTCGGAAGTTTACATACACTTTAGCCAAATACATTTAAACTCCGTTTTTCACAATTCCTGACATGTAATCCAAGTAAAGATTCCCTGTATTAGGTCAGTTAGGATCACCACTTTATTTTAAGAATGTGAAATGTCAGAATAATAGTAGAGAGAACGTTTTATTTCAACTTTATTTCTTTCATCACATTCCCAGTGCGTCAGAAGTTTACATACACTCAATTAGTATTTGGTAGCATTGCCTTTAAATTGTTTAACTTGGGTCAAACATTTCAGGTAGCCTTCCACAAGTTTCGGGTAGCCTTCCACAAGTAACCGAGTCAGGTTTGTAGGACTCTTTGCTCGCACATGCTTTTTCAGTTCTGCCCACACATTTTCTATAGGATTGAGGTCAGGGCTTTGTGATGGCCACCCCAATACCTTGACTTTGTTGTCCTTAAGCCATTTTACCACGACTTTGGAAGTATGCTTGGGGTCACTGTGCATTTGGAAGACCCATTTGCAACCAAGCTTTAACTTCCTGACTGATGTCTTGAGATGTTGCTTCAATATATCCACATAATTTTCCTTCCTCATGATACTCATGATCTATTTTGTGAAGTGCACCAGTCCCTCCTGCATCAAAGCACCCCCACAACATGATGCAGCCACCCCCGTGCTTCACGGTTGGGATGGTTTTTGTCCCCATGTGCAGTTGCAAACCGTAGTCTGGCTTTTTATGGCGGTTTTGGAGCGGTGGCTTCTTCCTTGCTGGGCGGCCTTTCAGGTTATGTCGATATAGGACTCGTTTTACTGTGGATATAGATACTTTTGTACCAGTTTCCTCCAGCATTTTCACAAGGTCCTTTGCTGTTGTTCTGGGATTGATTTGCACTTTTCGCACCAAAGTACATTCATCTCTAGGAGACAGAATGTGTCTCCTTCCTGAGCGGTATGATGGCTGCGTGGTCCCATGGTGTTTATACTTGCGTACTATTGTTTGTACAGATGAACGTGGTACCTTCAGGCATTTGGAAATTGCTCCCAAGGATGAACCAGACTTGTGGAGGTCTACAAAAAACTGTCTAAGGTCTTGGCTGATTTCTTTTGATTTCCCCATGATGTCAAGCAAAGAGGCACTGAGTTTGAAGGTAGGCCTTGAAATAAATCCACAGGTATACCTCCAGTTGACTTAAATGATGTCAATTAGCCCATCAGAAGCTTCTAAAGCCATGACACCATTTTCTGGAATTTTCCAAGCTGTTTAAAGGCACAGTCAACTTAGTGTATGTAAACTTCTAACCCACTGGAATTGTGATACAGTGAATTATAAGTGAAATAATCTGTCTGTAAACAATTGTTGGAAAAATTACTTGGCCAACATTTTAGGTGGTCTTTTCAAACAGCTCTTACACTAAAATGGCATTATCTTAATTTTCACAGTATTACTTCAACCTCAGTGTGGAAATATATATAAAACACAGAAAAGTCTAGTTTTTGACAGCACTGGGTCTTTAAGAGTGTAATTTACAGGGGAAATGGGTCATTTCATTACATTAGTCACCTGGACACAATTTTAGCCTGAAACTTAAAATAATGAGATGGGTAAAGAACAAGCCTTTACTCAGCACGTTTAGCCTATAATCTAGTAAAAAAAAACATATCATTTCAGATTTAGACACAAATCAGTTTCTTATTTCATCTGTGAAGGTGGCAAGTCAACATTATTTAGCCTAGTTTCGTCTAACCAGTTGTGACACCCCTCTAAGAGGGTCTGGTTCGACTCTAGCCTTATGTTCTGACATGAAACCTGCTAAATAGTTCCCCTAAAACATGCTGCCGACTTTCGTTTTTGTTCGCTGAGGTGGAAAACACTTAAGTCAGCGTAGTCCGTTTTTTGTGGGAATCAGATGAATACCCCCCAGCACATACAGTACAGTAGCAGACGGTAGCCTCACCACCTTATTGGCCCACTTGTTTTCAAAGCTGTCAAAGCTGGTTAGGCTCTGCGTCTTGGCAGCACTGCTAACAGCTCTGACAGTGCCCGGGCCCCCAGTTCAGACAAAGGGAAATGGATTACAGATAAAAGACCCAGGACCCATTAACCCTGTAATACTGCCACAGTGATCAGGCCAACATCTGAGACATGAATCTCTTCTACAGAGAACTCTGAGGAATTCTCTGAACAAAGAGCAGTAAGAAACTCAGACCCACCTCTCTCCATAGGGAGATCATTGACGCTCTCTGAACTACAGTTGCCCACTGGAAAAATATGCACCTGTATCATACGCATCTATAGGTGTTAGTTTGATCGACTTCAATCACACGACAACTTGGGACTTTGAAAACAGAATTTCAAAGCATGTAATCTGAGAACTTGAGTATGATACAAAAAAAAACGTATTGGAGAAGGCTTAGGCCTACAGGACACACATTTTATTACGTACACTGTGTGTACAAAACATTAAGAACACCTTCCTAATATTTGCCCTCAGCATGGACTCTACAAGGTGTCGAAAGCGTTCCACAGGGATAATGGCCCATGTTGACTCCAATGCTTCCCACAGTTGTGTCAAATTAGCTGGATGTCCTTTGGGCGGTGAACCATTCTTGATACACTGAGGAAACTGTTTAGCGTGAAAACCCCAGCAGCGTTGCAGTTCTTGACACAAACCGGTGCACCTGGCACCTACTACCAAACCCCATTCACAGGCACTTAAATAATTTGTCTTGCCCATTCACTCTCTGAATGGCACACATACAGTGCCCTGGAAAAGTATTCATCCCCCTTTCTGTTTTTGCCTATTTTGTTGCATTACAACCCGAAATTTAAACCGATTTTTATTTGGATGTCATGTAATGGACATACACAAAATTGTCCAAATTGGTGAAGTGAAATTCAAAAAATGACTTCCTCCAAAAAACTCACAGACCAGGCAAGGAGGACATTAATCAGAGAGGCAACAAAGAAACAAAAGATAACCTTGAAGGAGCTACAAAGCTCCATAGCGAAGATTGGAGTATCTGTCCATAGGACCCCTTTAAGCTGTACACTCCACAGAGCTGAGCTTTACGGAAGAGTTGACAGAAAGTCATTGCTTGAAGAAAAAAAAAGCAAACACATTTGGTGTTTGCCAAAAGGCAAGTGGGAGACTCCCCAAACATATGGAAGAAGGTACTCTGGTCAGATGAGACTAAAATTTAGCTATTTCGCCATCAAGAAAAACGCTATGTCTGACGCAAACCCAACACCTCACATCACCCTGAGAACACCATCCCCATAGTGAAGCATGGTAGTGGCAGCCTCATGCTGTGGAGATGTTTTTCATCAGGGACTGGGACAATGGTCAGAATTGAAGGGATGATGGATGGCGCTAAATACAGGTAGATTCTTGAGGGAAACCTGTTTCAGTTTTCCAGAGATTTGAGACTGGGATGGAGGTTCACCTTCCAGCAGGACAATGACCCTAAGCATACTGCTAAAGCAACCCTTGAGTGGTTTAAGGGGAAACATTTAAATGTCTTGGAATGGCCTAGTCAAAGTCAATCCAATTGAAAATCTGTGGTATGACTTAAAGACTGCTGTACACCAGGAAACCCATCCAAGTTGAAGGAGATGGAGCAGTTTTGCCTTGAAGAACGGGCAAAAATCCCAGTGGCTAGATGTGCCAAGCTGCAAAAGGTGGCTCTACAAATTATTGACTTTGGGGTGGGTTGAATAGTTATGCACACTCCAGTTCTTCTTTTTTTGTCTTATGTCTTGTATGTTTCACAATAACAAAAATATTTCACATCTTCAAATTATACAACCCCCCCCAAAATCCATTTTACTTCCAGGTTGTAATGCAACAAAATAAGAAAAATGCCAAGGGGGGTGAATACTTTCACAAGCCACTGTACACAATCCATGTCTCAATTTTCTCAAGGCTTGAAAATCCTTCTTTAACCTGTCTCCTCCCCCTCATCTACACTGATTGAAGAGGATTTAACAAGTGACATCAATAAGGGATCATAGCATTCACCTGGATTCACCTGGTCAGTCTTTGTCATGGAAAGAGTTCTTAATGTTTTGTACACTCAGCCAACTAAAATGTGATGTTGACAGGATGTTGACGTCAGGTCTTTGCCCAATGTGTGTGTATGATGTGCGAGGCCCAGGGGGAGAAGCCAGTTTTCAGCCCAAAAAACCTGTAACAGCAGATTGCTGTATTGTTTAGAGCCTAAGGAGCTGTCTCTGAGGCCTACATCAAGCCATGACATGAGAGTACATTCAAATGCACAAGGCAGAACCTCACATTTTCACTGCAGATGTTGCTTCTGGCAAGAGCTTACCCTACAAAACCCTCCTTTTACTCAGACATCTTCAAAAGGCAACAAATGTCTCAAGAGAACTCCGACTGATTGTTGCGCATCAGTCAGTACTGAGGGGAAATCCTTCAGCAGAGCTTTCTGCAAAAGCCTTAATATTTCAGCTTCAGTAGATCCGAGATCTAATAACTATGATCGACACAATGGCCTTGCACTCACAATGGAGTAGGCTTGCATTAGGAAAGGAGTAGGCTAGATACACTCTGGCTGTAGGGTAAAAAGGCCATGGACTTACTGTAACCTGATGTATTTTTAACTTTAACTGACTTTTACTCAAAGCAGAGGTATAGAAAATGAAGTAAATATTTGTTTAAATGGTCTGAGACTATTTGAAGGAGCCAGTCACCATTCTATGTGCTGTCAGACGTAAACACCTTTGATAGCGCATAAGTCCTTGAAATCAAAAGGGGCAACACAAGATAACAATGCCTCTGGTGCCAGGACACAGATTCGAATTCACGACTGACCTCCGTGTAAAACATTCTCTCCTGTTTTGAAGGAACATGGAGCATGGTTTGCTTTAATCATAAAGTTGAACTTCAAATAAAACAGCTCGAACATAAAACAATTCAAAATGACAAAACAGAAAAACACCCAGACTTAAGATAGTCTAAACAGTGTCTAATTTTGTGCTGTTTCAAACAGCTGTCACCTTGGGCTGAGCACAGGACCACTCCATGAGTCAGTTCACGCCAGAGGCAGAGTGCCAACAGTGACTTTTCTCTCCTATTGTTGTGGAACTGTTGTTGTGCCAGTAGGGCTGCTGCGCTGGGCCATACTGAAGACTGGCTGTAACTGGCTGTGCTCAACATAAAGGAGCATAGCTGGACCATGTAAAACTTGCCTCACCCTACACCTGCTCATTACGCTAGGGTAGAACAACAGCTAAGAAATGACCAATACAAAAAACTGCATGGATGATAGTGATTCGGAAAGTATTCAGACCACTATCTGTTTCCACATTTTGTTACGTTACAGCCTTATTCTAAAATGTATTAAATTGTTTATTTTCCTTAACAATCTACACACAATACCCCATAATGACAAAGCAAAAACAGTTGTTTAAAAATGTTTGCAAAAAAACAACTGAAATGTCACATTTACATAAGTATTCAGACCCTTTACTCAGTACTTTGTTGAAGCACCTTTGGCAGCGATTACAGCCTCGAGTCTTCTTGGGTATTATGCTACAAGCTTGGCACATCTGTATTTGGGGAGTTTGTCCCATTCTTCTCTGCAGATCCTCTCAAGCTCTGTCAGGTTGGATGGAGAGCGTCGCTGCACAGCTATTTTCAGGTCTCTCCAAAGATGTTTGATCGAGTTCAAGTCTGGCTCTGGCTGGGCCACACAAGGACATTCAGAGACCTGTCCCGAAGCCACTCCTTGGTTGTTTTGGCTGTGTGCTTAGGATCGTTGTCCTGTTGGAAGGTGAACCTCGAGTCCCCATCGCGAAGAACCGACAACAATGCTTGTTTTCTCGCGATGCAATAAGGTTTACGTTGGTCTTGCCGAACACATCCCATGCCTGAGAGCCCAGGGATGTAGCCACTCCTCCCAAAGGAGAGGGTCTCCCTAGATATGGAGCGTGCTCTGCGCAACTGTCACTCCCCCATATGACCCATATGACCCATATGACCCATCCAGCAGGATAAAACCCTAAAGCAGGATAAAACCCTGAACCCTGGAAGCAGAGGGTCTCACCACAGAGCCAGTTGACATGAAGGGGATACCTGAAGCACTTGGTTAAGTAATAAGCTGCCTCCAGGTCACTGACTATCCGCCAGTGCGGGAAGGCACGCATTTAAAAAAAGACCCAGGGGGAAAAAACGCTACCATGGAGATTATTATACCCAACAGATCAGGTACAGGCGACAACACACTTTCTAAGCTAACTGTGAAAGGGACAGACAGTAAAAAAAGCTGTAAAATCATATAAAAAACTGATTAAACAACATCTCACAGCACAACGCGGACTGTGAAGAGCCACACCCACACTCCCATACGCACAACCACACTCCAACACACGCACTCTACACACACATTGTAATGTTGTTGTCACGTTCCTGACCTGTTTTCTGTTTAGTTTTGTGTGTTTGTTGGTCAGGACGTGAGTTTGGGTGGGCATTCTATGTTGTCTGTTTCTATGTTGGTTTAGGGTTGCCTGGTATGGCTCTCAATTGGAGGCAGGTGTTTGGCGTTCCTCTAATTGAGAGTCATATTTAGGTAGGCGGTTCACAGTGTTTGTTGGTGGGTGGTTGTCTCCTGTGTCCGTGTCAATGTTTGCACCATACGGGACTGTATACGGTTTGTTCATTTCATGTAGTCTGTTCCTGTTCATTTCGTTCGTCACGTTGTATGTAAGTTCGTCGTTCAGGACTGTCTACTTTCGTTTTGTTATTTTGTATCATTTTCAAGTATAGTTCGTTTTGTCTCATTAAATAAATTCATCATGTCATTTCAACGCGCTGCACCTTGGTTCCCTCAATACTCCTCCTTTTCGGATGAAGAGGAGGAGGATTATCGTTACAGAACCACCCAACTAAATTACCAGAGCCAAGCAGCGGAGTCAAAGGAGAAAGGGACAGGAAAAGAAGGAGCAATGGACATGGGACGATGTATTGGACGGTAAAGGTTGCTACACATGGGAGGAGATCCTGGCTGGAAGGGATCGCCTCCCATGGGAACAGGTGGAGGCACTGAGGAGAGCAGAGGCTACTGGAGTGAAGAACCGGAGTTATGAGGGGACGCGTCTTGCACGGAAGCCCGAAAAGCCCGTGAGTAATTCCCAAAAAATTCTTGGGGGGGGGCTAAGGGGTTGTGGGCCAAGGGCAGGTAGGAGACCTGCGCCCACTTCCCAGGCTAACCGTGGAGAGCGGGAGTACGGGCAGACACCGTGTTACGCAGTAGAGCGCACGGTGTCTCCTGTACGTGTGCATAGCCCAGTGCGGGTTATTCCACCTCCCCGCACTGGTAGGGCTAGATTGGGCATTGAGCCAGGTGTCATGAGGCCGGCTCAACGCGTCTGGTCTCCAGTGCGTCTCCTCGGGCCGGCATACATGGCACCTGCCTTACGCATGGTTTCCCCGGTTCGCCTGCATAGCCCAGTGCGGGCTATTCCACCTCGCCGCACTGGCAGGGCGACCGGGAGCATTCAACCAGGTAAGGTTGGGCAGGCTCAATGCTCAAGAGAGCCAGTACGCCTGCACGGTCCGGTATTTCCGGCGCCACCTCCCCGCCCCAGCCTAGTACCTACAGTGCCTACATTACGCACTAGGCTACCAGTGCGTATCCTGAGCCCTGTTCCTCCTCCACGCACTCTCCCTGTGGTGCGTGTATTTAGCCCGGTGCCTCCAGTTCCGGGCCCACGCACTAAGCTACCAGTGCGTCTCCAGAGCCCTGTACACACTGTATATTCTCCCCCTACTAATCCTGATGTGCTTGTCCTCAGCCCGGCGTCACCAGTGCCGGTACCACGCATCAGGGGTAGAGTAGGCTTTGAGGATACAGTGTGCCCTGTTCCTGCTCCCCGCACTAGTAGGAAGGTGCTTATCATTAGCACGGTGCCTCCAGTTCCGGCACCACGCACCAGGTCTACAGTGCGCCATATCCGGCCAGAGCCATCCGTCTCACCAGCGCCATCTGAGCCATCCGTCTCCCCAGCGCCATCTGAGCCATCCGTCTCCCCAGCGCCATCTGAGCCATCCGTCTCCCCAGCGCCATCTGAGCCATCCGTCTGCCAGGAGCCTGCAAAGCAGCCCGTCTGCCATGAGCCTACAGAGCCGTCAGCCAGACAGGAGCCGCTAGAGCCATCAGCCAGACAGGAGCCGCTAGAGCCGTCAGCCAGACAGGATCTGCCAGAGCCGCCAACCAGACAGGATCTGCCAGAGCCGCCAACCAGACAGGATCTGCCAGAGCCGCCAACCAGACAGGATCTGCCAGAGCCGCCAACCAGACAGGATCTGCCAGAGCCGCCAGCGAGCCATGAGCAGCCAGAGCCGTCAGAGCGCCATGAGCAGCCAGAGCCGTCAAAGAGCCATGTGCAGCCAGAGCCGTCAGTGAGCCATGAGCAGCCAGAGCCGTCAGAGCGCCATGAGCGTCGTGAGCCGTCAGCCTGCCATGAGCGTCGAGAGCCGTCAGCCTGCCATGAGCGTCGAGAGCCGTCAGCCTGCCATGAGCGTCGAGAGCCGTCAGCCTGCCATGAGCGTCGAGAGCCGTCAGCCTGCCATGAGCGTCGAGAGCTGTCAGCCTGCCATGAGCGTCGAGAGCCGTCAGCCAGCCATGAGCATCGAGAGTCGTCAGTCAGCCATGAGCTGCCCTTCAGCCTGAAAAGGCTGGATACCCAGAACTGCCCATCAGTCCAGAGCTGTCTCTCTGTCCGGAGCTGCCTTTCAGTCCGGAGTTGCCCCTCTATCCTAATCTCCCTCTCTATCTTCATCTATCTCTATAGTCTTATCTATCCCTCTATCTTGATTTATCTCTCTGTCCTGGTGTTATCTTTATTTAATATATTATTAAGAGAATTGTGTGGGGGAAGAAAGAGGGTGGACATTCTTTGTGGGAGGAAGTTAGGATGGATTATGGTGGGGTGGGAACCGCGCCCGGAGCCTGAGCCACCACCGTGGTTAGATGCCCACCCAGACCCTCCCCTAGACTTTGTACTGGTGCGTCCGGAGTTCGCACCTTGTGGGGGGGGTACTGTCACGTTCCTGACCTGTTTTCTGTTTAGTTTTGTGTGTTTGTTGGTCAGGACGTGAGTTTGGGTGGGCATTCTATGTTGTCTGTTTCTATGTTGGTTTAGGGTTGCCTGGTATGGCTCTCAATTGGAGGCAGGTGTTTGGCGTTCCTCTAATTGAGAGTCATATTTAGGTAGGCGGTTCACAGTGTTTGTTGGTGGGTGGTTGTCTCCTGTGTCCGTGTCAATGTTTGCACCATACGGGACTGTATACGGTTTGTTCATTTCATGTAGTCTGTTCCTGTTCATTTCGTTCGTCACGTTGTATGTAAGTTCGTCGTTCAGGACTGTCTACTTTCGTTTTGTTATTTTGTATCATTTTCAAGTATAGTTCGTTTTGTCTCATTAAATAAATTCATCATGTCATTTCAACGCGCTGCACCTTGGTTCCCTCAATACTCCTCCTTTTCGGATGAAGAGGAGGAGGATTATCGTTACAGTTGTGTTATTGTGGATTTTATATTGTAATTTTGTAAGTTACACTGAGTGTACAAAACATTAGGAACACCTTCCTAATATTGAGTTGCACTCCCTTTTGCCTTAAGAACAGCCTCAAATTGTCGTGCATGGACTATAAGGTGTCAAAAGCGTTCCACAGGGATGCTGGCCCATGTTGACTCCAATGCTTCCCACAGTTGTGTTAAGTAGCCTGTATGTCCTTTGAGTGGTGGACCATTCTTGACACACACAGGAAACTGTTGAGCGTGAAAAACCCAGCAGCGTTGCAGTTCTTGACACACTCAAACCGGTGCACCTGGCACCTACTACCATACCCCGTTCAAAGGCACTTAAATGTTTTACCTGTCCCATTCACCCTCTGAATGGCACACATACACAATCCATGTCTCAATTGTCTCAAGGCTTAATAACCCTTCTTAAACATGTCTCCTCCCCTTCAACTACACTGATTGAAGTGGATTTAACAGGTGACATCAATAAGGTCATAGTTTCACCTGGATTCACCTGGTCAGTCTTTGTCATGGAAAGAGCTGGTTTTCCTAATGGTTTGTATACTAACTGTATAATGTAATAATGTCTTATATATTGTTTATTTATGTTGTTGTGATGTAATTGTTTTAATCCTGTTCGGACCCCAGGAAGAGTAGCTGCTGCCTTGGTAGCAGCTAATGGGGATCCTAATAAAATACTAAGGTGCAATACATCATCAAATCTAATTCCAACCCAGAAATGAAATGTGCTGAGACAAAGACCAATAGCTCCTTTTGGGGTCTACTATGAACCTCGGAGACTGTGTGGGACACCAGCATGTGTTCAGCACTGCTTGCTCCCTCGATTCGCTACCACCATTACCACACCCCCTGCGCGCCCGAGGCAACAAGTCCCTGCACCTATGGAGCGAGCCAACGCCAGGAGAGAGAGGGACAGAGTCCCTCCTTGTCGTCAGAGCCTGGGTCCGGAGGCATGAAGGGAATACCTGAAGCACTCGATTTAGGTGGTGATATGCGCTGGGTTAACACCCAGCGCTGGAACGCACGTATGAGAAATAGACCCCGGGGAAAACCAGAACTAAATGTGGTGAGACGGAGGAAGACCGAGCATCGTGAGGGCATACCTCATAGACTGTGTGTGGGAAACAGCAAGGTTGAACTCAGCATTCCTTGTTCCGTGCACAACTCCGCAACCGCCATTACATCGCCTATAAAGTCCATAACCTGCATCACCAGACCCCATAGGGACTAGCACGGACATGCCTGGCTTGGCGATGAAATCCCAGATGAAAACCCAGTAAAACAAAGATCTATCTGGGAAGGGTGACCCCCGAGTTATCCCTTCTTCCCATTCAAGGTGACAAAGTGTCTAGGTATGGAGGGTAGAAGTAAATGTGGAGAAGGAGCTAAGATGGAGTGTCGCCTTGTTAAGACAGAGAGGAAGAGGCGAAGCGAGAGGTTTCACTCTTGCTCAAAATCTGTCCAAAATAAGCCCATTCCATGCCTTTGGGACAACAACTTCCATTGTTAGGGCAGAGACATGAGCATCTCGTCATTATATAGAGATCTCTGTTCAACATCCAGAATTGCAAAGGCTCTCTTTCCATTTCCCCTGAAAACTGGAACATCCGTTTTTTGGGGGACCTGGCAGAGGCTAGCTTCCAACATACGGTGTGCTCATGTGACACTGTATAGCCTGCATGGAACATGGGAACCTTTCTGAGTACCTGGGGCTCCTGCAAAGGCTGATGTACCTAGTTTGGCCATAACAAAAATGGGGGCACTGTTGTTTTAATGGTGGGGAACACTGGTGACTCAGACCTGTGCCACAAGCCCCCAAGATACAGTAGATGCCCGGGGGCTGCATCCTCACCGGAGGTGCGCACACATGCCCCGCTTCCTCCACTCCCTACAATTCCAACAGTTGGATATAAGGGTGGGGTTGCCATAACACTGGGAGAAAGCTAGTAGTTTCATTTTCCGCTTGTTATGTATGCTAGCCGACATTAGCCATGAGGCTTTAGTCTAAGCTAAGCTAGTAGCCAGCTAGCTGGTGTTCGCCCAGTGGATTAGTAGCCAAGCCTGAGCTTGTGGAGCCGTCCTCCGGTATTGAAAATCTCTTTGACCGTAGCACTGTGAGGTGGGACCTGTCAGTTTAGAATAACCAAGCAACTGAACGCTACGTACACAAAAGAAGAGAACTACATCAGCAATTCCACCGTTGGGAAGGCAGGAATAGCTAGTAGCACGCTTTGCAGCATTTCGCTATAGCCTAGTCTCAAACGTCTCGTAGGACTGGACTCTTAGTCAACCAATTCTGGAAAGTGATGCACAGGTGGCAGGTAGTCCCCACCGAACCTGGTCGACTTCTCCCTTCGAGAGTAGTCTCCTGCAGCCGGTGACAATACACACAAGACCAGGTTGAGCAAGTGCAGCATCCGCATGCATCAAGCTCAGGCAAAAACAAGACGTCTGATCCGACCAAAGCCCCAGCTCCCATCCCCGCATCCCGCAACTCAGCCTCAGCACAGGCATCCGGGAGAGGAAAGGCACTATCAGAAACGATCTTTTAGTGCTGTAGAATAGCTGCATGACTGCGGGCATGGTCGCAAACCCGTGCCTGGATGTCAGTCTTCGTCGTGTCAGTCACATTTTTTGCCATCTAACTCAATGCTATAGCCAGGCTGAGCAACTCGAAGAATACTATACTGAACAAAAATATAAACGCAATATGCAACAATTTCAATGATTTTACTAAGCTACAGTTCATATAAGGAAATAAGTCAAAGGAAATAAATTCATTCGGCCCTAATCTACGGAAGTCACATGACTGGGCTGGGAGCCAGGCCCAGCCAATCAAAATTATTTTTTCCTCACAAAAGGGTTTTATTACAGAAAGAAATCCTCCTCAGTTCCATCAGCTGTCCGGGTGGCTGGTCTCAGATGATCCCACAGGTGAAGAAGCCAGATGTGGAGGTCATGGGCTGGCGTGGTTACAAGTGATCAACGGTTGTGAGGCCGGTTGGACGTATAGCCAAATTCTCTAAAATGACGTTTAAGGTGGCTTATGGTAGAGAAATTAACATTCAATTCCCTAGCAACAGCTCTGGTGAACATTCCAAGTCAGCATGCCAATTGCACGTTCCCTCAAAACAAAAACATCTGTTGCATTGTGTTGTGTGATAAAACTGCACATTTTAGTGTGGCCTTTTATTGCCCCTAAACACAAGGTGCACCTGTATAATCATGCTGTTTAATCAGCTTCTTGATATGCCACACCTGTCAGGTGTCAGGTGCCACACCTGTCAGCAAAGGAGAAATACTCACTAACAGTTGCATTTATATTTTTGTTTAGTATAATTGGTTTGTACGAGGGAAACAACAAAAACAAAATACAAACTCTAGCACACAAGTTTGACAGTCTCGATTTCCAATGTTTGTTTAAAGATAGCAGCGTGAATTGTTCTGCTCAGCTCGATATGAAGACCTGAAGAATTTAATCCGAGCCTTCAAGCTCTGCTGCCTGCCTGCAGTGTATGCTTTAAAAAGCCCATCGCACACCACAGCAGCCTAAGACTTGTGATGAGTTGGACTGGCCAATGTGGTGCTGGCTGGATCACTAGGCCTACTACTTCTCTCCCATTAACAGTTCTGTGTTCCTCTCTGTGACAGCTAATTAGTCCGGGAGCATCCTGGAGTTCCGACACCACGTCGACTGTTGCCTCTCATTCAATCCCCTGAACGACCCAGCCCAGGTCAGAAGCATCCCCAGACTAAGCGCTGTGGGACAGAGCTGGACCCGGGGAAGGGACGGCCACTAGCCTAGCTGCCTGCCGTTCTAGCGTTAGTGCCAGGCTCTGCGGCACAGAGAATAGCCATTTATTTGACTCTTTTAATGAAGGGTCAGCATGAAAAATGCAAAGAACGCTGGCTATTAATGTATTTCTCCACTGTTTGCATTTCTTTTCTCAAAAGATATAGGCCTACTGAGTGGGCATGGAGAAAGATATTTTAAAATGGCAAATATACTCTAACCAGATCGAGCTGACAAATTTTCAAACTGTGGCCTGTTTACCAAAATGTTAACATTTTTACAGTATCTCAGGGTATAATAACAAGAAAAGATAATGGTCCTTTGGCTTCCTTTAAACAAAGCAGTTTATATATATATACAGTGTATACAGTAATCTTGGCTGTTGAGAACTCCAGCTACGACAAAAGCTAAGCCCTTAGCCCCCATATGGTATTCAAGCAAGTCCCAATAACTGCCTCAAGCTTCTCTGCCTCCGCAAGCCTGTGTATACAGCAAAGCCTAAATTAAGATCCATCCCTGCTTTAACATGGTGAACAGCGAGATGAACAAAATTCTGTTACCAAACTTTGCATCTGCACAGCTCTTCCAGTCAATGTGTTTTTGTAAAATGTTCAAATGAATAGAATTGTAAGTGAAAAATGGGGTCCTTTATCGTGGAATTGCCCTTTAGAAAACAGGAAAACACCTCTAGTCTAGTGCAACCCATCTCTTTGATGATTTCCCATGTTGCAACAGTCAACACTAATGTCATGGGTGCTATGGAAACCACACGAGAGCTTACAGACTTGCTCCTGAGTGAAAGAGACTACTAGCCTAAATGCCAAACTCACTTAGACCTACTGTTTTCCACCTCTATGTTCGATGAAAAATGGAAACGTCCACATTTTTGATGAAAACAGAGCCTTAGTGTGTAATGAGCTGTCTTCATCATGCTTACAAAAACAGAGGGGCTCGACAGTGATCAATGGAGGGACGTTCAGTATGACAGTTCACGACACAACGCAAGAAACTACAGAAATGTAAGCAACTACAGCAAGGGACATAGCAGTGTTGAGGCCTACAGTTAAGAACAAATGAAAGCAGCGCAATTGAAGTTGATTTCACCAATGCAAGAACATCGGGCTGTAATTTTATGAAGTAGATAACGCAACTGTTGACTCATTTTATATTCGCTTGTTTGTCCTATTGGGTTCAAAGACCTTGTGTTTGACACCTGTACTAGCCTATTGTGACTGACTTGTGATCTTTGCCCATGCTAGTTTGATTGTATTGACATTTATTTTTGTATTTATTTAACCTTTATTTAACTAGGCAAGTCAGTTAAGAACAAATTCTTATTTACAATGACGGCCTACCCTTCATTGTAAATAAGCATGACAGCTAGAATACATTGAGTATAATTAAAACTATTGTCATAGGCCTTATTCACACGAAAATATATATGTTTTTACTGCGACAAAGTATGACCTACAAAGAACGAGTTAGGCTACCTGGTAAAAACAGCCCTACGAGCAAAAACGTGTTCATGGAAATGAAATTACAGTCCTGCTACTTAATCAAATCTACATAGAAGATTACAAGTCTGTATCATAGCCTAAGCTTACAATGGAAGTAGAGGCTGGCACAATTATTGTATAACCATCAACTATGGACAATAACCGCGAAAAAGTTATTTTGCTTCATAATGGTCTTAATGCATTCCTTTAAGAAGAAGGGGGATTCAACTTTATATTCAATTACATATACACTACATTACCAAAAGTATGTGGACACCTGCTCGTCGAACATCTCATTCCATCATCTTGGGCATTAATATGGAATTGGTCCCCTCTTTGCTGCTATAACAGCCTCCATCCACTTCTGGGAAGACTTTCCATTAGATGTTGGAACATTGCTGCAGGGACGTGCTTCCATTCAGCCACAAGAGCATTAGTGAGGCTGGGCACTCATGTTGAGCGATTAGGCCTGGCTCACAGGCGGCGTTCCAATTCTTCCCAAATGTGTTCAATGGGGTTGAGGTCAGGGCTCTGTGCAGGCCAGTCAAGTTCTTCCACACGGATCTCAAAAAAAAACATTTCTGTATTAACCTCGCTTTGTGCACGGAGGGCATTGTCATGCTGAAACAGGAAAGGGCCTTCCCCAAACTGTTGCCGCAAAGTTGGAAGCACAGAATCGTCTAGAAAGTCTTTGTATGCTGTACCGTTAAGATTTCCCTTCACTGGAACTAAGGGGCCTAGCTCGAACCATGAAAAACAGCCCCAGATCATTATTCCTCCTTCACCAAACTTTACAGTTGGCACTATGCATTCGGGGAGGTAGCGTTCTCCTGGCATCCGCCAAACCCAGATTAATCCGTTGGACTGCCAGATGATGACGCGTGGTTCATCACTCCAGTGAACGCGTTTCCACTGCTACAGAGTCTAAAGGCGGCAAGTTTTACACCACTCCAGCCGACACTTGGCATTGCGCATGGTGATCTTAGGCTTGTGTGCGACTGCTCAGCCATGGAAACCCATTTCATGAAGCCCCCGCGAACAGTTATTGTGCTGTCTTTGCTTCGAGAGGCAGTTTGGAACTCGGTAGTGAGGGTCGCAACCGAGGACAGACTATTCAGCACTCGGTGGTAACGTTCTGTGGGCTTGTGTGGCCTACCACTTCGCGGCTGAGCCATTGTTGCTCCTAGACGCTTCCACTTCACAATAACAGCACTTACAGTTGACCGGGGCAGCTCTATCAGGGCAGAAATTTGACGAACTGACTTGTTGGAAAGGTGCCATCCTATGACGGTGCCACGTTGAAAGTCACTGTGCGCTTCAGTAAGGCCATTCTACTGCCAATGTTTGTCTATGGAGATTGCATGGCTGTGTGCTCGATTTTATACACCTGTCAGCAACGGGTGTGTTTGAAATAGCCGAATCAACTAATTTGAAGGGTCCACATACTTTTGTATATATAGCGTAGTTTACACAATAGAAGTTGTCTTTTTTTTTTTTTTTTTTACATGAAGTGGGTAATGTTAGTAATCATTTTAAGAGGAGAACGGCACAGTAAAGAGAAGCTTCATTTTCAAAACTTATAAGCGGTTAAAACCATGCGTTTTTTAGACAGGGGTATCACCAAAGCTGTGTTGTATGCATTAGGTATGTTGCAGCTAATTTTCAAAGATGCATTATGATGCACTACAAGTTTTAAAAAACAATGACAACAAAATAAACAATTATGACAAAAACGGGTCCATTTGCATGACAATTCATCGTCACCAAAAATGGCATAATCGTAACAGCCCTAAATGGAAGTTCACATTATACTATTTTCTCTCCATGGTCAAGGTCGCATCTGAAATACTTTGCCTTATCTTGGCAGAGGCCTTACATTCAAATGATGTCTAGTTTAAATATGAAATATCAGCCATAGCTCTAGGGATTATTTGAGTCCCCTACAGCAGCTGTATCAACGGAAGGCAATTTGCTTTGTAAGGGGAAACAGTTAGGCTTAGTAGAATCAGCCTGGAGCAAACGTGGACTTTTACAGGCAAAGGCTACCTGAAGGGCACTAACTCTGTTCTCAATGTCTAT
The DNA here is from genome assembly GCF_029448725.1 of Salvelinus fontinalis. Taxonomy (NCBI): domain Eukaryota; kingdom Metazoa; phylum Chordata; class Actinopteri; order Salmoniformes; family Salmonidae; genus Salvelinus; species Salvelinus fontinalis. The sequence goes on from NC_074683.1 coordinate 10,589,966, forward strand.
TCTTATGATTGCAGTACAAGTACATATAAATTCCACTATTCCACCTGCGTAATAACAACCAAATTCCTCTACTATGTAATTACAAAGCAATTAGTCTATTTATAAGCCTACGTAACAACATGTTACAATGTTGTTACTATGGTAATTACAGTGTTACTACACAGTCAATTGTGACCTCAAGCAGAATAAATGTAACGGCAGTCTAAGTCGGCCTCCTCCTCAGACGAGGAGAGGCGAGAAGGATCGGAGGACCAATCTGCAGCGTGGTAAGTTTCCATAATTTAATAACATGAAAACTAGACAAGAATACAAAACAACAAACCTACTAACCGTCACAGTCCCATGTGGCACAAACACTGACACAGGAGACAACCACCCACAAAATCCCAACACAAAACAAGCCACCTATATATGATTCTCAATCAGGGACAACGATTGACAGCTGCCTCTGATTGAGAACCATATTAGGCTGAACACAGAAACAGACAAACTAGACACACAACATAGAATTCCCACCCAGCTCACGTCCTGACCAACACTAAACAAGCAAAACACACAAGAACTATGGTCAGGACGTGACAATAAAGCTGTAATGAGGTGCATCACATAGCCTAAAAAAAGCACAGCTGTCTGCTGATCATGGACATAGAGTTGTTTTGGGTTGAACATTACAGCGTCTGTGGAGAAGTCAATGCTTTCATTTAGTCAAATCCCTCCCAACCTTGTTAAATCCACCTGGTTTCTTAATGTAGGAGCTGGCGGGGCCTTCGCAGCTACCCAGCTACCCTTTGGATCAGTGGACACCAACCTTTTTTGAGTCAAGATCACCAGTCAAAAAGCAACATGACTTAGAAAATGTAACTAACCTATTCAAAACTGTTCTGTAGGAATGAGGTTTGTGCAGTAGGCCTAATACATTATCACAGCATATTGGTTATATGGTTGGCCTGCCAATATTGTTCTTCTCATATTTCAAAACTTGAGCTTTGATGATAAAATAGATCAATTCGTGTAGCACTTGCAAGGCACAGCTGAGCATAAATTGAAATAATTAGCTTTTTTGTTTTACTGGACTGATGGTACCTGCATCTGATGGTCATGGTTCTTTCAAGACAACTGGAAACTCAGAAAATTAACAAGGTCCAATCATAATGTTCGTGATCTTCAGATCAGAGCTCTAGAAAGATGCCCGAGTTTCCGACTTGGAATTCCGAGTTGGATGACCGTTTCTTTCCGAGTTCCCAGTAGTCTTGAACGCACTGAAGTCGGAAGTCAGAGATTTCCGAGTTCCCAGTAGTCTTGAAAGCACTGAAGTCGGAAGTCAGAGAATTCCAAGTTCCCAGTTGTTTTGAACAGAAAATTAGTCTGAGTGGAGGGAGGGAGAAATCAGCAGAGGATCCGCCTCTCACGGCCCCTGCTCTCTCCTTTTCTACGGTGAGACTTTCCAGAGAGAGGGGACACAGTCTTCCACCTCAAGTCGCGCCGCATATGCCTCATGCACAAATTCATGTTGTTCCTATGACACCTACGTGAGAATACTATTCATTTACTACAGCTCAGCGTTCAACACCATAGTACCCTCAAAGCTCAACACTAAGCTAAGGATCTTGGGACTAAACACCTCCCTCTGCAACTGGATCCTGGACTTCATGACGGCCCGCCCCCAGTTGGTGAGGGTAGGTAGCAACAAATCTGCCATGCTGATCCTCAACACTGGAGCCCCTCAGGGGTGCGTGCTCAGTCCCCTCCTGTACTCCCTGTTCACCCACGACTGCATGGCCAGGCACGAGTCCAACACCATCATTAAGTTTGCAGACAACAGTGGTAGGCCCAATCACGGACAACGACGAGACAGCCTATAGGGAGGAGGACAAAGACCTGGCCGGGTGGTGCCAGAATAACAACCTATCCCTCAACGTAACCAAGACTAAGGAGATGATTGTGGACTACAGGAAAAGGAAGACTGAGCACGCCCCCATTCTCACCGACGGGGCTATAGTGGAGCAGGTTGAGAGCTTCAAGTTCCTTGGTGTCCACATCACCAACAAACTAGAATGGTCAAAACACACCAAGACAGTCGTGAAGAGGGCACGACAACGCCTATTCCCCCTCAGGAAACTGAAAAGATTTGGCATGTGTCCTCAGATCCTCAAAAGGTTCTACAGCTGCAACATCGAGAGCATCCTGACCGGTTGCATCACTGCCTGGTACGGCAATTGCTCGGCCTCTGACCGCAAAGCACTACAGAGGGTAGTGCATACGGCCCAGTACATCACTGGGGCAAAGCTGCCTGCCATCCAGGACGTTTACACCAGGCAGCGTCAGAGGAAGGCCCTAAAAATTGTCAAAGACCCCAGCAACCCCAGTCAAAGACTGTTCTCTCTACTACCGTATAGCATGCGGTACCGGAGTGCCAAGTCTAGGACAAAAAGGCTTCTCAACAGTTTTTACCCACAAGCCATAAGACTCCTGAACGGAACCCCCCCCCCCCCCCCCCCCCCCCCCCCAACCCCTCTTTTACAGTGCTGCTACTCTCTGTTTATCATATATGCATTGTCACTTTAACTATACATTCATGTACATACTACCTCAATTAGCTCGACCAACCAGTGTCCCCGCACATTGGCTAACCGGGCTTTCTGCATAGTTTCCCGCCACCCACCATCCACCAACCCCTTTTTGACGCTACTGCTACTCTCTGTTTATCATGTATGCATAGTCACTTTAACCATATCTACATGTACATACTCCCTCAATCAGCCTGACTAACTGGTGCCTGTATATAGCCTCGCTACTGTATATAGCCTTATTTTTCACTGTCTTTTTACTTTTTTACTTACCTATTGTTCACCTAATACCTTGTTTTAAAAAAAATTGCGCTGTTGGTTAGAGGCTGCAAGTATTCGATGCACGTGACAAATAAACGTTGATTTGATTTGACCAGAGAAAGTGACATTTTCCTCAATATTAAAATAATAATAATAATAAAAACACAGGCCTATTAATACACTTGGCTACTCGTTCATTTCAGCTGCAGCACGAGTGGAAGTAGGGAGAAGTGCATTTTATGTTATGTAAAAGGTTGAATAAAAACAGTGTTGACAGTGCTGAATTAAAGTCTTCAACATGAACTCACTCATAAAAACAGAATCTATTTGACAGTCTCTCTCTGGTCATGGTTTTAAACGTTATGAAATGTCAAGTAGGCTAGTATAAAATGTTGCTGTGGCCAGGGTCGTGGAAGCTGTAGGCATGGTGATTTGAGCTATCCGATTGGACAGCGCAGTAGGCACACTTCATTTGGCCACAGCTCTCCCAGTTCGCCAGGTAGGCTGAGTTTTTCTTTTAGACAAAATGAAATGGTTAAAAATGGAAACACTTTGCCTACCTAGGCTTCTGAATCAAGTGCACCTACCGCCAACAGCGCAACACAAACCTTTACCATTGGTTTTTCTACAGAAATGTTTGGTGATTGACTAGGAATGCCTTGACGATCGACCATGGTGACCACCGCTCTAAATCCCTAAGGATCAGATTAAGAGGGAGCTCTTATGTAAACATGTTGTAATTAAGTCACCTCTACGGCTAAAAAGAACCATTTGGAAAAGGAACTTTAAGGCAAAAGCCATTTAAAATTCTCTAAATATAGGCCTAATATACTAGGACAATATAGCATCGCAGTTTGAAGGGGATATTTTCTCAAATAATTTAATTACATACAGGCCATCCTGTTCATTTTTGAAATAGACTGTTTTACATAGGCCCAATCTACGGAGATTGGAATGCTTTTTTGAGTTGGCAAAGAAAGAAATGAAGTCATAGCACCCAACCTGTGATACCATCAGCCTGTTGCACATACTTATCAAACAGTGAGTGATGTATGGTGGTATTGATCAATAATAGAGGGCCCCAATAAATCTTTGCAATCATTAGCCTTGCAGGTTAAAGTGCCACACCGGGTTACCAGATTCACACGCTCACCGAGGCATAGGGGGAGCCACCAGCCAACGGGCATGGCCGGCATGCAACAGGGTTTAAATAGCATTAAATATAGCTAAGTGCTGTGATTAAGACGCTAAACTCGCCTAATGCCCGCACGGTTCGCGTCCTGCCAAGAGTAAAGACATCCTACTGGCAGAGGGAAGGAGTTTCGCTGACATGCCAACCATGCTGAAGAACATTCTAGCTGGAACTCCCTCAATGTCACATCCATCCCTCTTCAGTGAGCGTCAGTCCCAGCACTGATTACTCCTGGTGCAACCAGACCCACTGTTGTTTAAGCCAGTGCTTAGGGATTCAGCTAGTAGCATTTACTAAACGGATCCATTTCCAATGTGACTCACTAGTCCATCAATGACCTACACCTTTACGGAGGGAAAATAAATGTGGGTAATGAGCACGCTGGGAAAAGCTAACAATGATACAGTATCCTCAGAGTAGGGCCTTAAGGCAGTTCAATTCTGTTCCTCTATCCTACTTTGTTCGGCCTGTTAGTTGAAAAGCAGGCTAGGTATTCGAGCCAGGCAGATCATGAGAAGCAGCCAGGTGATCCTAAAAGCAGACGGGATTAGGCAAGTGTGACGTCAACCCTGTCTCTGTCCCAAATGACACCGTTTCCCATATAAAGTCCACTACCTATGGGCTCTGGTCAAGCGAATACTGTGCCAATTGGGATGGAACCCATCTCTAGACAGAAGTCTGCTCCCTGCCTCCCTCTCCTCCGACACAGAATGGGATTCATCTGGCCAGGACACGCAGCAATTACGCCCCAACTAGAACACTGTGACACGCATTAGTTACTCCCACGGAAGAAGAAGAAAAAACTTGATCCATTAGGTAATAACAGGCAAAATGGCTTGGGCCAGCACAGTCAGCAAACAGAGTAACAGACTATACCCCAAGACAGAGAAAAGGGGGAAACACAGAATAAAACACGTAACAGTTATTTCCTCCTTTAACCGTTCCTTCTGACAAGTACAGTGGCAGGATCGCTGAAGTCACATGGCACTGCATAACCTTCTTAGTAGGTCTGTGTTAGACTAAGTGTGTTGCAGGCGCGCCCAGGTCCCACAACAGAGCTGCCTACCCTCCGTTGAGTGGAGTATTAGGTCTGACTACAATAATGTCTGGCCAACATTTACACAACCTCACAAAACCGGGCCTTGCAGTCATGAGCCCCCACCCATGTGCCTTGACTGGAGGGCTGTACTGTAAAGTGCCCCTGAAGTAGCAACACAGCACAGAAATGCACAATTGTCATCGCATTTGAAAGCAGAATATCTGAACAGGCTGTCGTGCATGGTATGTAATGCAAAACATAGGCTATTGGTTTAAGGCCATGATTTAGGATACTGAAACATTGAGAAGGTGTATTAGTCATGTAGGCTGTATCTCATCTTAAAATACAGAAAATGGAGACGAACGGAGCAGATTTCAATAAAGTAGCTACCTTGCTAATTTTGTCTTGACAGCTGTGCAGGTGGTTCTTTGAGTAAACACAGGTGGCTACACATCACATTTACAGAAGCGTGCTGTGTAGGTAAATAGCCTAGACTTATACAGGCTGGACAAACATTCTCCGACTAAACACTATGAATGTCACACCCAGAAAGGCATTTTCGAATTTGCAAGACTACATGTATAGGGTTCATGTATAGAGCCATGGGGCAAACAGCTAACTACTCAAATGTCTGAGGTTATATTGACATTCTGATCGTTAAGGGAGCAAACTTGCTGAGTTCAGTGGCCTTCATTGGCTACTTGTATAACTTCACCCAGTAAAATAAAGGAAATGTATAAACTACTAGACTCTTTGAATTTTGTCCATGAAGTAGTTCTCTACAGAAAAACTAAATGTGATTATTTGTTGCAGTCAGATCAATGTAAAAACATGTCAAGAAAGAAAAATAAGAAAACAAAACATAATGACTCCCATGCTTATCAGCTAGCTTAACACTAACATGGCATGCGTTAAAAGACAAAAAACACAAACTTGTATATTTGTGAAATGTCCCCTCGAAGTCGAACTCAATCAACACAAAAGATGAACGAGCTTGAGTTGAGAGAATGCTGCGCTAGGTACTGTTAGCGGTTGTGCGGTGCCAGCGCAAATGAGGCATGGCGCAAGACAAAGAATGGGAAACTTATCAGCCAGTGTTCGATAAGAAAGTAGAGTGAACATACCAAAACGATTGCGAATCTCTCCTCCAATTCACCTGGCTCCGGCATAGGCAGTTTCAAAGGCATGTTGTGTCCCCTGAAATCAGTTTGTTGGTCCATACTCCCTGCGTTCCCCATGTTTCTTGACTTATTTTAGCTGGGTCACAACTATCGTGCACACCTTCCTCCTCGACTTAAGAAATCACAGAAAGTCCACGACAAAAAAATATCTGCACCAATGCTTGTTGTTTGCTAATTTTCCCGTTTTATTCCAGCCTCACCGCTTCAACATGAAACACACGTGAGGAAATGTGCACATGGTTCCAATGAGTCGAGTCCTCGTGAAGCATTATGGAATATGGGACTTGCTGGAAACTTGACTCAGAGCAACAACCGCGCAATCTCTAGAACCAAAGATAACTCCTATCCATATCTTGCACAATTTCTGCTCCACTCCCAGTTAGATGTAATGACGATGTACATGATTCAGGTTTAGCAATCCCCGTATGTGTAGCTAGCTAAATCTCCCCAGTGATGACCAACTAACACAGTAAAGAGTCCTGTAGACAATCACATCTCTACACGTTGAAGTAATGAGCTCTTTCAGACAAGAAGCCTACTACTTGGGCGTGCCATAAGCCGTACGATGTTTTGTATGATTGCATGCTGGTATATGCAGTCTACTCATGGTGTATAACATGTGGATAACAACCTTATTTACTTAGTCCACAACCTTTATTACAATCTTAGTCCAGTATTTAAATCCCATATCCCCAAGAATTAGGAATGGCCTAATTAGAAGTCCTCCTTTAGAACCATTATACAGTGCACTCAGAAAGTATTCAGACCCCTTGACTTTTTCCACATTTTGTTAAGTTACAGCCTTATTCTAAAATGGATAAAATAAAAATAAAAATCCTCAGCAGTCTACACACAATACGCCATAATGACAAGGCAAAAACTGTTTTTTAGACATTTTTGCAAATTTACATTAAAAAAAAACAGAAATACCTTATTTACATAAATATTCAGACCCTTTTCTTTTAGACTCGAAATTGAGCTCAGGTGCATCCTGTTTCCATTGATCGTCCTTGAGATGTTTCTACAACTTGATTGGAGTCCACCTGTGGTAAATTCAATTGATTGGACATGATTTGGAAAGGCACACACCTGTCTATATAAGGTCCCACAGTTGACAGTGCATATCAGAGCAAAAACCAAGCCATGAGGTTGAATGAATTGTCCGTAGAGCTCCGAGACAGGATTGTGTCGAGGCACAGATCTGGGGAAGGGAATCAAAACATTACTGCAGCATTGAAGGTCACCAAGAACACGGTGACCTCCATCATTCTTAAAATGGAAGAAGTTTGGAACCACAAAGACTCTTCCTAGAGCTGGCCGCCCAGCCAAACTGAGCAATTGGGGGAGAAGGGCCTTGGTCAGGAAGATGACCAAGAACCCGATGGTCACTCTGACAGAGCTCTAGAGTTCCTCTGTGGAGATGGGAGTACCTTCCAGAAGGACAACCATCTCTGCAGCACTCCATCAATCAAGTCTTTATGGTAGAGTGGCCAGATGGAAGCCACCCCTGAGTAAATGACACATGACAGCCCACTTGGAGTTTGCCAAAAGGCACCTAAAGACTCTCAGACCATGAGAAACAAGATTCTCTGGTCTGAAGAAACCAAGATTTTTCAGCGGCAGGGACTGGGAGACTAGTCAGAATCGAGGCAAAGATGAACGGAGCAAAGTACAGAGATCCTTGATGAAAACCTGCTCCAGAGCTCTCAGGACCTCAGACTGGGGTGACAGTTCACCTTTCAACAGGACAACAACCTTAAACACACAGTCAAGACAACGCACTTCGGAACAAGTCTCTGAATGTCCTTGAGTGGCCCAGTCAGAGCCCGGACTTAAAACTGATCGAACATCGCTGGAGAGACCTGAAAATAGCTGTGCAGCGACGATCCTCATCCAACCTGACAGAACTTGAGAGGATCTGCAGAGAAGAATGGGAGAAACTCCCCAAATACAGGTGTGCCAAGCTTGTAGTGTCATACCCCAAAAGACTTGAGTCTGTAATCGCTGCCAAAGATTCTTCATCAAAGTACTGAGTATAGTCTGAATACTTGTGTGATATTTTCAGGGTTTTTTGCAAAAAAAAATCAGAAAACCTGTTTTTGATTTGTCATTATGGGGTGCTCTGTGTGTAGATTTTTTCCAAAGACACTGTAGATAGAATAACCCAGCTATTCACTAGGCTTGAGAGAAAAAATAGCAAAGAATCTATTAAGCGTTTAGTTTGCAGAAGATATGAGATAATGTATAGCTAACAGGGTGGAGTCCCATTGATTGTGAGAGAGGATGACATCAGCTTGGGGAGAGGTTCCATGAAAGTGAGAGGTTCTCCAGATGCACAGTGGTTTTATTGAACAACACAGACTGTATCAACAGGGCGTTATCAGGGGGTCAGCTGTGTTAGCTGGCTACACAAATTGCATCAGGGACATAATGAAGAGTGAGGCTGACCAAAATGCTCCAAATTGTTTTGTTGACGACGTACATGCTCTGACATTCTCCTCCTCTGTCTCGTTTCTCGTCATTCAATTATCGAGCATAGTGATTAAGCAGGATTTTGACTGGCTTGATTGTCATCTAAATTCACAGTCACTGAGTCAGTTGACAAAAGTGATATTTGGGGACATGGGCAAAGCATAAAAATATGCTGGATAGATCACTGTCATTCACTCATTTTAGTCAGGTGATGTAAAATGATCAAGTTTGTGAGAGAAAAAAGGTAGGCCTACATATATGTTTAGCATAAATAGAGTTCTATTTTAAATTCCAATATCATTTCTAGAATTCCACGTAGAAATGTAAAATATTCAAAGTTAAGATATTATATTCTTTCCCTTTGATATTCTTCCCCTTTGCAGACATACAACAAAACATCAAATACCATCTAATACCGGTGAGTATATCTTCATAACATTGTAATTACAATCAAATGTCCTTGTCAGTGGAATCTCCATTGATATTTTTTCAACATAATATTATAACCTGAATCACATACAGTAGCTATAATAATTGGCCTTTTTCCCCTCGAAGTCGTAATCCATTGGCTTAGGAGCTCAACAACAGACCTATTATTCACCACAAAAGACACCACAAATGAAGTAATGAACATACAGAACAGTAGTGCTCAGCAGAGCTATGCCTGTAAAAAAACACACACAAAACAATTAACAGTACAACAATAGTAGGGTCTCTCCCAGACGTCTGCAGTGGACAGTAGCCAAGGCTGTGGAGTGAGTGGGATAGACCTGATGCAGCTGATGAGCTAGACACAGGAGATGGTGTGTGTGTGTGTGTGTGTGTGTGTGTGTGTGTGTGTGTGTGTGTGTGTGTGTGTGTGTGTGTGTGTGTGTGTGTGTGTGTGTGTGTGTGTGTGTGTGTGTGTGTGTGTGTGTGTGTGTGTGTGTGTGTGTGTGTGTGTGTGTGTGTGTGTGTGTGTGTGTGTGTGTGTGTGGAGATGGAGATGGGAATGAGAGACATTGATTGCCTGGTGTAGGGTGGTGGTGGTAGCTGCAAACAGGCCAGGGCCTCAGCTGGCTGAGAAAGGCAGGGAGATCGGGTCAGTCCACTGGAACTTAAGAGAGAGGGGGGAGAGAGAGAGAGACATAGAGAGGAGAGAGAGAGATGTCCATGTGCCCTCCACAAACAATGGTGGAATGAAGGGGGCCTCTGACACCAGGTATTTGATAGAAAGACTATGAAAGAGCAAGTTTTACCCCGTTGATATAACCCAGTGCACGTGACTAGATACGATGCCGTCATCAGTGTCCGAGCACGAAGGTGGAATACTTTTCCGAACTTTAAAATGTAAACAACACCTTGCGTTGCACCAGCATTATCTTGTGACAAATAATCTAAAATGTGTTACTATGACAACTGCTAGGCCAAATACTATAGTAAATGTCTTCGTTTTTTTGGTCAATGTTTTGTATCACAACAAACAATGACATAATACACTCCTCCAGGGCAGGCTTTTTTGGCCTACTCCACATAGAGAATGGGGAAATATGGTGGTTCAGAGGGAGACACCCCACAGCTGCACAGTGCTGAGAGGCCTACAGAAATCCCCACTAAAGGCGCTCCTAAGAGCCCAAAGCGCAACACACGGAAATGTAAAATGCCAAACAGATGCCAAAAATAAAGAGAGCACAATCAAATCTCTGTGTCAGGAATCTCCCAGGGACACCATTTTACAGCTGTTGCTATATTTCTCTACAACGCAGCCAAAGGACGGAGTGTTCTCAAACTCGAGAGCAGGGTTTCCCAAACTCAGTCCCGGGGCCCACCCCCCTGGGTGCACATTTTGGTTTTTGCCCTAGCACTACACAGCTGACACGAATAACCAACTCATCATCAAGCTTTGATTATTTGAATCAGCCGAGTTTGGGAAGCACTGCTCTAGAGTGCACGCTCATGAGAGGGAGAAGATGTGACACCAAGAGAACATTGTGGTGGAGCCACAACAGAGCCAGAGTTTTACAACCCTCCTTAACCCCAACGATGTCTGTTAATCAGTGGGCAAGAGTCTACACATCACCCACACAGGGAGTTCCTTCAGGTTATTCTATAAACATTAATAAAATGTAACGTCAAAACGTACATTTCGGTTCAGAGTAGACAGTAGGAGATAGGAAGTTTTAGTATTCAGGTCAATTAAGAATCTTGAATGTGGACAGAATATTGGGCTTGTTAGAGATTCAAGCTGCATGAAGGCTTTACGCATACATTTTCTGAGTGAGGTCCTAAGCTGAGAAAGTAATGTCCCATAGAACGAAGAGGCCCTCTAGTGTATATTAAGTGTATTACAAGGAGAAAAATGTGATACAATTCCTTTCTTGCTATGTGATTCTAACATTAGAAATACACAAGTAAATGAAAAAAATAATGGAAACACTTGAGTAAATGAGGGTTCTGAGTCTTATGTTGTGGGGTGCCTTTTCCTGGCATGATTTAAGTCCATTCAATGTCTTCAAAGTCCAAAGTCCATTCATTCATCCCTCACTTAGAGGGCAAGGTAAACGGCAATAAATACACAGCCATTCTGAGTGATCACATTCAACCTATGGTGAATCATTTCTATCCTGACGGGAGTGGTCTCTTCCAGGATGACAATGCCCCCATCCAAAATTCCAAAGGGCTCGAGTGGTCACTGAATGTTTTGATGACCATGAAAATTATGTAAATCATATGCTATGGCCGTCTCAGTCAAATTGAACTCTTATAGAAAGACTGAAGCGGCACCTGCGTTTTCCACCATCTCTTCTGGTGGCTTGTGGTGGACCAACGCCCCATTAAGACACTATGTTGGTGTTTCCTTTATTTTGTCAGTTACCTATAACGTTTCATACATCTGCCAGTGTGTACGCCAGTCTAACGTGGTGCTGAAACCCATTTGTCGTGAATCATCCAGATAAGCATAAGGAAGCCTTTTTCAGGGCTGTATTTCTGCGGAGTTGTTTGCAATGTTTTAGCTACTCTCTACTGTAGACATACTGTATCTGCAATGGTTTGTCATTTTTGGCACGCTTGATAAAGATGAGCAAAACAGACTGAATAAAATAAATAATACAAATACTGAGCTATATTGTTTGCAATTTGTTGAAATTACATGATTTAAAACTAAATCTCTGAGCAATTGTAAGAGACTTTGTTGAACAAGTAATACAAAAATTATACAAAAAAGATTGGGGTCAGAATAGGCACTACTCTTTTCAATACTCTAGCTCCTTCCCCTCCACCAAACCCACCACTGGTGTGCATGGCCAGAAAGAACATCAGTGGTGGGTTTGGCATTGAAAAACAGAAGCGTATGCAGAAAAGTGCCTCATACCTACAGTAAAATATGGTGGTGGATCATTGTTAATGTCTGTGGCATCCCATCCATTTTAGACAAAAACCTGGATGCATCTGCCAGGAGGCTGACACAAGTGAATCTTCCAGCAAGACAATAACCCCTAACACAAACGAAAAATTATAACAACCCCTAACACTAGTCAAAAATGTAATATAGAAAAATGTAATTACTAACAACAACAAAAATCACTAGTCAGACGTGGGTTTCGGGAAATGTGTGAGGTTTCACATGTAAATCCCCCATGTGACTTTTTTTCACACCTTTATTTTTCACATGATTATTTTTACCACTTTACACGGTCTCCCATCCAGGGACTGACTGGGACCCACCCTGCTGAGCTTCAGAGGCAAACCAGCAGTGGGATGCAGGGTGCTATCTTGCTGGAATGAATGTGCCAACATTTGCAAATGGAGAAAAGGCAGCGAAGCAAAGGACAAGGTAGCATAACCAAAGATAGGGAAAATTGCAAAGAGGGAGGCGTTTTATTTACTTGCCTTATCATAAAACTTTTTTTTTGCATCCATTTACAATTCATTTGCTCTAGTATTTAACATGATATAATTTCAATATTTACTTTTGCTATTAATATCATTATTTTTGTTTGCAATACTAGTAATTTTGTTCTCGACTTCATAAGTCTTGCTTTATATTAAATAGCACAAAAGTAACTCACAATAGGATGGGGCTGCACCATATAATAGCACTATTACGCAATAAAAAAATGTCCAATGCAGCTGTTTTGATCTCAATATCATATCATCATCTAGCTAACAATTAAATACCTTACTGTGATCGTTATGATTAAATGGTAAAAAAAATACAAAAACAGCTTCTTAGCAAAGAGCAAATGTATGTAAACACATAGCGTCACAGTTTTGCTAAAAAGCTGAAGGATGGGGCTGGAGAAATAGAACCACTGTAACGGCTTTCTTCCTGGGATGAAGGAAAGGACCAAAACGCAGCGCGGCTAGTGTTCAACATAATTTAATAAAGAATGTGAACACTACAAACAACAAAACAATAAATGTGAAAACCGAAAACAGTCCTATCTGGTGCAGAACACAAAGACAGAAGACAACCACCCACAATCCCCAACACAAAACAAGCCACCTATATATGATTCTCAATCAGGGACAACGATTGACAGCTGCCTCTGATTGAGAACCATATCAGGCTGAACACAGAAACAGACAAACTAGACACACAACATAGAATGCCCACCCAGCTCACGTCCTGACCAACTCTAAAACAAGCAACACACATAAGAACTATGGTCAGGACGTGACAGTACCCCCCTCCTACGGTGCGGACTCCGAACGCACCCCTAAATCTCAAGGGGAGGGTCTGGGTGGGCATCTGTCCGCGGTGGCGGCCCCGGCGCAGGACGAGGACACCACTCCACCATTGTCTTTGTCCCCCTACTTAGCGTCCTTTGAGTGGCGACCCTCGCCCCCGACCCTGGTCTAGGAACCTTCACAAAGGTCCCCCCTAGATAGAGGAGACAGCTCAGGACAGAGAGGTAGCTCAGGACAGAGAGGTAGCTCAGGACAGAGGGGCAACTCCGGACTGAAGGGCAGCTCCGGACAGAGAGGCAGCTCCGGACTGAAGGGCAGCTCCGGACTAATGGCAGATCCGGGCTGAGGGGCAGCTCATGACTGGAGGGCAGCTCATGACTGGAGGGCAGCTCATGACTGGAGGGCAGCTCATGACTGGAGGGCAGCTCATGACTGGAGGGCAGCTCATGACTGGCGGGCAGCTCATGACTGGAGGGCAGCTCATGACTGGAGGGCAGCTCATGACTGGCGGGCAGCTCATGACTTGAAGGCAGCTCATGACTGGAAGGCAGCTCATGACTGGCTGGCGGCTCTGGCGGCTCCTGACTGGCTGGCGGCTCTGGCGGCTCCTGACTGGCTGGCGGCTCTGGCGGCTCCTGACCGGCTGGCGGCTCTGGCGGCTCCTGACTGGCTGGCGGCTCTGGCGGCTCCTGACTGGCTGGCGGCTCTGGCGGCTCCTGACTGGCTGGCGGCTCTGGCGGCAGGCAGCTCAGACGGCGCTGGGCAGGCAGGCAGCTCAGACGGCGCTGGGCAGACGGATGGCTCAGACGGCGCTGGGTAGGCAGGCAGCTCAGACGGCACTGGGCAGGCAAGCAGTGCAGGCGGCGTTGAGCAGACGAGCAGTGCAGACGGCGTTGGGCAGACGGCCGACTCTGACCTGCTGAGGCGCATAGTAGGCCTGGTGCGTGGTGCCAGAACTAGTGGTACTGGGCTGGAGACACGCACCTCAAAGCTAGTGCGGGGAGCAGGAACAGGGCACACTGGACTCTCGAGGCGCACAGTAGGCCTGGTGCGTGGTACCGGCACTGGAGGTACTGGGCTGGAGACACGCACCACAGGGAGAGTGCGTGGAGGAGGAACAGGGCTCTGGAGACGCACTGGAAGCCTGGTGCGTGGTGTAGGCACTGATGGTACTGGGCTGGAGACACGCACAACAGGGAGAGTGCGTGGAGTAGGAACAGGGCTCTGGAGACGCACTGGAGGCTTGCGTGGTGCCGGAACTGCGTGGTGTGGTGTGCGGAACTGCGTGGTGCCGGAACTGGAGGTACTGGGCTGGGGCGGGAAGGTGGCGCCGGATATACCGGACCGTGCAGGCGTACTGGCTCCCTTGAGCACCGAGCCTGTCCAACCTTACCTGGTTGTATGCTCCCCGTAGCCCGACCAGTGCGGGGAGGTGGAATAACCCGCACTGGGCTGTGTTGGCGAACCGGGGACACCATGCGTAAGGCTGGTGCCATGTATGCCGGCCCGAGGAGACCAGACGCGTTGAGCCGGCTTCATGGCACCTGGCTCAATGCCCAATCTAGCCCTACCAGTGCGGGGAGGTGGAACCCGCACCGGGCTAAGCACACGTACAGGAGACACCGTGCGCTCTTCCGCATAACACGGTGTCTGGCAGTACTTCCGCTCTCCACGGTAATCACACACCTCAGGGCGAGTACCATGTATACTACGCCAAACCAACATCTCTCTCTCTTCGCTCTCCTCCAATATCACCAACAACTCATCAAATGTCTCATAATCTCCCATCCTTTCACTTTCCTCCAATCTGTCCAATAACTCCTCCACATTCTCCGACTCGTACCTCAATTTAGCGAACTGCTCCTTATGGTAAGCACGGGGAACTGGCTAAAGTCTCCCACTTGACCCAGCCACACACCCCGTGTGCCCCCCCCCCCCCCCCCCCCAAATAATTTTTTGGGGGAGCCTCTCGGGCTTCCAGCCACTCTGCCTTGCTAGCTCCTCCTGCTGCTGCCGCTGCTTCCCGTAGCCACGCTGCTTGGTCTGAGTTTGGTGGGTGGTTCTGTAACGGCTTTCTTCCTGGGATGAAGGAGAGGACCAAAACGCAGCACGGCTAGTGTTCAACATGATTTAATAAAGAATATGTGAACACTACAAACAACAAAACAATAAATGTGAAAACCGAAAACAGTCCTATCTGGTGCAGAACACAAAGACAGAAGACAACCACCCACAATCCCCAACACAAAACAAGCCACCTATATATGATTCTCAATCAGGGACAACGATTGACAGCTGCCTCTGATTGAGAACCATATCAGGCTGAACACAGAAACAGACAAACTAGACACACAACATAGAATGCCCACCCAGCTCACGTCCTGACCAACTCTAAAACAAGCAACACACATAAGAACTATGGTCAGGACGTGACAACCACTCTCAAATCCATAGACTATGCTATGGATTTCAAGGACCGACCATCCATGATATCGAAAATATAGCTTTAACCATGTCTTTAAGCTATACAGTGTTTGTTTGCATTTACTTTGTTTACAAACAATCGTTATGTAAATGTGGAGTTTAGTTGTGAAACTGCTAATTTGATTTTCACTTTCAGATGTGAGGCTCAAAATGTCCAGAAATAAAGACCTTTCTTCTGAAACTTGTCAGTCTATTCTTGTTCTGATAAATTAAGGCTATTCCATGCAAGAAATTGCCAAGAAACTGAAGATCTGGTACAACGCTGTGTACTACTCCCTTCACAGAACAGCGCAAACTGTCTCTAACCAGAGTAGAAAGGGGAGTGGGAGGCCCCAGTGCACAACTGAGCAAGAGGACAAGTACATTAGAGTGTCTAGTTTGAGAAACAGATGCCTCACAAGTCCTCAACTGGCAGCTTCATTAAATAGTACCCGCAAAACACCAGTCTTAACATCAACAGTGAAGAGGCGACTCCGGGATGTTGGCCTTCTAGGCAGAGTTGCAAAGAAAAAGCCATATCTCAGATTGGCCAATAAAAATAAACAATTTTGATGGGCAAAAGAACACAGACACGGCACAGAGGAACTCTGCCTAGAAGGCCAGCATCCCAGATTCACAATATTTTGCATCAAGTCTGCCAGGAGTTTGCCCAAATGTGCTGAATTGGCCAATTTATACATTTTCAAGTACATAACTATAGAGAACATACAAAAATGCTATGGCAATAAAACATTTGAGTTTACACACTCCCAGGAATGTCATACATGATGGATCGTTAGCTTCCCTACAGAAAAGACATCTAGATGGCCGGGCCGGGTGGTTGTGGAGCCAGAATTTTTTTCAAACACAACTACACTACATTGTATCTCTGGGACCCTCAGGATGACACATCAGAGCAAGATTACTGAATGTAAGTACATTATTTACCGTCAGAGGTGAATGCATCAAACCAGTTGCTGTGATAAGTGTTGTGCACTATCGTCAAACATCATGGTATTTTTGTTCTGTAATAGCTACTGTAAATTGGACACTGCAGTTAGATTAACAAGACTTTAAGCTTTCTGCCCATATAAGACTTGTCTATGTCCTGGAAAGTTGGCTGTTGTATACAATATTTTCTTGTCACATTATCGCATATTGAGCAACAACATATTGAGCAACAACTGTTTAAATTGAAGAGGAGTTGGACAACATTCCACAGTCTAAAATCAACAGATGTGTCGCGCTGCATGAGAAAATGGTGGCCACACCAGATACTGACTGATTTTCTGATCCACGCCCCTACCTTTTTATAAGGTATCTGTGATGAACAGATGCATATCTGTATTCCCAGTCATGTGAAATCCATAGATAAGGGCCTAATGAACGTATTTCAATTGACTTATTTCCTTATATGAACTGTAACTCAGTAAAATCTTTGAAATTGTTGCATGTTGCGTTTATATTTTTGTTCAGTGTACATATGTCCGGTCATCAGTGGAGAAAGCGTCAGTGGATTTATCAGTCCATGGTGGTAAGTGCTCTATAACTACAGTATTACAGCACATGTTTATAAACACCACGATATGGGTGGGTATGTTAGTGTTATCACACCATTAGACACTAGCACTCCCTCCCACACCTCCTCCCTAGGGGGCAGCCGGGTCCAGGTGCCGTGCTGCCAAGCCTTGATGAGGACGCAGGTGTTGGCAATCAGGACGATTGGCATTCAGTGATGAGGTGGCTAGAAGCCTCTCCGCCGGACAGTGACCACGTTTACATACACAACACCAGCACCATTATTATTTGGCATACTCAAGTTGCATATATTTTTGACTCAAATAAACATATACCATTTAGAATAACCTTAAAAAGCTCCTATCCCAGTTTTGAGAAACCTGAAAAAGACACCTGGGATATGCTGATCTTAGACGAGATACTGTGGCATGTAAACATCTTATCCAGTTTACGGTTGTTTTTCCACAGTCTGCGCAGGCTCAGTTTTTCATAGTTTCACTTTTGAAGTTCAGATGGTAATAGTTGGAATAGTAACTGAAGTCTGGACACTGACTGTAGGCCTCACATGTAGCTTATTATAATATTAACTCCTGCATAATTAAGTGTTTATTGCAGTAAAATGATAGGCCAAATGTTAATTTTGTCTCTGGAACAGGATTAGAGAAATTACTTATTTATTTCCTTCATCTTGAGAAAATGCAGGCTTAGGGACCATGTTCTGTAGCCTTAACGTGCAACTTTTTCAGCTACATAAAAGCTGACAATAACCAGATTTTAGAAGTACATGTCGGATGAAATAAAAATTCACAACAGGCCAGCAAAAGTCAGTAAACTTTCCAAATGATGACAAAACAAAATACGCCAGACAACGTGGGATTTTTTGTGTCTGTAAAATGTATTATGCGAGAAATGGTGGTGGAAACGTCTTTATGCACAAATATTGCTGGAGTCCTTTCAACCATCATATCAATGTAAAATTGGAGTCATGCAATGATATGTTGTGTGGTCCTCCCACTATGTCTCAGGAAAGCATGCAGTTTATTAGGCTACAGATGAATTGAGTCATGAACTGCCAGTGGTGTAAAGTCCTTAAGTAAAAATACTTTTAAGTACTACTTAAGGAGTTTTTTTTGAGTATCTGTACTTTACTATTTATATTTTAGACAACTTTTACTCCACTACATTCCTAAAGAAAATAATGTACTTTTTACTTCTTACATTTTCCCTGACACCTAAAAGTACATTTAGAATGCTAAAGCAAGACAGAATTCTGGCACCTGTCATCCCTACTGCCTCTGATCTTGCAGACTCACGAAACAGAAAAACTGTTTGCAAATTATGTCTGAGTGTTTGAGTGTGCCTGTCTGTCCGTAATAAAAAATTATACAAAAATCGTGCCGTCTGGTTTGCTTAATATAAGGAATTTGATGTGTAGCATTTACTTTTACTCAAGTATGACATTTGAGTACTTTTTCTACCACTTTATTTAAGTACATTTAAAACCAGATACTTTTAGACTTTTACTCAAGCAGTATTTTAGTGGGTAACTTTCACTTTTCATTTTTACTCAAGTATGATAATTGAGTACTTTTTCCAACACTATGAACTGCACAGGGTGGTGAAAGTACACAGTTATGAGGTTGATGCTGCTTTCCAATAAATACTGAGGATCTTATTCTGGTCAATGATGCTCGGCTGGCCAATCAATGCTCGGGCTGCCATTTCACAAATAAATTAATCACTCTTTTATACATAATAGGAATCTCATGTAGGTAGCCGAAAATGAGAAATATGTATTTATATATTTTTTGTACATGTAAAAACAATCGTTCCGCCGTCCCTGGGCAAATAAACAATATTCAATTTATTCATGGTTACTCGTGAGCGGGATATCAAAGATGCATGTAAACAGCTTATCCTGAATAAGACCTTAACCCGAGATATGAGATATTATCCAGAATACTGTGCGCATGTAGATGTGGTCGGTGTTATGTTAATTAACCTCTTTAGTTTGGTATTCCTTGTCAACAACTAATACTCAGTTGGCCGACCAATGATGGAGGTCATGACGGAGCTGGCCAATATTATTCCAAACGCATAGTGTGGAAATATGTTTGGAAAAACATGTTTGACTGCACTGGGCCTTTAACACCATTTTTTTGTTGAAGTGTAGCAGTGTAGCTAACTAATAGAACTAAACATAGGTTGTGAAGTTACTCATGTTCAGAAGAGTGCCGATGGAAAACCAGATAGGGAGTAGGATGTTTTGTGTGGGGACTTGGGAGGAAATGGTTCTCCCGAATGAGGAAGAGCAGAGACGACCTGGGCAGAGATATGTGAAATAGTGTACTGAGGTTGATTCCGGTGTCAATTTAGGGGACGTTCTTTGTTGGGTTGAGTGACACTGAGGAACTAGGTTATCTTGGTGGTTTGAGAAAGTATTTGGATCCCTCCCCCAAGTGATCAGTTGTATTCAGAAGTTGTCAGTGATTATTTTGGTACTTTAGCAGACATGTTCTTTACCAGAGTAGGGGAGGTTGTGGTTCCTCCACAGCCTGACAACGAGGTTGTTTGGTTGTCAGGTGCTGATTTAGCTGACATTTCTCACTGAGCTGTTGAGGGAGGAGATTCTTCCCAGTCATGTTGTGAGATTAGTGAGGATCCGCTGGAAGACTTTTTTAGGTTGACGCGGCTGTATCTTGTGATGAGAATCAGGAGCTTGAAGAAGAGAGGTTGCGGGGAAAGCCAGATCCACCGGAGTTGTCGCTTCCTGTTGTTGAGGAGCTGTCGACAGTTCATGCAGCATGTAGTGTTTTCTTCTGTTAAACTGGAACTGACAGTGTTGGAACTACTTTGCAGATATGAAACACACAATCATAATAGCAGTAAAAAAGATCAAATTCCTAGTTTATGCTGCAAAACTGACTTTATAAGAGGTTTTAAAAATAGAACCTATTTGACTCAAAAGGCATTGTTGGCAGAATGGATGGATGCAGTTCAATGCATGATTAATATAATCTTGGTAGTCCAAAAAATATTGCTATGAAGTTGTAAATCACAGCTGGCCTGGTACATTGTTTGCTGCCTCAACACATTTGGGATGCACTGTTCCAGTTTCAATGACTCAATATCTTGAACTAAAATGGACTACTGTAACTAAAGCTGTATCACAACCGGCCGTGATTGGGAGTCCCATAGTGCAGGCACAATTGGACCAGTGTCGTCCGGGTTTGGCCAGTGTAGGCCGTCATTGTAAATAAGAATTTGTTCTTAACTGACTTGCCTAGTTAAATAAAGGTTAAATAAATACAAAAATAAATGTCAATACAATCAAACTAGCATGGGCAAAGATCACAAGTCAGTCACAATGTGGATAATAGGCTAGTACAGGTGTCAAACACAAGGCCTTTGAACCCAATAGGACAAATAAGCGAATATAAAATTAGTCAACAGTTGCGTTATCTACTTCATAAAATTACAGCCTGATGTTCTTGCATTGGTGAATTCAACTTCAATTGCGCTGCTTTCATTTGTCCCATTTACAGCGTGCAGTGGAGGGAAAGTGTACAGTTGTGGCCAAAAGTTTTGAGAATGACACAAATATTAATTTCCACAAAGTTTGCTGCTTCAGTGTCTTTAGATATTTTTTGTCAGATGTTACTATGGAATACTGAAGTATAATTACAAGCATTTCATAAGTGTCAAAGGCTTTTATTGACAATTACATGAAGTTGATGCAGAGAGTCAATATTTGCAGTGTTGACCCTTCTTTTTCAAAACCTCTGCAATCCGCCCTGGCATGCTGTCAATTAACTTCTGGGCCACATCCTGACTGATGGCAGCCCATTCTTGCATAATCAATGCTTGGAGTTTGTCAGAATTTGTGGGTATTTGTTTTTCCACCCACCTCTTGAAGTTCTCAATGGGATTAAGGTCTGGGGAGTTTCCTGGCCATGGACCCAAAATATCGATGTTTTGTTCCCCGAGCCACTTAGTTATCACTTTTGCCTTATGGCAAGGTGCTCCATCATGCTGGGAAAGGCATTGTTCGTCATCAAACTGTTCCTGAATGGTTGGGAGAAGTTGCTCTTGGAGGATGTGTTGGAACCATTCTTTATTCATGGCTGTGTTCTTAGGCAAAATTGTGAGTGAGCCCACTCCCTTGGCTGAGAAGCAACCCCACACATGAATGGTCTCAGGATGCTTTACTGTTGGCATGACACAGGACTGATGGTAGCGCTCACCTTGTCTTCTCCAGACACGCTTTTTTCTGGGTTGCCCCAAACAATTGGATAGGGAATTCATCAGAGAAAATGACTTTACCCCAATCCTCAACAGTCCAATCCCTGTACCTTTTGCAGAATATCAGTCTGTCCCTGATGTTTTTCCTGGAGAGAAGTGGCTTCTTTGCTGCCCTTCTTGACACCAGGCCATCCTCCAAAAGTCTTCGCCTCACTGTGCGTGCAGATGCACTCACACCTGCCTGCTGCCATTCTTGAGCAAGCTCTGTACTGGTGGTGCCCCGATCCCGCAGCTGAAGCAACTTTAGGAGACGGTCCTGACGCTTGCTGGACTTTCTTGGGTGGCCTGAAGCCTTCTTCACAACAATTGAACCGCTCTCCTTGAAGTTATTGATGATCCGATAAATGGTGGATTCAGGTGCAATCTTACTGGCAGCAATATCCTTGCCTGTGAAGCCCTTTTTGTGCAAAGCAATGACGGCACGTGTTTCCTTGCAGGTAACCATGGTTGACAGAGGAAGAACAATGATTCCAAGCACCACCCTCCTTTTGAAGCTTCCAGTCTGTTATTCGAACTCAATCAGCATGACAGAGTGATCTCCAGCCTTGTCCTCGTCCACACTCACACCTGTGTTAACGAGAGAATCACTGACATGTCAGCTGGTCCTTTTGTGGCAGGGCTGAAATGTAGTGGAAATGTTTTTGGGGGGATTCAGTTCATTTGCATGGCAAAGAGGGACTTTGCAATTAATTGCAATTCATCTGTTCACTCTTCATAACATTCTGGAGTATATGCAAATTGCCATCATACAAACTGAGGCTTCAGACCTTGTGAAAATTAATTTGTGTCATTCTCAAAACTTTTGGACAAGACAGTGCCACAGTCCTAGCTGGGCTACTAAAATGTTGCAGTCTGGCTTCGATTTCTAAAGCTTAACAATGGACAACCTAAAAACTAAACCTGAAGCAAAACACCATACAAATGAGAAACATGTAGACCTATTACAGCAACATTTGAGCAGTAGCCTAGACTGGCTACTCGACTACAATACATTTTGAGTGCACCATATTTTCCAATACGGCCCGTGTGCTGATTGAGTTTGACATCCCTGGGCTAGCGTATCTATTTCTGGCACTACCTATTTATTTAGCATGTTAAAAACACTGCGTCTCATGTTAGCAAGCTAGTTAGCTGCTGGGAGCATGTTATGTCCTTGGAGGAGTGGGTGAGTCACCGACTTTTCCCCCTCATATTGTTTTTTCAGTGGCTACAGCTGGAGATGCACGTGTCATTTGGTTGACTAGCAAGAAATGTGTATTGCTTTGCTAGCTAGCTATGAACGACTGTTATCCACAGTTAGCATATCTCTTAATATTTCAATTTTGACGGCCAACTAGCTGAAAAAGTTTGAGAGGGTTTATCTAGTGTTCCTTCATTAGATTTAAGCGCATCTCGCTCTGGCTAGCATTAGTTGTTGATGTACATAGGCAACTGAGGGAGCGATAGCCTGCCTTTTCATGGTTGTTTTATCAATCGAACTGTGACGATCCCAAATGTAAGAGGACTCACGTGGTATTTACATATTTGCAGAAATCCGTTCAGGGTTATTTTGTGGCTTTTGGGGAATGTGTTCCAATGATCTAAAGTTGCGTTGTTGCATTCTATTAATTTATGAAATTGTGAAAATGACCATTTGGCGGTGAGGAGAATACAGTTAGTGTTTCCCCATTGATAATACTCGAGGAACACTAATGCTCTGGAGAAGGTAGAGATTGTTCTCAAAGTCAGAGTGAGGCGGCAATGGCTAACAGTTCCCCTCCAGCGAGTGCTCAGGGCTGGAGGAAGAGGCGTTAGGGAACGTGGACGATGTTCCTGGTGAGTTTTTTGAAGTTGTTGTTGATGTTCACTTGTCCCTGGTGGTGGGTTGCTACAAGTCTCATTATTGCCTACATAATGGAGCTTGTTCCTTGTGACCCTGGGCCTAGTGAAGGAAGTTGGTCTCAGTCTAGAACCAGAGGGG
The DNA here is from genome assembly GCF_029448725.1 of Salvelinus fontinalis. Taxonomy (NCBI): domain Eukaryota; kingdom Metazoa; phylum Chordata; class Actinopteri; order Salmoniformes; family Salmonidae; genus Salvelinus; species Salvelinus fontinalis. Next base: position 10,613,592 of record NC_074683.1, read on the forward strand.
TTGTCCTGGGGTTTGAGCTCCTCAAAGACTTTTGGCAGGAGCACCTGAGTGTAGAGCCGTCAATTATGGTTTTGGATGACTGGCTTATCGTTTTGAGAATAGCTTTATCCCAGAGGTGAGGGTATCTGGAGCCAAGTTTCATAGTTGTGCAGTTTATAGTGTACATATTAGTCTCTTCAGTTAAGGAAGTTATAGAAATAAGTCAATGAATTGAGCAATCCCGGTCATGGTCCTTTTTTTTACTGTTTGTTTATTTGTCAGTTAAAAAAGAAAAACAATCTAGACATTATTTCCCCATGCTTCTAACACTACAGGAAACTCATCCCAATCACGAAACACAACCAGCTTGATTTTGTGATAATTTATTTTGTAACCGTGAGCAACTACACTTGTAGTGTTCTCATTACATGTAATCTCTCATACTGATACATTTATAAAAATTGAAGAAATATAATCTACACACATCAAATACAAAATTAAAATCTGTGTGTGATAATTCACTGGTCTGTTTAGTATTGCAAATGTGTAATATGGTGGACACGTGCTTGCAAGGAAGATCACAAAACTGATGCTCAAATATGATAACAAGACTGTGCTTAAATAACTTTAAAAAACCTTCTAAAAGCCCAGGTAATTGCAAATACCATAATGCTGATAAAACACAAGGGTCATTCCACAAAATTAGTGCCTTTTTATATAAGTAGAAATCTGTCACCAATATGGAATTGACCCTTGTGTTATATTAAATGAAGTGCCCTTTAACAGACCACATGGACAATTCAAATCACGGATTTTTTATATAAATAATGACTTGCTAAAGTGGCTAAATTCTGCATGTTGACATGTACCATGATGTGCACCCTCTGACTTCTAGGAACAGTTGAACCCACTTAACACCAAAATTTCACCATCATTGTAAAGCCCTAGTTATTTTGCAGCTTTGACAAAGCCATTTGTGAAGATGATCATTTATTTAATGTGATTAGTGACTCATATGTCTGTCCCTCATTTTAAGGTCAACCTTGTTACGTGAACTGAACTCGTTCAAATAATGGTGAAACGATACATGTTGAAATATTCTTTTCAAAAGAAACATTAAACATCTAACAATCAAATCATAGTGTAAAAGCAGGGGAGCTGCTTTCTACTCCTGTGGTGGAAAACTGAGTGGGTCAGCCATAACACATCAACTCTGTTACGCATAAATAAGACAGGCTAGAAATGGTTTAACAATTAAACATGTTTTTGTGAAGCTTGCATTCAATTGCCACTCCCTGTTGCACACAAACTTCCATTCCCCCGTCACTAGGGGATTCATGGCCGATATAAGATGAAATTGTCAACCGTGTTACATTATTTGGCACTTACACACTTAGACAAATGTGTTTGTTATTAAGTTGAACATGTGCACTCCATGACAAAGTTATCATTTGGTGAAAAAAAAAAAAAAAAAATGTTGACCAAGTTACACTTCTCAAAAGGCACCGAATTGGTGGAACAACCCACAAACACGCCACTGACTTCGGGTTTGTTTGGTTGATGGGAGAAAACCGTAGATACTGTAAATTGAGCAAATCAAATAAATGGATCACACACAAACAGCTGGAATGCGGTTAATGCCAAGGTAATGTTATAAATATCAACATCTGATATCTACTATAACTGATAAGTAGGAAAGTGCATAATCATAGCAAAAGGTAATGAAGCCCATTCCCCCCATTTCAGAGTGTGTCGGAGAAGGGGAGTGTATTACCAACACAGCTATTAAAAAGATAGTAAAAGCTAAAAACAGGGGATATCGGTTTGTTTTGTACTGGTTGTACCACTCATTCCTCTTCCTCCTCCTCCTCCGCCATCACCTCCACCAGGAGTTCGGCTGTGCACGTGGCCTCGCCCAGACTGTTGACAGCCTTGACGGTGTATTTGGCATCGTCGTCGCCATTCACCTCAGAGATCACCAGGCTGCAGTTTCCCTCCTCGTCGTAATCAATCTGGTAGTGGCGCGTCTCCTTGATGGGCTGTTCGTCTTTGTACCACACCACCTCTGGATCAGGGTAGCCTAGGAAACACAAAACACAGACCAACTTTATTACTTTGGTCAAAATGGCACCTCATTGGTCGTGTACAGTTTAGCGGATGGTAGCCGGCTAGTGACAGTGTCTAAGGTTCAGAACAGGGTACTGGGTGGAAGCCGGCTGGCTAGTGGTTACTGTTTAACTGTCTGATGGCCCGGAGATTGATGAACAGCTGATGGCCCGGAGATTGATGAACAGCTAAATCTACCGGTCGATGCACTTGTATGGTTTCCACCTCCTAGATGGTAGCAGGGTGAACAGGCCATGGCTCGGGCTCACCTCAGAGATCACCAGGCTGCAGTTGCCCAAGGTCCTTGATGATTTTCTTCGCCTACCCGTGACGGGTGCTGTAGATGTCCCCGATGATGCATTGGGCTGACTGCACTACCCTCTGCAAAGCCCTGCGGTTGTGGGCGGTGCAATTGCCATTTCAGAATTATTGTTAACTTCACTAGGGTAGGGGGCAGCAGTCGGAATTAAACTGCCTGCTACTCAGGCCCAGAAGCTAGGATATGCTTATAATTAGTAGATTTGGATAGAAAACACTAAAGTTTCCAAAACTGTTAAAATAATGTCTGTGTATAACAGAACTGATATGGCAGGCGAAAACCCGAGGAAAATCCAACCAGGAAGTATTATTATTTTGAAAGGCTGTTTTTCCATTAAAAGCCTATCCACCATACAAAGACTTAGGACCCAGTTCACGAGCTCTATGGCAACTTCTACATGTGGCCAGTCTTTAGGTATTGTTTCAGGCTTTTACTCTGAAAAATGAGGGCGATACAGCACTTTCAATCAGTGACCAGTGGAAATTTCCAGACATCAGCCATGCGCCTGATCGGGAACACGCCTTTCTTGTTTCTCCTTTCCTATTGGCGAAGCTTTTGTCCGGTTGAAATATTATTTATGACAAAAACAACCAGAGGATTGATTTTAAACATCGTTTGGCATGTTTCTACTAACTTTTATTGTACTTTTTAAAAACTTTGTCTGGACTTAGTGCACGCGCCTTTTGCACCTTTTGCATTCGGATTACTGGACAAAATGTGAGAACAAAAAGGAGGTTTTTGGTCATAAAGATTAACTTTATCGAACAAAACAAACATTTATTGTCTAACATGGAGACCTGGGAGTGCCACCAGATAAAGATCAAAGGTAAGGGATTAATTTTAATGCTATTTCTGACTTTTGTGAGCCCTCTCCTTGGCTGGAAAATGGCTGTATGGGTTTCTGTGGCTAGGTGCTGACCTAACATAATCGCAAAGTGTGCTTTTGCCGTAAAGCCTTTTTGAAATCTGACACAGTGGTTGCATTAAGGAGAAGTTTGTCTTTATTCGTATGTTTAACACTTGTATCGTTTATCAATGTTTATGAGTATTTCTGTAATTTGATGTGGCTCTCTGCACTTTCATCGGATGTTTGTTTGAGACAATGCATTTCTGAACATAACGCGCCAATGTAAACAGATTTTTGGATATAAATATGAACTTTATCGAACAAAACATACATGTATTGTGTAATATGAATTCCTATGAGTGCCATCTGATGAAGATCAAAGGTTAGTGACTAATTTAATCGCTATTTCTGACTTTTGTGAGCCCTCTCCTTGGCTGGAAAATGGCTGTATGGTTTTCTGTGACTAGGTGCTGACCTAACATAATCGCATGGTGTGCTTTCGCAGTAAAGCCTTTTTGAAATCGGACACTGTGGTTGGATTTACAAGAAGATTATCTTTAAAATGGTGTATAATACTTGTATGTTTGAGGAATTTTAATTATGGGATTTCTGTTGTTTTGAATTTGGCGCCCTGCATTTTCACTGGCTGTTGTCAAGGTGGGACGCTACCGTCCCACTTGTACCAGAGAGGTTAAGTTCATTGATCTGATATTATGCATTTTACCACAATTTCCACAACTACTAATGCAAAAATGTTCATTACCGCAACAGTTTTCCAAGTCGAAAAAGGCAACCCCATCATTACATTGATCACCTATTGAAAAGGCCTGAGATAAACATAACATTGAATTTTAAAAAAGTAAATACATTTTGTAATTTCTCATTACCGCAACACAACCTTCTGAATCTTGTTTGTCATAATTACTTGTGTATACATGTTATTTTTATGTACACATTTGGATAAAGGCACAATATTAGATTTATAACTAATTTTGTCTTAGTTATTTTTCCTACCATTTACTAAATATTGGTGCATTACGGTAAGATATGCAGGTTTCTGAGATGAGAATGTATGTTTTGGTAATGAGTGTGCATAGTTTGCCATTTAACAAAAACTGTACTGAGCTCCATTAGAGATTCAGTAACTAATTTGTTGATCCCAAATAACTTGAATACTAAAATCACACACACAAACACACGTCAAAATGGGGGATATTCTCCTTCAAGTGGTGGGGTTGCTCTTTGCTGAAAGACAAACTCCAGATTGTGGCTGTAAGTAAAACAAAATTGGGGTTATTCAACCATATTTCTTGACAACCCCTACTTAATCAAATAATTGATGTTTGACGAAGAAAAAAAATCTATACTATGTGTAAGCAGTGGTCCTAGTAAATTAAAGTTACAGCCCAGCACACCTATACTATACATTAGAATTAGCTTATCATTACCGAAATATGCCTTCAGAAAAAGATCCTCATTCTGAAGGCATATAAGTGAACATATTAACTTGTGCTCATCTAAGGACTACTTCAATAGATGATGCATCATACGTGAATCAAACTATTAAACTAACATTTTTTTTTTTTGAACTTGAAAGTGTTATGGTAATGAGAAACATGTCCACAGACACATATGTACAAATATTATAGTTTAACTTCAACTAGTATACAATTATTATAATTTATGGACATACTACAGCAACATAATGTGTTATATTCAAATAAGTTAGAAGAACAAAAATGATATAAAATGACTTAATCATTTAATCCTGACACTTTTCAGTAATGAGAATTTGGGGTGAAATTTTGAATTCCAGCAAATTTTTAAAATGTATTTAAAATAAGATACTGTGCCATAAACTAGGCATCTTCGTCTTCAACATGATAGTTGATTGTTGCAGATTTATCATGGTTTTCTAACTCAATTTGCTACTGCCATGGTAAAAACTGGTTTCATGAACTTTAAGCTTTTGACCCTCTCCACTACAGCCTGTCGATGTGTTTGGGGATGTGCTCTCTCTGCTGTCTCCTGTAGTCCGTGATCAGTTCGTTTTGTTGACATTGAGGGAAAGGTTATTTTCCTGCCACCACTCTCACCTCCTCCCTACCACTGTTGTGTCGTCAGCAATCTTGATGATCGCGTTGGAGAACAGGGAGTACACAGGAGGGGGGCTGAGCATGCACCCTTGTGGTTCCCCTGTGTTGAGGATCAGCGTGGCGGAGGTGTTGTTGCCTACCTTCACCACCTGAGGGCGGCCCGTCAGGAAGTCTAGGATCCAGTTGCACAGGGAGGGGTTCAGACCCAGGGCCCTGAGCTTAGTGAGGAGCTTGGAGGGTACTATGGTGTTGAAGGCTGAGCTGTAGTCAATGAGCAGCATTCTTATAGGATGAACAGCATATTGTAGCATGTGCCACTTCGGGATGCAGGCTGTGTTTCTCAATGGGTATTCATAGGATGCAGGTAGTATTAGAAATATGAATGGGATCGAACAGATGACATCTATGGGCAACCATCGTGAGCAAAGTTTACACTGTGTGCTGTCTCATAAAACCATATTTGCCTTCCTTCTGTTTGGTTTATGTACTTCATGGCAGATGAATGGATACAGCACTTGTGATGCATGTATACGTAAATGAGGAGGCCATGTTGCATGTATATGTAAACGAGGAGGTTGTGAGACATTACCCTCGATCTTGCAGTCAAATCTGGCTGCGCTCCCCTCCACCACCTCCACATCCTTTATCATGGAGCTGAAGGTGGGCTTGACCTGGGTTCTCTCCTCAGACTCCAGAAACTCAAGGAACTGATTGTCCTCTGCAAAATATGGGAACAAAAAAAATCGTTACAAAAAAATGACATTGTTTTAGCCTCAAGTTGAACTTAACCAAAAACTGGTGCAGAGAGTGGTGCTTTGACTTCGAATAGGAGCAGCCGCTCCCTTGGTAGCACCACCTTCTGTACCAACCAAAGTGCTCCAAAAAATGAGGGCAAATATTTTCAGTGGCATTAATAAAACAAACACCCCTCGCTGAGTGCCATCCCTTGCTCAGGGGTACAACAGAAAGGTTTAGAACATTCATGAGTAAAACAATTCATGTTTTGTTGCCATGCCACCTTCGATAGGGGAGCCCTTCTTGGCACTGACGCCCGCCAACATCGCCATGGACGACAGTCTTCCTATGGCCCGCACTGCATGTCCCGTTTTCTGCCATGAAATCAATGATGCAATCGTTACATGTCTGAGCAGTACAAACAGTACTTGGGCTAGAAGACAATTACATCCTCCAGAAATGTTAGAACTGCAATCTTATATGTAAATGGGGCTTGTTTGTATCAATTTGAAATGTCCTGTTAGTTGGCTAGGAAGTAGAGACTAGGTGTGCGTCCCAAATGGCACCCTATTCCCTTTATCGTGCACTGAGCTGGTCTATAGCAGTATCCTATATATGGCGTAGATGCCATTTGGGACACACTATGATCCTAAAAGTATGCTGCTACTACAACTAAAGCTGGATAACTTAATCCCTGAGATTGTTGCCTTCAGGATTTGTAAATTCAGTTCAAAATACAGGTCAAAGGACAAAAAAAGGACATCGCTCCACTTTCACCGTCTACTGTTTTGTGCTCTAGTTCTCCAACATGATGCTTGCAGTTTGTCCTTTTCAACCTCATGAAATACTAATGGACCTCCATGTTGACTTTGTTGTAAAATGAGCTGTCTACTCATGTGTGAGCACTCAGAATGAGTTGAACTGCAGGGACTTAGTGAGATTCACTTGTCTTAACCAACTTGGATGAGGCAAGTCAACAATTTCTGTAGCCTCTCCTATAGCAGAATTCTATATAACATTCTCAAACGCACATGTTTTGGATGATTCATATACTGTGCCATACTACAGTGCTTGTCTTGTTGTTTCTCATTTAAACTATTTTATGCTGCTGAGCAAAGCCCTACTGTTAAAGATGGATGGCCGTTATGTTGCACTGTAACATGAGAAATGGACTGCATCCCACATTACACCCTATTCCCTATATACTGTAGTCGACTACTTTTGGGACACAGCCCACGATCTGTTCTGCTTGCACCTACCTGCCATTTCCTTCTCAGGATGTATTTCTTCATCCTTTCCTTGGACAGCTTCTTGGCCTCCATTTTGCCAGTGTCTTGTTTTAGCCATGGGTGTTCATAGCAGCGATCACATGTTAGTCTGGCCCTACGATCAGAGAACCACATGAGCACTGAGCGAGAGGCGTAAAGACTTCCTTATCACTGTATTCCAAGACATCAGATAGTGATTTGGTTCGAGTCCCAAATGGCACCCTAGAGGTAGACCAGAGCCCTGGTCAAAAGTAGTCTACTACCCAGGGAATAGGGTGCCATTTGGGAAGGAACCATTGAATCAAAGGCTACCGTTTGATTTGTAAATAACGTATATCTTACACCTCAACAATCAAAACAGACACCTGGCAGGCTGATCAAAGCCATTCTACAACATTTACACTCAAATCATGTCAGGACTGGGGACTCATCCCAAACGGCACCCTATTCCATATTTAGTTCAATACTTGCCATGGTAAAATAGTGCACTATGTAGGGAATAAGTTGCAATTTGGGATGCAACCCGGTCTTTAATCATGTTGTGTTTCAGAGAGCAGCACCATCGTGCTTACTTCATATCTTTCTTCAGCAGCATGGTGATGAAGTCTTTGGCGTGGTCTGAGATCTCATCGAAGGCGTCGTCTTCAAAGTCCCAGGTGGCCGAGGTCACGTTGGACAGGGTCTCGTTGTCGTTGTCCCCCATGAACGGGGACAGGCCACTCACGCTAGGGAGAGAGAAAGAGGGAAAGCGATAGAGGAAAGTGATGGTTGACCTACAAAAAGTGCACAACAATGTCTACCCAAAAACACTTCTGCTTTCTATGGAAAGAACACCACCCTAAACCCTGGTTACTTTTAAATGATGAAAGGCCAAATTGTAGTATAAATGATTACTATTGGTAGTCTTGGTATATTTCAACAAAGCTGCTTGTCTCATTGGGCACACATAGATCTTTTCCATACTGTCGGTGTATAACGGAACATCAGTAAAGCTTTTTATTCTCCAAATGGCACCCTATTCCCATAGGGCCTTGGCCAAAAGTGCACTCATAGGGCGCCATTTGGGACGCAGTCTGGAATCTGTGAAGCAACAGAGGAGATATGGGGAGAGCCTCATTTGTAACACTTATATAAGCAGTGTGTAATAAATCTTTGTGGACCAAGGAGACCTCAGAGGTTTGGGGGCACTGGAGAGTATCGCTGTGCTCTTCCTCTATATCCATTTACAGGCATAGAGGACGGAAAGGCCCATACACTGCCTGCTGGTGGAAAGTATCTGTTGCAGAGAGCATGAAAGCCTAGAAAAACCTGATAAGGCTGGTTTGAGATTAGGGACACATTGTAGCAAATAGACAGCCATACTTTATTTGCATAGTCCCCTATAGATGATATACAGATGCTCAAACTATCAACTATTACTGCAACAGCTTGCTGGTTAGCGTTAGAACAAGGTTTAAAAGACAATTCTGCCACTTTATAACCAGTTATGCTGTTCGTATACACCCACAGGCCAGTTTATTAAGTACACCAGCCCGTTCACAAAAATGGATCGCTCCTACAGACAATGAGTCACGTGCCCACATCCAGTTACTGTTTGACTGACAGTTAAAATGGGCAAAACAACGTTGATGCCGGGCGCGCCGGATCTAGTATCTCAGAAACAGCCGCCCTCTTGGGCTTTTCACGCACAAGTATCTAGGGCTTACCGTGAATGACTGAACTAAATGACTATATCCCCGTGGCACTGACTTATGTCATCATGAAGCGCTTTGAGAGACTAGTCAAGGATCATATCACCGCCACCTTACCTGTCACCCTAGACCCACATCAATTTGCATACCGCCCCAATAGGTCCACAGACGATGCAATCGCCACCACACTGCCCTATCCCATCTGGACAAGAGGAATACCTACGTCAGAATACTGTTCATTGACTATAGCTCAGCCTTCAACACCATAGTACCCTCCAAGCTCATAATTAAGCTGGAGGCCCTGGGTCTCAACCCCGCCCTGTGCAATTGGGTCCTGGACTTTGACGGGCCGCCCCCAGGTGGTGAAGGTAGGAAACAACATTTCCACTTCGCTGATCCTCAATACTGAGGCCCCACAAGGGTGTGTGCTCAGCCCCCTCCTGTATTCCCTTGTTCACCCTTGACTGCGTGGCCATCCATGCCACCAACTCAATCCTCTAATTTGCAGACGACACAACAGTAGTAGGCTTGATTACCAACAACGACGAGACCGCCTACAGGGAGGAGGTGGGGCACTCGGAGTGTGGTGTCAGGAAAACAACTTCTCACTCAACGTCAACAAAAAGGAGATGATCGTGGACTTCAGGAAACAGCAGAGGGAGCACCACCCTATCCACATCAAAGGGACAGCAGTGGAGAAGGTGGAAAGCTAAGTTCCTCGGTGTACACATCACGGACAAACTGAAATGGTCAACCCACACAGACAGTGTGGTGAACGAGGCGCAACAGCGCCTCTTCAACCTCAGGAGGCTGGAGAAATGTGTCTTGTCACCTAAAACCCTCACAAACTTTTACAGATGCACAATTGAGAGCATCCTGTCGGGCTGTAACACCGCCTGGTACGGGAACTGCACCGCCCACAACCGCAAGGCTCTCCAGAGGGTGGTGCGGTCTGCACAATGCATCACCAGGGGCAAACTACCTGCCCTCCAGGACACCTACAGCACCCGATGTCACAGGAAGGCCAAAAAGATCAAGGACAACAACCACCCGAGCCACGGCCTGTTCACCCCTCTACCATCCAGAAGGCGAGGTCAGTACAGGTGCATCAAAGCTGGGACCGAGAGACTGAAAAACAGCTCGTCTCAAGGCCATCAGGCTGTTAAACAGCGATCACTAACACAGAGAGGCTGCTGCCTACATACAGACTCGAAATCATTGGCCACTTTAATAAATGGATCACTAGTCACATTAATAATGCCACTTTAATAATGTTTACGTATCTTGCATTACTCATCTCATATGCATATACTGTATTCTATACCATCTATTGCATCTTGCCTATTTATGTTTCTTATTCCATCCCTTCACTTAGATTTGTGTGCATTAGGTAGTTGTTGTGGAATTGTTAGATTACTTGTTAGATATTGCTGCACTGTCAGAACTAGAAGCACAAGCATTTCGAAACACTCGCATTAACATCTGCTAACCATGGTGTCTGTGACCAATACAATTTGATTTGAATGGTGCGACAAACAAAAAACATAGTCAACAACAGCTTGTTGATGAGAGATGTCGAAGGAGAATGGCAAGAATTGTGTAAGCCAACAGGCGGGCCACAAACAGACAAATAATGTATAAGTATAACAGTGGTGTGCAGAACGGCATCTAGGAATGCACAACTCGCCGATCCTCGTCACGGATGGGCTATTGCATCAGACGACCACACCGGGTTCCACTCCTATCAACTAAAAACGAAGTGGTTCCAGTGGGCACACAATCACCAACACTGGACAATTGAGTGAAAAAACTTCACCTGGAATATGACAGCGAGTTCAGTTTACTTGTGTGGCCTGCGCAGTCCCCAGACCTCAACCCAATGGAGCATCTTTGGGATGAGATGGAACAGGCTGTTCAATCTCCGTCCAATCTGCAGCAACTGCGTGATGCCATTGCGTCAGCATGGACCAACATCACTGTGGAATGTTAGACACCTTGTAGAACACCCCAAATAATTCAGGATGTTCTGGAGGCAAAGGGGGGTCCGAACCGATACTAGACGGGTGTACCTAATAAACTGATCAGTGAGCGTATACACTACTGTTAGATTTGATACACATTGATGTTTTATCATTTTTGTTAGTCATACTGCACGATTCCTCGTTTTTGTCATTTTGAAGCTTCTGTATTGCACTCCCCTACAGCATACTATGATTCTCAGGGTACATTTCGCCTCACATGATGCAATGCTCAGCCTGCTTTTAGCTTAGCTGGCTGGCTATCAAGCCCAGATAGTCTAAATATATTGCTTACGCCATAAGTTCTGAGTATATTTCACATTACTTTTGGGTTGTAAATTAGAATGCTTGGATGAATGTCATGCTGAATATCTGTTCATGTTATTGTCACCAATCAACTGCAATCCACAAAAAAATATATAATTAGATGCTAACTAGCTACGCTAACCATAAGAGTTACTGCATCTAGATGGTATGCTAGCTAGCCCGACTGCTACATCCAAAATAATAGAGTTTGCAACAATAACAGCAAAGTTTCATCTTAGCAACTGTCTTAACATGTAGGCCTGTCAGAAGAACACGTTTACTCTGAAATGTATAGGCAAATCATTAAGGAATCCTAGTCTCAGCCTGTGTCTTTGGTGCCAACATTACCAATGCTAGCTAACTAACTTAACCTGCTGCATCTGAAATAGTGTTTTCAACAATAAGACAAATACAGCCACAGCGACTGTCCAAGCAACCTTCCAACAACACTGGAGGCCTATTGGAATTAATAAAAAGTATGAAGTTTACAAGTAATTCAATACAAGATTATATAGGCTATTTGGAAAGGGCAAAATGGTGGCAGGAGCTGCAACTTTGGTTGGTGATGGTGGGAGTAGTTTTGCCAAATGGAATCATTAATAAAGTTGAACAGAAAAATATTGGAGTAAGCCGACTATAAATATATTTCTAAGGGTTTCTGAGCCTCTATTTAAAATATTTACAAACGTTAGACAACCAGAGCAACATATCGATCACTAATAATTGACTGTCCAAAATGTATTGTATTAGTCATCTGAGGGATCCTACTGGAAAACATCAGAGAAGCCATTTCTGGTTTTGCTCATCACTAAACAGTCAGACATGAAATCATAAAATTACACTAACTGTGTAGGACATCAGTAAATACTTCATAATAACAACCCAAATGTTGTCTTAAGGCTAGGGCAAGTAGATATTTAGTTGAAATGTTGCTGACAATTAGTTGAACAATGTACAAACCATCTATTTGGGACTCTCCAAATAAAGTGTTACCATAGAAGCTTACCACAAATATTACAAATAATAGTAGTTATAAGGGAACTTATAGTGGTTATAAGGGTCATTATAACTGGTTTGACACTCACAGGATGTAACAGATGACTCCTATACTCCACATGTCTGTTGGGTAACTGATTGCTTCATAGTTGATCACTTCTGGGGCCACAAACTCAGGGGTTCCAAAAAGAACTTTCAACGTTCCAGAGTTTTCTAGGAGCACACAGGGGAAGAGGGATTCAATAATGAAATGTTGAAGTTTAGCATAGGAAGTTATTGAAAAGAATCATGTTTCTGTATTCCTGTAACTTGACCAAAATTCCTACGTTTTCCAGAAATCACAGTTGGAATATTTTCTGGAATCAGGAGGGAATAAGCAGGATATCTGGGAATCCTCTAACCAGGATTTCTGGGAAAGTTACCAGAATTTTGCAGCTCTAATCCTGAAAATGTCTTCTGCACATGAGGCCTGGTTACCTAGTCTGCGTGCGAGGCCAAAGTCGATGAGTTTGATGGTGCTCCCAGTCTTGTTGACACACATGATATTCTCAGGCTTCAGGTCCAGATGGACTATGCCCTGCTTGTGGATGTAATGGACCCCGTCCACGATTTGCAGCATGTACTTGATCACCTCTCTCTCTGTCAGCTCAAAGTCCTCATCGATGATACGCTCAAACAGTTCCCCACCAGAGATCCTGCGGAGGGAGAGAGAGAAAGATGGTTGAGATCCTGCAATATAGATAATCACAGCCAAATATGAAAATCATTCACTGGATACCACATCCTTGTCAAATCTCAAATATCATTTTTCAGCTTACAACGCATATCATCTAAAATTGGTACTAAGGACAATTGCTGTTTTTAAATGTGAGTCAAGTGTTCTTGTGTCAGTCAACTGTTTGACAAAGCTATAAAAAGAAAAGGGGAAATGGTTCAGTCTAATGTGTTTACATGTCTAACATATTTGGCAAGTGAACTTTTTCAAAGCATCATCATATAAAAAAAGCCGATGGTTCTGTCTGAAGAGTCTGTCTGGTAAAAAATAAATCAGACGGAAATGTTGGAAATGGAAAACAAATTCCTTTGAAATTCCCCAAAATAAAGATTATATCACTTTCATATATATATACATATACACACATATATATATACATATACACACATATATATACATATACACACATATATATACATATACACACATATATATACATATACACACATATATACATATACACACATATATACATATACACACACACACACACACATACATACATACATACATATATATTTTTTTTTTTTTACATACGAGTGACATTAGTCTGTCATCTACTAAATAAAATAACATTTCTAGCCAAATTACTGTAAATAGGTCTATGCGTCCCAAAGGGCACCTATTCTTTATATAGTGCACTACTTTTGACCAGGGCCCATAGGGTAACTGAAATTAATATTATTTGTAAGGTATAAAAGTGAAATGAAATATACTCACATTTCCAAAACCATGACGATGTCCGACTTGCCTTCGAAGGCATCAATGCACTGGACAAGTTTGGGGTGATGGAGGGAGTTCATTATAGCAATCTCTTGTCTCACATTATCTTTCTCTTTCGCAGAGTAGGCCTTGATGAACTTTCCAGCCCAATGCTTTTTCGTTGCCTTCTCCAAAAGTTTAAATACTTGTCCGAATTTCCCCCTACAACATAGAAGACAAAAATGTTTTGGGGGAATCTGACAGAGGATATCATGGATGAGAGGCATGTACAATAGGGCTATTGCGCACAAGTGTCAATGTAGATAAATGCTTTCGTTGAAATATATGCCATTTGGCAGAAGCTTTTATTCAAGGCGACGTACAGTAGTAGGGCATACCTTGTTCATATGGGGACCCCCGGCGGGAATCGAACGCACGAATCAAGTGTTACAAGTGCAATGCTCTACTGACTGAGCCTGAGGAGCACAATTAAATAAATGCTTTGCTGACCAACGTTTATAGGTGGGTACTCACGTTCCGAGGCGCTCTTCCACATCATACAGATCCTTGACTTTAACATCGGTTCTAACGGTCACATCTCTGTAGTCTGGCTCTTTGTCTGAAAATAGGAACATGACACTTTGGAGTTATTACAGTATGTATGCCTAGTCAGTCATAACACACAAGCACATTGCAAGACATTATAAAGGACGTAATAAAGCATTTTACATTTGTGCTTCATAGGTGTTACCTATTTTTATTTTTTTAAAGAAACAATTGCGCAGAAAGGTGGATCATTGGATTGGATTAGACATACCTTCATCATCCTCAACCTCCTCCTTTTCTGTTCGATAAAATTATAACAAATATGTCGTTAGTCATTGGTATGAATCAATAATCATTACTATGAATCAATGTTCGACAATGTCAAAAGAAAACAGCTTGTTAACAATGAGTGACAAGTGTAACCAATGAGTGGCAGGACACCAAAAGACCCCCACTTACCCTCTACATCCTCCTCTAGCATTGTGACAGGCTCAGACTCTGCACTGGGCTCGCCGATACCGTAGATATTGACAGCCCGCACCCTGAACTTGTACTGGCGTTGACCCAGCAGATTGTGAACATTATAGAAGGTGCTGTTGCAGGAGACCAGATCCTTCCACTCGTTGTCCACAGAATTCCATATCTCTAGGTTGTAAGACTGGACGGCGCTGCCCCCGTCGTAGGTGGGGCCGTACCATGACAGAGTGAGGGTGGAGCGGCGGATGTCTGAGGCGGCTGGAACACGGGCAGGGGGATCAGGTTTGTCTGGAACACACAGAGGTCACACAGAGCCACTCAAGAGGTCAACGCTGAGTTCTGAACACTGGTCCGGGTTGCATTAATGTGAAACTTGCTCTAGGCTTTGTCCCAAATGTAACCCAGTCCCTATATAGGATGCTACTTTTGACCAGATACCTATGGGCCCTGGTCAAAAGTAGTGCACTATATAGAGAATAGGGTTCAATTTGGGACAAAGCCTAGAGCCCCCAATTGTCGGCCGCTGCACAGGCGCGAGTTGAGTTAGTCGACTCGTGAAGATTTGGACAGATTAGACTCCCAGTCCCAGGATCTGATAAATGTGTTGTGCAAGATGAACCACCTGAGGGGGAGATCAAATGATAACAGTTCGAGGACAAACAAACCTTCCATTCACAAATGTCAGTACTCAGTAGTCACCATACACAAAAGCACAGCTGTGTTGGTAATGAGGAAAGGTTTGTCTGGCTATAGTGGCTACCTTCTACCTTCTGAACCACCAACAACAATTCGTCAACAACAGTTTCACCATATCCAGTCATGGCAGGGTGTCCATTAAAGGCACAGTACAGGAGACTATACGTGAGAGCAGATGATCAGTGAGGCAGGGAGGATCCACACAAGAAGTCTGGATCAGTTTTATGTACAACCAATGTCAGACGATACAACCCAGACTGCCTGCTAGCTACAGTGCACTTTAATCACCCTGCTTTGTTGAAGGGGTGGGAGCAATGTTACACAAGCTGTTACAAGCATTCCCCCAATTAATCCCCAGGGTTCCATTGTAAAACACCAAACGAATCCGCCTCATAGAGCACAGCTTGACACCTACAGGCTTGCAATAGGGGAGGAGTCAATGAAACAAATTATATGACACAATTCAATACTAAAACCTCTATACGCCATACATGCAGTCGAAGGTTGTAAAAGTAACGCGAGGATCATATACATTAACAAGCATCTAAGTAGGGGGCTGTTTTTACCAGTGTGTAACAAGTGCTGTGTCTCTGTACGCTATTAACAGTTCTCTGGGCACATAAACGGTTGCGTTTATGTGGAGCAGCTCAATAACTCGTCTCCCAGGCTGCTGCGTATTTTCCCTGAGTCAGGCTGGATACACTCCACTCTGACAGAAGTGGCAAAGGGCCTCATTAAAGCAACAGCTGAAGAGAAAGCACAGCCTTAAAAGGCCATTGGAGATCCCTGCAGTGGCTTGTTAGTGTTAGGATCTAGAGAGCTCGAGCTGGCCCGGCCTGCGTACCTTCCCTTCCCCAACAACATTCCCCAAAGCTACAGGACTGCCATTTCTACGAGAGACGAACATGATAGGATGTAGAGCGAGGTAAATCATGCGTTATAGCTAAAATTATTTTACAGGGAAAGATTTCTCAGACTCTTAATTGTGATGGAGCAAAAAATGGCGTCACTGCCTAGCTCCTAGAGGCCAAATTCAATACGGCCTGATTTGGATAAATGGAACATACCAACAACGGTGAGGTTGAGAGCAGCCTGTCTCACGCCGTAGTTGTTTCGCAACTCTACGGTGTAGCAGCCACAGTGCTCCTGCTGGCTGTCAGCGATGGTCAGTTTACTGTTGGACTCAGTGGTTTCAATGGTTAAATCACCTTTGACCTCTTGGATCTGCAGACAAAACCACCATAAGGTCAGTCATATCACGGAGAAGGAAACGTTCGCTAAAACAGTTACATAGAGTTACTATAGTGTTATTAAATATATATACATAAATAATTAGAAATTGGACATGGTGGTTCATTTCAGGTGATGGTTGGAGTTGATCATAGACAGGGCAGAGCAAGAGAGTCAATATATAATCAATACATAAAGGGGTGGACTGGTACAGACTTGTCCTTACTGGTTTGCGGAACTTGAGCCAGGTGCATTTGATTGGTGGAGCTCCTCCAAACTTACAGAGAATTTCCACCTTCTCTCCTGCCAGGATCTTCATGTCGTCTGGGAACTGAACAATCTGAGGTGGTATAGCTGGATGACACACATACACACACTTCAGCCAGAAACATCTCTATCTATCATCAGAACAAACCTCCAGGTAAACCCGTGTTCAGTACTCATCTGGCTCCCCCCGTCCACTGTTTGTCCAATAATCTGGGGGCTGAGATGGATTGGCAGGGGGAATCTCTGATTGCTATTACAGGCACCCTCAGACCTCTGACAGAGCAGGGAGCAGCTCTCACAGAGCAGCTGAGTCCAGCCAGTGTTTGGCACACGAGCTAGGCCCTCTAGCCTGAATGAGAGAGCTGGGCTGGAGCACAGGCTAGGGGATCATCTATCCTGCTTGTTGACATTTGGGTCGTTCTCTATTAGGCCAGAGAGTTTTAGTACAGGGGCCCTATGTATCAAGTGCTCCAGAGTAGAAGAGCTGATTTAGGATCCGTGTTGTCTTTTTGGACAGGGGGAGCTGATCCTACTTCAGCACTCCTACTCTGATAAGCTTGGTACATAGGTACATAGAGAAATGATTTGCATGTATGAGGAAGTCTTTCTTACCCTGTTTGGGAGGAGTCTTTGTATTTGGTTTCTTTATCCTTGCCTCACCTGGGAAAAAGAGACAAATTATTACAAATTGGGAAGGCCGCAGTTATGTCAATACAGTCGATAATGGATCCAATGAGATTTGATACAAATGATTCCCGTTTGTGAATCTTCAACGCAATTAATTCAAGTAAAATTAATATATTGATCAGAACCCAGACTGAATCTAAAAATGGTGAGTGTAGGATTCGCATAAATTAATGTCATTGCAATTGATGACATTGTGAGCTACAACCGCAGCAAGCATTAGTAAATCAAAGTTTAAGTTCCTGTTCTTTTCCCCACATTATCACTCAGTGTTTCCTGCACCAATATAGCTGGAATCCAGATGTTACTATTGACAAGACATATTGATCAAAGCATAGATGAAGATTGAATTTGTACAGCTCATTTACCACCAGTACGAAACACCAGTCCAGCTAGCCTCTGACGGAGCACACGCTGTGGGAAATAACACATTTGTACATTC
Organism: Salvelinus fontinalis; assembly: GCF_029448725.1. Taxonomy (NCBI): domain Eukaryota; kingdom Metazoa; phylum Chordata; class Actinopteri; order Salmoniformes; family Salmonidae; genus Salvelinus; species Salvelinus fontinalis. Next base: position 10,631,772 of record NC_074683.1, read on the forward strand.
AGAATCCTTGTTTAAAGCATTTGCCTTTATAGTACATTATCTATAAAATGTTTTGGTTTTATAACCACTTATGAGTTCTGAAGACTTAGGCGTATAGTCTGCCATAACTAGTGTACTATAAGGCATTATGAACTTCATAGAAAATGTTCTTCCCAGGACAGTATATGGGAACGGAGAATAAACTGTCTGATAAGTGAACTTGAGGGAGCTATTCTCTTGTGGATGTCCTGGAAAAAAAGTGCTGCCTTTGTGCTTATGTCCTTTGGTATTTTCCTTTTTTGGTCATACAAAAGAATAGTACCAAAGTCTTCAGGAAATAGCTCTTGGCACAATATACATTACATTTGATTGCCGTCAAGAATGAAAGTAACAGTAAAAACAAACTAATGAGATGGGAAGGAGCAACACGAAATATTAACCTTGATGAATTACAGCTTAAGCTCGCAATGTCTTTACTTCCCTCTTTTCTGCATGATATCCTCCTCTCTGGAAAGAATAACATCCTTCTTACAACAACTATTTTTGCCCAGTGTACTGAAACAACACATGAAGTTGATAAAAAAAGTTGAATTGCACAAATAACATCTACCATTGCTGTTTCCATTTGCGAATACTGTACAAATCATTTTTTTGCAGCGTCAAATACAGAAAATGACAGCAGAACAAAGAGAGCAGGCTTTTAAACACACTCAAATTGTTATGAGCACACTGAATGGCTGTGTAAGGTTTTAATGCGGGAAACAGCGGACTCTTTAAAAGCTTGTGTTCATGAAGTTTCCAAAACAAGTAGAGAACTTAAAAGGGGAAATCCACTCTTTTGGTATTTTTGCTTCTAAATGTTTTACATGTTAGCAGTCAAATCTTCAAGATATTGGACTTTCAAGAAGCAATGTGGCACCGGCCACATCATGTGGCAAACGCAAACACATTTTGCATCATGATAACGTGATGGGGCCGGTGACACTTTGCATCTTGAAGACTTGACTGCTGACATGCAAAATGTCGGGACTGTATCAACAGCGAACTAATGAAAGCTTAATTGGTCCGGTTGTAAAGTTCACATGCATCAGTTCAGTTTTGAATTTTAAATAAACTACTGCACCCAGCCTTTGAGCTGCAGTTAAAAAGGTAGTGTGTGTGTATTCATGGGTACCAAGGGAAGCCAGGTTTCCCCCAGAAATTGTCTGCGTTTTATAATTTTCCTTCATTTCGCAAGAGGCTGTATCTCACTAAAGAAAACATCAGAGTGAGCGAAACAGTACCCGTCTGATTCTGTCTGGTCAAAAAGAGTATGACATTGTTGCCATCCATAGCACTGAAAGCAAGGGAAGCCAGTGAGCATTTGGCCTCCCTTGATTGAAAAAGTATAACATAGTTTAGCTTATCGCTGATTGGCTGAGAGAGCTCAACTGTGAATTGTCCTGGCACACCAAAAAAAAAAGAAAGTCAAGGAAAGCCAGTTTGGATTTGGCTTCACTCCAATCACATCAAAAGCAAAACGTCATTGACAGAAACAAACTTGAATTGTTGCATGTCATTGTGTTGTGGTCCTACGCTGGCTAACTAAAATTGCCTCTCAAATTAGCCATGGATGGAGACAGAGATTTGGAGCTGTGGTTTTACTTAGTGCAATTCTGATCCAACCATAAATTCATACATTGTGCCCCTGGCCAGAGAGGATGGAAGTTCAACATGTAGTTAGATGTAGTAGGCTAATGTTAACTAGCTGGCTTGGCACATCGTTGCCCATGAAAGGAATTTAGGCTAATGAGCAAGCATTTTAGCAATTTTTTTCCGACTTGCACGAACGAACGAACGCACGCGCACACACACAGAGAGAAATGAGAACTATGGACAGCCACATATTTAGTTTACAAAGACTGGACTAAATTGTTTTATGCATATTTTACTTGTCACTGTATTAGACTAAGCATAGGTTATTTGATTATGTTGAAATGGTGCTGGAATAGTGGAGGCAGCTCCTGTTTTCTTTGCGACTTGCGGTAACTCTCCGTGTGTCACGTTCCTGACCTATTTATGTTAGTTTTTGTGTGTTAGTTGGTCAGGACGTGAGGTTGGGTGGGCATTCTATGTTATCTGTTTCTATGTTGGTTTTGGTTTGCCTGGTATGGCTCTTGATTAGAGGCAGGTGGTTTGCGTTTGCCTCTAATTAAGAGTCATATTTAGGTAGGGCATTCTCACTGTTTGTTTGTGGGTGATTGTCTCCTGTGTTTGTATGTATGTTCGTACCACATAGGACTGTAGCGTTTGTTTGTTTCGTTTTCGTTTCGATGTCGTCTGTTTCCTGTACGTAAGTTTATGTTTAGTTATGTAAGTTTTATGTTCAGGTCTCGTCAACGTCGTTTTGTTATTTTGTAGTTTTGAAAGTGTTTTGTTTCGTTTCGTGTTGCCGTCGCATTTATAATAAAGATGGCTTATTTCCCAAATGCTGCGTATTGGTCTGAAGATCCTTCTCTCCTCACCTCGTCCGAGGATGAGGAGAGCACAAGCCGTTACACCGTGGTTCTAAATCAATAGTTGTTTAGAAGTCTGAAAATGACGGAAACATTAACTTGCTTCACCATATTGTAGGTCATGTAACGTTTTTTTTTGTATTTTTTTTACATGCAATATGCTTTGTGGACTTCACCGGACATAGGTTGCTCTCCGGTTTTGTTATTGTCTCGGCATTATACATCTCTGTATCACTGTCGCAAGGAATATAAACTAACAGGTTATAGAGCAAACAACGCAATTATCACAACACAGGTCGTACATTTTTCCTGGCTTGGCTTCCACAGTGATTTTACCCACTCACCGCTAGTGGTTAAAGGCTGTGTAGCACTTGTGTCAATGCCATAAACACATAACAGTAACTTTCGAGCATCCATAGAAAACATTCCCAAATTACAAACTCTTAAATCAATTGTTATAACATAAGGTTGAAGTTGGGTTAGAAGTTCTCCAAGTCAGCTCTATCTTCAGGAAAAAAATCCCACAACGCCCCGTGGTCAGCGTCACACGCTGAATGAAAAAAGTGGGATAAATGTTGTGTAAACATGATTCCATTCAACCGCTTTATGATAGTGAAGTACGTTAGATTAAAAAAAAATAAGTAATTCCTGGCCTGATTGAAACAGAATATTTTTCGATAAACTTTCAAAATACAGCAAAACAAAATATGCTCAGGGCCTCCCGAGTGACACATTGGTCTAACAGGCTGACCACACCACTCGCGTCGCGTGCATAGCAAAATACATTTAGAAATCTGTTATTCAATTATTTCACCCACACTGCTCACGCGCACCAACGAGGGTCTGCGTTGCAAAGGGCTAAAATAGAAAATCAGTTCTATTTCTGACACAGATCGCGCTGCAAGTCCATCATTGGTTTATAGAAGCAGGTACCCACGTGCCATCTCCTCACCCACGTGGGTGACTGAAAGACGAACGAGGTCAGGGGCGGTAATGCACCTAATTTATGAAAATTGCCAATCGCAATATAAAGTCAAGAGAAGAAAAAGCTCGGAAGGAAGAGAGATGACTATAAATGATTCGGACGACCGTTTTATGTGTGGATTAATTGGCAGAGTAGAGGACATTTCAGGTCCTGCGATGATCCTCTTCCAACCTGACAGAGCTTGAGCGGATCTGCAGAGAAGAATAGGAGAAACTCCCCAAATACAGGTGTGTCAACCTTGTAGCGCCATACCCAAGAAGACTCAAGGCTGTAATCGCTGCCAAAGGTGATTCAACAAAGTACTGAGTAAAAGGTCTGAATACTTACGTAAATATGATATTTGTTTTTTTTTTTGCCCCGAAAATAAACATGTTTTTGATTTGTCATTATGGGGTATTGTATGTAGATTGAGGGAAAAAATCAATTTAATCAATTTTAGAAGGCGGCTGTAACGTAACAAAATGTGGAGATAGTGAAGGGGTCTGAATACTTTCTGAATGCACCGTAGTACACTACATTTGCTTTGTTTCATCTGCTGCTTGTTTCCTAATGTTCACTCATACATTTCCACATGTCATTTATGAAATTTGATTTTATTGTATGAAGATTGACAATTACAATGTTCTGAATATTGTAGAAAAATCTTCAGTCAGTTTTCATACTAAACGGTTATGTGCCACAGCTTACCATGTACAGTAGGCTACAGGCAATATGTTCCTCCATGTGAGTCAAAAAAATGACAATCTTTCATTCTTGGCTTTCCGGCAGTCTTTGTGGTTTTTGTATACATGGAGCATAAATTGTAAAATTGTAAACTAACAAAGAATTTATGGTCGAACCCATGTATATTAGTTAATATACAGCACCAACTACATACATATCTGATAAGGTCCATTATCTGCTACCTGGATTTATAACCATATAAGCTAGCTAGTTCAGCCACCCATCTACAGTTCAACTAAACCGCTTTTTTTGTGTATCCTTGAAAAACAGCCAGCCATGTGACAAGAGACAGTGGACATTCACACGTAACAAATCAAAGCGCTAGATAAATGGAACAGCGGTTTCAGGAAATAATCGACTTCGGTAGCAAAAGGATCACACCAGCGCCATAAAAATGACACACTGCTCAATGTACACATCACGGACAAACTGAAAATGGTCCACCCACACAGACAGTGTGGTGAAGGCGCAATAGCGCCTCTTCAACCTCAGGAGGCTGAATAATTTTGTCTTGTCACCTAAAACCTTTACAGATGCACAATTGAGAGCATCCTGTCGGGCTGTATCACCACCTGGTACGGCAACTGCACCACCCACAATCGCAAGGCTCTCCAGAGGGTGGTGCGGTCTGCACAACGCATCACCAGGGGCAAACTAACTGCCTTCCAGGACACCTACAACATCCGATGCCACATTAAGGCCAAAAAGATCAAGGACAATAACGACCTGAGCCACTACCTGTTCACCCCGCTTCCATCCAGAAGGCGAGGTCAGTACAGGTGCATCAAAGCTGGGACAGAGATTTAAAAAGTTTCTATCTCAAGGCCATCAGATTGTTAAACAGCCAGGACTAGCAGGACTGCTCGCTCATCCATATATTTTATACTTATATATTCTCATCCCATTACTAGATTGTGTGCATTAGGTTTTGTTGTGGAATTGTTAGATATTACCTGTTAGATACTGCTGCACTGTCAGATCTAGAAGCATAAGCATTTCGCTACAGGCCACATGCCCCAATGCATAGTGCCAACTGTAAAGTTTGGTGGAGGAGGAACAATTGTCTGGAGCTGTTTTTCCATGGTTTGGGCTAGGCCTTTTAGTTCTAATGAAGGGAATCGTTAATGCTACAGCATACAATGACATTCTAGACGATTCTGTGCTTCCAACTTTGTGGAAGGCCCTTTCCTGTTTCAGCATGACAATGCCCCCGTGCACAAAGCGAGGTCCATGGTTTGTTAAGATTGGTTTGGAAGAACTTGACTGGACTGCACAGAGCCCTGAACCCCATCGAACACCTTTGAGATAAATTGGAATGCTGACTGCGAGCCAGGCCTAATCGCCCAACATCAGTGCCCGACCTCACAAATGCTGTGTGATTGAATGGAAGCAAGTCCCCGAAGCAATGTTCCAACATCTAGTGCAGGGGTGTGCAACTCCAGTCCTCTGGAGCCTGATTTGTGTCAACATTTTCTCCATCCCTAGCAAACACAGCTAATTAATCAAATTGCATTCTAAACTGAAGATCATGCATAGGTGATTATTGGAGTCAGGTGTGTTAGCTGAGGCTGATGCAAAACTGTGACACCAAATCAGGCCTTTGAGGACTGGAATTGCCCACCCCTCACTAGTGAAAAGCCTTCCCAGAAGAGTGGAGGCTGTTATGGCAGCAAATGGGGGACCAACCCCATATTAATGCCAATGATTTTGGAATGAGATGTTCGACAAGCAGGTGTCCACATACACTAATGACCAAAAGTAACTCAAGAAATCTCATAAAAATGTTTTTGTCAAGGTGGTCTTAGTCTCACAAATGTACATCCAACTAAGATGTTTGGTGCAGTTTTGCTCACGTGAAAAAAATGTGCATGAAAACAATTAGTCTCTCGTTGAATAATCCCTACTGTTGACCAATCACCGAAGGGGCATAGACTTTTGCTTGCCACGTTAAATTTGTGAACTAACAGCCGAAAAAAAATAAACTGTTTCGGATGGAAAGCATGGGGTCGCCTTCAGCTGAGAGTTCCACGATACAATCCATTGAGATGTGATGTACATATCGTGAAGTGGAGAATTCTCAGCTACTTGCTACTAAACTGTTATCTTATGCCAGCACCCAGAATATCAAGCCTGGAAGGCTCATGCTCCATATGTGAGCTGTAGAGCAGTTGCACCATGTTACCCAGCCGGAGACGTGTTGAAGCTGTCAAAACAAGTCCGGCCTTAACCCTTCCACAGAGGGATGTGCATCCCTGATCTGGTTCCTTCTCACAGGCTTGGAGTCAGTTCTCTGTACTTTCATTGTGTTAAGACAATATGGAGACATTGCATTGCACAGGCCTGTATCACAATCCGTTTTTCATTTTTTCCCCCCCTACATGGAATCTAAAGAAACAGCATCTCCAAAACCATTGGATTACCTGATGAACACACTCTTCGTCATAACAGAGGGAGAACATTACATCTCACTTGTCCAGCATTGTTACGGGCTGTCAAAAGGAGTAGAGGCACAGATGAAAGCAGTTCGATATGAGATAAAGGAGCGGTTGAGTGTCCCGATGGGACAGTGCATTCTGAGCTCTCCAGGACCCTGCAGTGCTGGACTGTGCCCCCGAGCGCAAGTTAAATAAATGTGCAGGGGTTAGAGTTTTCCAGCGGGGATGAAAAAGCTGCTTGTTTTCATAGCACTACACCACTGACGCATTTCCCATGGCTCACCACGCTCTGGGACTGTAACTAGATAACACACAAGCACGAGCAACAGGGACTGCTTTAGAAAAACCATAACATGGCTAATATCATCGATAGCCCACTCTATAAAGCACTTGGAAGTAATACGACCATGCATCTGAATGAGAATCTGAATCAAAACATTTACATTTTTGTCATGTAGCAGACACTCTTATCCAGAGCGACTTACAGTTAGTGCATTCATCTTAAGATCGCTAGGTAGGACAACCACATATCACAGGCATAGAAAGATTGTTCCTCAACGTAGCTATCAGTAGAGTCAGAGCTAGAAGGGGGGGGGGGGGGGGGGGGGGGCAAGTGCAAGTGCTAGTTAAGTGTTGAGAATTATTTAAGATACTGTTTGGGTTTCAGACGTTTTCGGAAGATGGGCAGGGACTCTGCTGTCCTAGCTTCAGGGGAAGCTGGTTCCACCATTGGGGTGACAGGACAGAGAAGAGCTTGGACTGGGCTGAGCGGGAGCTGCCCTCCTGTAGGGGGGAGGGCCATGAGACCTGAGGTGGCATAACAGAGTGGTCGGGTTGGGGTGTAGGGTTTGAGAATAGCTTGAAGGTAGGAAGGGGCAGTTCCTCTTGCTGTTCCGTAGTTAAGCACCATGGTCCTGTAGTGGATGCAAGATTTGACTGGAAGCCAGTGGAGGGTGCAGAGGAGCAGGGTGACCTGAGAGAACTTGGGAAGGTTGAAAACTAGATGGGCTGCTGCATTCTGGATAAATTGCAGGGGTTTAATGGCACAAGTGGAGAGCCCAGCCATCAGCCAGTTGCAATAGTCCAGACAGGAAAGGACAAGTGCCTGGATTAGGACCTGTGCCGCTTCCTGTGTGAAGTAGGGTCGTACTCTACAGATCTTGTAGAGCGTGAACCTGCAAGAGCGGGTCACTGCTTTGATGTTTGCAGAGAACGACAGGATGTTGTCCTGGATCACTCTGGGAAGGCGACTCTTGAGTTGTCAACCGTGATGGAGAGGTCTTTGAGCAGGCAGGCCTTCCCAAGGAGGAATAGCAGTTCCGTTGAGGTTGAGCTTGAGGTGGTGGGCCGACATCCAAGTTGAGATATCTGCCAGGCACGCAGGGATGCGTGTTGCCACCTGGGTGTCAGAAGGGATGAAAGAGAAAAGTAGTTGAGCGTCATCTGCATAGCAATGATAGGAGAGACCACGTGAGGATATGGTGGAGCCGAGTGACTTGGTGTACAGGGAGAAGAGGAGAAGGCCTAGAACCGAGCCCTGGGGGACATCAGTAGTGAGAGTACGCGGTGCAGACACTGATCAACTCCACGTCACCTGGTAGGAGCGGCCTGCCAGGTAGGACGCAATCCAAGAGTGTGAATAGCCTGAGACACCCAGCCCTGAGAGGGTGGAGAGGAGGATCTGATGCTTCATGTGTCGAAGGCAGCGGATAGATCTAGGAGGATGAGAATAGAGGGAGAGTAAGCTTTGGCAGTGTGGAAAACCTCTGACACAGAGAAGAGCAGTCTCGGTTGGATGACCAGTCTTCAAGCCTGACTGGTTAGGGTCAAGAAGCTCGTTCTGAGAGAGATGAGAAAGTTGGTCAGAGAAAGCACGCTCAAGTGTTTTGGAAAGAAAAGCGAGAAGGGATACAGGTCTATAGCTTTTGACGCCAGATGAGTCAAGTGTTGGTTTCTTGAGGGGCGCAACTCGAGCCATTTTGAAGTCAGAGGGGATGCAGCCAGTGGTCAGGGATGAGTTGATGAGGGAAGTGAGGAGGTCTCCAGAAGGGAGGAGATGGGGTGGAGCAGGCAAGTTTGTCAGGCAATTTCTTTAGGAGGGGAGCAAAACAAGCTCCCTTGATCCTGGTTGATGTGTCAACAACTACCTGCAAATTATGAGCAGTCAGCAGTTCACACACCAAGTAAGCCACTGGGAAAACAGGCAGCACTTAAATTAGATAGCCCTAGCTAGCATAAAGACAGTACTAGACCACAACAGATGAAGACAAAATAATTATACTTATCACTCCTGAGGATATCAGGAATCCTCTAGCTATAGAATGAAGCTATAAAACTAACGTTACATTTGGCTACAATAAGCTTTCTAGTACCATGTAAAATAACAAACCATGTAAGAACTAAGCACTGGCACCAACTATCACAATCAGGGTTATAGCTTCACATGACCTCCAATACCCCATCGGAACATTGTAGTGAATTAATCATTCTATAAAGAGAATTATACCCAACGCCGGACTTGAAAACATTTGACTTGTTTCAAATCTACCCTACTTGGGAATCCAACATCAAAAGAGATTAGCCTTAATACATCTGGGGCTCTTGTGTCAGGTCTCGGCCTCCTGCTTTTATTTAACTGTTCCAAACTATCCTACAGCTCGGAGTTTCGTAGCTTGTTTGGGTCAGGCCACATTCCAGCAGGACAAAAGCAAATCCAAAAGCTGGCAGATTTTCTGCAGAACCTCCAAGTATTGGAAAAAGAGGCCGGAGCATGTGTGTCTGGCTGAATCAAGAGATGGCTGAGGAACAAGCAGACGCGAGCCTTACATGGAAGTTCGGGAGAGGAGGTTGAGTAAGCAGGGCAGCCATGCAAAGGGTCTCTCCTTCTCCTCTCTTTCCCCCTTGCCTTTTCCTCTCCCTCCCTCCTTGGGCATGTTTTAAGTGCCAGCGAGTGTCCCGGGCTTAAAGACAAACAGCAGTCAATTAGCTCTGTCAAACATCACAGAGGAGAGGGGTGTCGTAGTGGCCTCTGACCCCTGGAAGGAACCATCCAGGCTGGAGGGCTAAACGGACATGCTTCATGCTCAGCCCTTAGCGTGCCTGATCCAAAGCCTTTTATGTAAAGGAAGATTTGCGTGCTTGATTCAGAAGGAGGATTCGGCTGGGTTCTTTACAGGCTAAAACCTTACATCATTAAATCATATGGAAAAGAATGTGCAGGGGTATAGCACATAACTCTGTCGAACTACCTTCGCACTCCTCCAGCTTGGAAAGATGAAGAGGACTATTAAGATAAGCACATCTCCTTAGGCATCTTTTCTAGTAGCGTAAATCGAACCTACTTCGAATAAAACATTTACTGATCACTATTTACATCTTATTTCTGTCCTTTGTTCTCTACATACTGCAAGCCGATTACAGGGTAAGAACTATTTTTTATTGTTGTTCACATGCTATAAAAGTGCCCGAGCTCGAGGAGGCAGACAGGCTGCAGCAGTGGGAAAGGCAGATCCCATGCCGCTCCTTTTTGGGAAATAAGCATATTTTGGAAACTCACTCTCGGAGGTAGGGATGGATGGCTTCTTGCTCTTCTTGTCAGCTGCTGTCGAGTTTGTGTCTGTAGGATCTACGGGAGAGGAAAAGGAAACCTGTTTCAGGTCACTTATTCCCACACATTATCATTTCCATTTCTTTAATGCTAAAAAGAATCCCTACCAATTGTATCAGTAACAAAAAAACTAAACATAGTCTTGTACAGTACTTTATAGAAATCAAATCATAGTTTATTGGTCGCTTGTTTTCCTAGCACCAACAGTGCAGTAATACACATAATCCCAAAATAAATATCATAACAAGCAATGTCAGCATCTGGAATATAATGGTGTGTATAGACCGTATGGACAGTGAACCATACATGAAATTAACCACGTAAAAAATGTAATGATTTCCAACGTGAACTGAATCACTGAGATATGCCCCTATCTCCATCTTTGTCTCTCCTGCAAAACATATTTTATCTCGACTCACTTTGCTAAATGGCAGCCCCACCGCACCTCTCTAATTAAATTAAGTTAAATGCGGAAGACATTTCAGTTGAAGGCATTCAGTTGTCCAACTGACTAGGTATCCCCCTTTCCCTAAATTACGTTTCATAATCTCATATTTTTGTATTGACTGCAACAGTAGTAGAAGTATGCGACAGTTCAACTAATGTGTATTGCGAAATAATCTGAAACTAGGATTGAACCGTGCGTGCCTGCTTAATGATCCAGGCCTGTTAGTGAGTGCTGGGGAGCTGGGAAAGGCGGACGTGCAGTGGGAGCCTGGAGCAGGGACTCCAGCTCGGCTAATCTGGCCGCTGTAATTGCAGGAAGTGACTAGGGTGATGCCGGGGCAGCCGGGAGGCGAAGGGGGACTCATGGGAGTGGGACACAGCAGCCAGGAACAACTCACCATCCACCAGCACCATGCAGGAACACTCTGCTTTACCGGCCGAGTTCTCCACCCGGCACTTGTACTGGCCCTCGTCCTCGGGCAGGGCCTTGTCGATGGTCAGGGAGCACTGCCCTCCTGCAGGAAAAACACACACACAGAGAGGACCTTAGCTAGAGTAGCCCCAGTACACACAGAGAAACTTTGTCACTGTGGCCCCTAGTACACAGACAGACAACCACAGCCAAAGTGTCCTCCAATACAAACAAACCATATCCAGTGGCCCCCAGTACACAAATACACAACCATAGCCACAGTGGCCCCCAGTACACAAATACACAACCATAGCCACAGTGGCCCCCAGTACACAAATACACAACCATAGCCACAGTGGCCCCCAGTACACAAACACACAACCATAGCCACAGTGTCCCCCAGTACACACACACACCACCACAGTGTCCCCCAGTACACACACACACACCACCAGTGTCCCCCAGTACACACACACACACACCACCACAGTGGCCCCCAGTACCCACACAGTGGCCCCCAGTACCCACACACACACCACCACAGTGGCCCCCAGTACCCAGACACACACCACCACAGTGGCCCCCAGTACCCACACACACACCACCACAGTGGCCCCCAGTACCCACACACACCACCAGTGTCCCCCAGTACACACACACACACACCACCACAGTGTCCCCCAGTACACACAAACACACCACCACAGTGTCCCCCAGTACACACACACACACACACACCACCGTGTCCCCCAGTACACACACACCACCACAGTGTCCCCCAGTACACACACACCACCACAGTGTCCCCCAGTACACACACACCACCACAGTGTCCCCCAGTACACACACACACACACCACCACAGTGTCCCCCAGTACACACACACACACCACCCCAGTGGTCCCCAGTACACACACACACACCACCCCAGTGGTCCCCAGTACACACACACACACACACACCACCACCCCAGTGGTCCCCAGTACACACACACACACACCACCACCCCAGTGGCCCCCAGTACACACACACACACACCACCACCCCAGTGGCCCCCAGTACACACACACACACACCACCACCACAGTGGCCCCCAGTACACACACACCACCACCACAGTGGCCCCCAGTACACACACACACACCACCACCACCAGTGGCCCCCAGTACACACACACACACCACCACCACCAGTGGCCCCCAGTACACACACACACACCACCACAGTGGCCCCCAGTACACACACACACACCACCACAGTGGCCCCCAGTACACACACACACACCACCACAGTGGCCCCCAGCACACACACACACCACCACAGTGGCCCCCAGCACACACACGCACCACCACAGTGGCCCCCAGTACACACCACCACAGTGGCCCCCAGTACACACCACCACAGTGGCCCCCAGTACACACCACCACAGTGGCCCCCAGTACACACCACCACAGTGGCCCCCAGTACACACCACCACAGTGGCCCCCAGTACACACCACCACAGTGGCCCCCAGTACACACCACCACAGTGGCCCCCAGTACACACCACCACAGTGGCCCCCAGTACACACCACCACAGTGGCCCCCAGTACACACCACCACAGTGGCCCCCAGTACACACCACCACAGTGGCCCCCAGTACACACCACCACAGTGGCCCCCAGTACACACCACCACAGTGGCCCCCAGTACACACCACCACAGTGGCCCCCAGTACACACCACCACAGTGGCCCCCAGTACACACCACCACAGTGGCCCCCAGTACACACCACCACAGTGGCCCCCAGTACACACCACCACAGTGGCCCCCAGTACACACCACCACAGTGGTCCCCAGTACACACCACCACAGTGGTCCCCAGTACACACCACCACAGTGGCCCCCAGTACACACCACCACAGTGGCCCCCAGTACACACACACACCACCACCACAGTGGCCCCCAGTACACACACACACCACCACCACAGTGGCCCCCAGTACACACACACACCACCACCACAGTGGCCCCCAGTACACACACACACCACCACCACAGTGGCCCCCAGTACACACACACCACCACCAGTGGCCCCCAGTACACACACACCACCACCACAGTGGCCCCCAGTACACACACACCACAGTGGCCCCCAGTACACACACACCACAGTGGCCCCCAGTACACACACACCACTAAAGTGGCCCCCAGTACACACACACCACTAAAGTGGCCCCCAGTACACACACACCACTAAAGTGGCCCCCAGTACACACACACAACCGTAGCCAGAGTAGCCTCCATTACTACCCTAGCCTCCATTACTACCCTACAGCTCCATGAGGACATAACTCACATACTACTTTTGTTATGGTGGGACGTAAATGAGAAAAATGTGCATTCTTCAACATGACCCACAGTGACACTAAAAGGAGAATAAAAATGACCTGGGGGTCACCTATACATGATTCCATTATAAGAGGCCCTGACTTGGCTGTGTGACGGTTGGGATCTGGGGCTGTTTCACAGGACATAATAACTGGTGGTTGAGCAGTGTACCTAGTTATGTTACTTTGCTGCTGCCCATTGATCGTCTTGTTAATTAGCCCTTACCCATAGCTCTGGACCGGGGCGTCATTCGGTTGCACTCAATAACAGACATGTAACTCGCTGTTGTCATCATCAAGCTATGGGGCCCAGAGCAACCCGTACCCCCTGCCTAAACTCTGGACTAACTGTTATCCCCATACAAATGCACTCTAACTGGACTGACAAATACTGGTTCAAGATAGCCAGAGTATCAGGCATCTGCATCAACACATCAAACTGCCTGAAATAACAGAGCAGTGATTATGGACGAACGCGTCCCAAATTACACCTCATTCCCTATGTAGTGCACTATTTAGGGAAAAGGGTGCCATTTGGACAAACACGACGTCTGCGTTGTCGGTGTGCCAGGGACCCCCAGGAGCCCAGAAGCAGGGAATCCTTTTGCCATTCTTACTCTACATTCGATTCATACCACCTTGTAAATATGTGGGGCTTTCTACAAGGAGACAATTACAAGCACCCAGAACAAAACAATTCATCACTATGATAACATCAACTCCCTCTATGTAAAGGGATACGTTTCCATCATATCCCATATCGAATGCAGCGGTGCAAGAGGGGAAACTCAGTCACATCACTGTCTGTCAGACACACTACTTTATAATATTAGAAGCCAACACTCCGCAAACACATGAATGAAATGGGATGTGTCTCAAATTCCCTACTATCAAAACCTAATAGGGTGCCATTTGGCACGCAGACATGGTCGGCCTAGTAGTGGGCCACATACTTACCTTCGTTGGACAGCTTGATGAACTTGGAGGGCTTGATGACCTTCCCGTCTAGAGTCCAGGTAATAGCTGGGGGGTCACAGGTCACTTGGCAATGTAGCCTCAGGCAAGCCCCGTCCACCACGCTCATATCACTCAGCTTCTGACTGAACGAAGGCTCCTTTCCAATGTTGTTACTCTTATCAATAATCCCACCTGCCACGCAGTTGATGGCATTCTTCTCCTTCTCAGTGGCAGCAGGGACTTTCGGTGTTGCTGCTTCTGGAGCAGGGCCCTCCCCATTCTTCTCCAAGTTCGTCTGATTCTTCTTGTTGGCCAGAACCGATTTGAAATCTGTAGGCTCTCCTTTCTCAGTAGGAGCAGTACCTGGTTTCGGGGAGGTGGCGGTGGTGCCCCCTTTTTTCCCCAGGACATCTCTAAAGTCCACCTGCGTGGGAGCGTTGACCTTCCTCTCATCTTCAGACAGTGTCTTGGGCTTGCCCCCTCTGGGCTGGAGCTGGCCCCTGAAGTCCATCTGTTCCGCCGTGATCTCCTTCAAGTCCTCCTCGGAGACGCTCTTGGTGGTGACTTTCCTGCCCAGCACCGTGCGGAAGTCGCGCTGCTCAGCCTCCTGCAGGCGGATCTGGTCCTCGCGGTGCTCCTTGGTCTCCACGCGCCTCTTCAGGAGTCCCCGGGCTGTGCTTGGCTCTTCTGACCCCTGCTGCGGAATGGAGCTGCTGCTAATGCTGCTGCTTGGTGGTGCTCTGCCTCGCACTGTCCCATCCACTCCTCCCACACGCTGACAAGGCTCAGGGCTGCAGCAGCACAGAGAGAGCGAGGTGTGGAAGAGGAAAAAAACAGGGGTTGTTTAAAAGCCCCGGCTGGCTCAGCCTCCACTAGTTAATTGGGGGGGAACCACAACTCAACATGTTACATCAGAGATGACTTCAGTAGCCTTATAAGGGCAAGCACCCTGAACGGGGGGCATGCACCCTGAACAGGGCCCCAGCCCCCAGGCTTTGAACAATGGCACAGCTGGAGGAGGTACTGTAAACTATTTATTTGGTTATATTCAGGGATTAAGCGGATTTGAAACTGGGGTCTGGGGAGGGGGAGAAGGGAAGGCAAAAATAGCCCAGGTTGAGGGACCTCGACAATGAAGCAGTAGGCTAGTTAGTTACATACGTTTGGTGCTCTCCACTGGACACCACTGCACCCTCACTGACCACCAGAGTGGCAACACAACTGCAGTCACCCACTTTGTTCCTAGAAGAGAGAATGAGAAAAGGAATGGAAAACTGGGGAGGGGGAGAGTTTTAATTGACTATAACTGGTCCTTTCAGACCAAATTCCTCTAAAAAGGGACAGCATCAAGAAGAGGGCTTGTGTCTCAGTGATGGCAGTTTTAGATTACCTTAACATGACTTTTAAATATGTAACCCTAACCCATATAATATAATAACCAATCAAAGCATAACAAAACAGATGTAAAGTGAAACATTCAAATGTTCCATATGATGTCTGAGGTGGACAAGTAGTAGTATCTTATAGTACGTTATACTGTAAATGACATTGTTACTGTGTTGCAACAAAAACAGCTCCTTCTCCAGATACTACAGAAGTGAGTCATCTACTGTATAAGGAGTCCTCCACTATGTCCCAAATGGCACCCTATTCCCTATGAAGTGCACCCCATGTCATCTAGTCAAAAGTAGTGCACTTCATAGGGAATAGGGTGCCAGTTGGGATGTAGAAGCCTACCTCAGGCTGATCTCGTAGTCCCCGGCGTGGTGGGACCGGACTCGTCTAATGAGCAGGGACACCACATCCTCCTTCTGCAGTATCTCATAGTCCAGGTCAGTGGTCACCACCTGGCCCTGCTTAATCCAGCTCCACTGGGGGAAGGGGTCCCCAGCGATGGCACAGGACAGCAGGACATTCTGGCCCAGGTAGGCGGTGGTGGGCTTGAGCTTTGTGATGAACCAGGGCTGGACCCCGTCCTGGGGCTCTGGAAGACAGACATGGATAACCAACAGGTCATTATGGCATGAACAGTGTTGCAAAATGCTGGTAAAGTTACCTGAATTTTGTAACCCTAGGCATAAGCATCTGCTACAGTTTAATACATACAATTTCACCTGACACACCGAGCTATCTCAAGTGGAGTTAGCTAGGCTGTTAGCCTACCTTGTACAGTGAGTGAGACCTCAGAGCGAACCTCCCCTACTTTGTTCCATGCCTCACAGGTGTATTTCCCAGTGTCCTCAGGGAAGACTTCCTGGATGAACAGACTGCATTGGTTCCCCTTCCGCTCAAAGTGGAAGTCCTCCGACTCCTGGATCTCCTTCCCATTGTGGAGCCACACAATCTCTGGATGAGGATTCCCTAAGACCATAAAAGGTCACATTAAACCTCGTGTTTCATGTCCACATCATTTCAAAGTGTCTAAAATGGATTGTGTAGATCAATGAAGTGACTAAGATGATTTGGACCAGGGTTGAGGTAAATTCAGAATGGAGTTGCAAGTAAGTCTATCATTCCAATTCAAATTGGCCACACACAGGACGCAGAATTGGAACTAAAAGTATAATTTAATTCAATGAAATTAAGCCATTGTTTATTTTAACACTTTTTTTCTGGTTCATATACAGTCCATGAACCAAAGACCAGCTCAGCTACTATCGATTATTGCCTATGGGAGAGCCACCCCTTTAAAATGAAAGATTCACCCATTTTGAATGTTAGATTGTATTTGTGCATCTCCGAGCGATGTTCTATCAATTCCCAGGGTCATTTCCCGGCTGTATTTCTGCCTGCTTGAAAGCCGAATAGCTCAGATACACATGAAAACGAAATTACCCCTTGAAATCGATAGAACATCACTCAGAGATGCACAAATTCAATATAACATTCAAAATGAATGATTCTTTACTTTAAGTAGAACTGAACTCTGACAACAACAAAAAGTTGGTAAATGGCCTTTATGGGATGTCTTCATTAATCCACCATCTTTGACCCTACATCTCAAAGCAAAAACTCAAACAAAAAGACTGTTCAACATTGAGTTATAATCAAACTAATATTTGAAATGGTATCTTTTTTTTTATATTACAAACTGGATGGTTCGAGCCCTGAATGCTGATTGGCTGACAGCCATGGTACTGTATATCAGACCGTATACCACGTGTATGACAAAACATTTATTTGTACTTTTCTAATTATGTTGGTAACTTGTTTATAATAGCAATAAGCCACCTCGGGGGTTTGTGACATGGACAATATACCCCGGCTAAAAGCTGTGTCCAGGCAGTCCGTGTTGCATCATGCGTAAGAACAGCCCTTAACCAGGGTATATTGGCCATATACCACACCCCCTCGGGCCTTATTGGTTAAGTAAGAGGTGGGAGATGCTTTTGGCAAAAATATTTGCCAAAAGAATGAGACTTACGTTTCATATGTTAGTCGAATTTCTTTGAATTGGTTCTACTTCCTCTAATTCAAATTCACGGATTGAATTCTGAAATTTAGAAATGACCCTGACCCTGATTTTGATAGGAAACGCTGATTTTGATGCAAAAAAGTAAGCATTTGGACAGTGGACAGGTAAACAAAACCAAAGCATAGTCTCACCTTGTCCACAGACAGCTTACGTGGTAAGGAAACTAAAATAATTTTCTAACTTTGGGTGAACTATCACTTTAAATTGTGCCCTATAGTAACAGGCCGTTATGACGGGTTGTATTACATAACACACTCAATGATATACAGTTGTCTTGCATAATTGGATGCATTTTTCACAAAGGCATGATCAAAATAAAATGCACGTGCTTTAATGCAATTATAAACCTTTATATGAAAATAAAGAGAGAGACCCTCGTGCTCCATCACTATTTACATTAAAAAGACTAGGTCTAGAATAATGTAAATCATATGACGTATTACTAGCGACTCCTCCCCCATGCGAACAACCTCAGGGGGATAATGAAGATTACGTAATAATAATAATAAGTGATAATACTCAGAGTCAATCCATCCCCTCAGGTCACACATTGGAAGGAAATGGAAATGCAGAAAACACCCGAAAACCAAACAAGTATCTCTGGGGGGCCAAGCAGGAAATACCAGCGTCTAAAGCAAACAGTCGCTGAAAACACACACGCTGAATTTTCCATTCTGATTAATGGGAATGAGGGTTAAAACGAGACACCCACCAGGGTTGTATTCATTGGGGTGCACCACAGCAAAATGTTTTTCAAAGTAAAGCTGTTCTCTTTTAACAGAGGGGAAAAAAGCACTTCTTATTGGACTTGTCCAGGTAGTCCCTCTCCTGTTAGTTTTCTTTCGTTTGGTGCCTAATGAATAGGACCCGAGAGGCCTTCTCTTACCCGTCACCTCCACGGTCATGATGACTTGGCTACCGTCCATGACTTTTAGATCCTTCAGACCTCTGAGAAATACAGGGGCCGATGGCTTCTTGGTGTCGGCTGCATTTGGAGGGTCCGTCCTCTTGGCACTGTTCTTCGCTGAAATGTAACATTTGCAGGGTTACTTTTTACAGAACAGGAACATGAGTAACTCACTGAACAGCACACTAAGCCAAGGGAACCAGCGACAGTTGACGGTCATCGTGAGAGAGCTGGCCTACTCTAACAGTCAAAAGGCTTAAAACAACAGATAGACGTAAAAAAAATACTTCAATTATTTTAAAACTGCAGAGCAAGTAAAAACCATTAGCAGCAAAAACATTACCTTGCTTGGAGGACTCTCCAAACACTTCTGACACAGGTTAAAAAGACATTCATTCATCAGCTAATATCATTAGCTAATAATGTCAGTCCACCCAGTGTGAAATTAAACAACCAACAACCTATTAACAAGACGACGAAAGCCTTCGTTTCATCACTATGACAATTAGCAGTTGGGTGTGTGCAAACGTCAATCAGTGCAGGCTATTGGGAGTTTGTCTTTCTGTTCATTTTCCATTCCAGTCAAAGACATAACATTACTTGCTTCACGGTTAAATATGCTATATTAAGAGAGTCTACTCCAAGTGAAGGTCTTTCCTTCACAGTCATGTAAATAAATATTACCTCAACATGGATTCCTGGAGTACTAAATATAGAGGCAGGAGTAGATCTCTTAAAATACATCCCAAATAGCACCCCATATAGTGGACTACTTATGACCCATGGTCAAAAGTAGTGGACTATATAGGGAGCCATTTGGGACACATTCATGGTGATTTAGAAAAACAATGAGGAACATGCTGATGTTAACAAACTCCCTGTGCGTCTCTTGGGAGTCTCTGCTCGTTCAGAAAAAGATAACCTTCTGGGAGAGAGCAACAGCTTTCCTACATCAGGAAATTAGCTGTCTGGCAGTCTACCGCAGGATATCTGAAACCTAAAATACTGTAGAACCCATACCAAAGAATCTGTGGAAAACTGTTTATGTTCTTAATGACATTGGTAGCCAAGCATACATAGGTGCTGCAGCAGCCACTGTCTGAACACTTCCAGAAGCTATGGAGCAGAACGTCACGAGTACACCTGATCCTTATATGGACTTGCCATCTGGAGCACAAAGCAACGCTATAAAATATGGTGGATAAATTAACTTAGGCAGTTTACCATTGGGGAAAAAATGGTCAAGGTTCCATCTGTGTAAGAAAAAAATAAGGGAGTGGGGTGTCTTGCTTTCTCCACCATCTCTGATGGGGTCTGCATCCCAAATGGCATCGTTTTTCCTATTTAGTGCACTATAGCGGGCACTACCTTTGACCAGAGCCCTATGGGCCCTTTTAAAAAGTACTGTACTACATAGGGAATATGGTGCCATTTGGAATGCAAACCATGAATACTAGACACATCCTGAACATTACCAGCATGTATTGTGTTGGTTCTACGTAGTCAGCTCCCCATATTGTGATGTTCTTGGCAAACATGCAAGGAACATTCCCTGAATATGCAAACACTAGAATAATCTCATTAAAGACAACCATAGGGACGACGTTCCTGCCAAGGTCTTTGGGAGTCCAAAATCAAATTACTTGACTCATCATTACACTTTAGTACATTAAAGGTAGACTCAGCTAGACGAACAGCACCGCAGATATTAAGATGAGCGAGACTCAAGACCTTGCTCTCACAGTCATACATAATATCTGCGCATGTGCATGGGTTCGCTTCATGCTGTTACAGCGTGGTAGTCTGTGCACCAAAACAGGCCAGCATCGCTGTGAGAGAGAGAACGAGAGAGAGAGGGAGAGAGAGAACGAGAGACCAACGGGAACTTTTTGGCCCTCGCTCCTTGATTCATGCACACCATGTATGGCGTTTGGTTTTACGTAGTCAACCCCCCTCCCTCCCCCCCAAGTTCATAAACCGAAATGGTTCTAACCCTGTGGACGTCAGGACCCAACAGACAGGGAGGCAGGCTTGTCATAAACACAGCCCACTGTCTGTATGCATATCCAGCATGCCAGAGGGAGATCCAAGGCATCTCCAGCATGTTTCCATCAGCACTGTTGCTTAAACAGCCCTGCTTCACTGCTGCCTCAGCCAGCATTCCAAATGGCACCATATTCTCTTTATAGTGCACTACCTTTGACTAGTGGTGTAATTTACTTAAGTAAAAATACTTTAAAGTACTACTTAAGTAGTTTTTTGGGGTATCTGTACTTTACCATTTCAATTTGACAACTTTTACTTCACTACATTCCTTAAGAAAATATTGTACTTTTTATTCCATACATTTTCCTTGACACCCAAAAGTACTCGTTACATTTTGAATGCTTAGCAGGACAGGAAAATAGTCTATTTCACACACTTATCAACCAAACATCCCTGGTCATTCCTACTGCCTCTGATCTGGCGGACTCACTAAACACACTGCTTTGTTTGTAAATTATGTTTGAATGTTGGAGTGTGCCCCTGGGAAAATGATGGTATTTCAGATGTTTACCCCAGCGAAACAAATAGCTGAACCTCCACCTTGAAGCCCGGTGTGTGCTGATAGACAAGGATTTCATCCCAAATGGTCCCCAATTGCTTATATAGTGCGCTGCTTTTGATCAGGGCCATGGTCAAAAGTAGTGCACTACTTAAGGAAATAGGGTGCCATTTGGGACAAAGACAAAATGCATGCTGGAACAGAGAGAGCAGATGTTTCCTTAAATGCTACATCGGAGCCCTAAATAGCTATTATCTTAAAGTATCACTGCTTCAAAGAGGCTCAAAGTACTCACAAGAGAGACATTTCAGGGCTTTAGCAAACAGTCAAATACTCATTCTGAAAAAAATAAGCATTTTCCCTATCTCATGAATTGAGCGCATTCTCAATTTAGCAAAAACAAAACGTGTTTATATTTTCAAAAACGTCAAATTTAAATGTATCAAAATAACATTCATTGGCCATTCCCCTAATTTTAGCACTGCAGACTTTTCAAAGCCAAAGTCATAAAATCTGAATATATTACAAATTATAGGGCTTCGGGGACTAATAGCAGAACTACAAAAGTACAAGTAATAAGCATCATATTGAGAAATAATTACATGCATATGATGTGCTCTATTGGGGTAGTCCTCTGGGAAATATGATACATCAATCACAGATTAAACGTCTTCTCAAAGATGCAAAGGATAAAGAAACACATCTGGGGCTGGATGTATCAAGCGTCTCAGAGTACGGGTGCTGATCTAGATCAGTTTAGCCTTTTAGATGACAATGAATACGCTTACATGGACAGAGGGGAGCTGATCCTAGCACTCCTACTCTGAGGTAGCGTTTACACAGGCAGTCCAATTCTGATCTTTTGCCCAATTATAGGCAAATGATCTGATTGGTTAAAAGACCAATTAGTGAAGAAAAAAATAGAATTCGGCTGCCTGTGTAAACGCTGCCTGAGAAACGTAATACATATGGTCTCTGTAGAGGCTCCCAGGCCCACCTTTGATGATGACTTTGGCAGTACACACGGCTCTCCCATGGATGTTCTCAGCGACACAGGTGTACTGGCCCTCGTCCTCTGGCAGGGCGCCCTGGACTGTGAGTTGGGCCAGGCCATTCTCAAAGGAAGAGCGGGCGTATGGCATGGGCTTGTCTGATGGGGGAAGAGAGAGGAACATGTGTCACACTTGAGGAACACCTAAACACAATCCACTCCCAGCAAAAATAGTTTATCTTACACAGAGCAGGATACACTCTTTTGCTGCCAAGGTAAAGCAGGGCCGTGTTGGGGAAAAGATAATGAAAGAACGGTCATTAGAAGACGTTTACCATGCAGGACATGTGTAAATCCATTTTCATATCAAGTCAAGGGACTAAGAGAGTGTATTCCTTCAAATCAATTCTGAATGGTCACGTTTTATAAACAGGTGTAGTATAACAGTGAAACACTTACTTCCCAACAATGCAAAAATTACACAACCGTTCAAAAGTTTGGAGTCACTTTGAAATGTCCTTGTTTATGAAAAGCACATTTTTTGTCCAATATAATAACATGAAATTGATCAGAAATACAGTGTAGACATTGTTAATGACTATTGTAGCTGGAAACGGCAGATTTTTAATGGAATATCTACAGAGGCCCATTAACAGAAACCATCACTCCTGTGTTCCATTGGCACATTGTGTTAGCTAATATTTCAAGTATTTCATTTTAAAAGGCTAATTGATCATTAGAAAACCCTTTTGCAATTATGTTAGGACAGCTGAAACTGTTGTGCTGATTAAAGAAGCAATACAACTGGCCTTCTTTAAACTAGTTGAGTATCTGGAGTCAGCATTTGTGGGATCGATTACAGGCTAAAAATGGCCAGAAACAAAAACCTTTCTTCTGAAACTCGTCAGTCTATTCTTGTTCTGAGAAATGAAGGCTATTTCATGCGAGAAAAATTCCAAGAAACTGAAGATCTCGTACAACGCTGTGTACTACTTCAGTGCAGCAATTCGACCATGAAGGCCTGATTCACTCTGTCCCACAGTTGATGTTGAGATTTGTCTTACCTGAACTCTGAATTTGGGCAGCAATTTCTGAGGCTGGTAACTCTATTGAACTTATCCTCTGCAGCAGAGGTGACTCTGGGTCTGCCTTTCCTGTGGCGGTCCTCATGAGTGCCAGTTTCATCATATTGCTTGATCGTTTTTGCGACTGCACTTGAAGAAACTTTCAAAGTTCTTGAAATGTTCCGGATTGACTGACCTTCACGTCTTAAAAGTAATGGACTGTTGTTTCTCTTTGCTTATTTGAGCTGTTCTTGCCATAATATGGACTTGGTATTTTACCAAATAGGGCTATCTTCTGTATACTACCCCTACCTTGTCACAACAACTGATTGGCTCAAACACATTAAGGAAGGAAATTCCACAAATTAACTTTTAACAAGGCACACCTGTTAATTGAAATGCTTTCCAGGTGACTACCTCATGAAGCTGGTTGAGAGAATACCAAGAGTGTGCAATGCTGTCATCAAGGCAAAGGGTGGCTACTTTGAAGAATCTCAAAACATATTTTGATTTGTTTAACACTTTTTTGGTTACTACATGATTCGATATGTGTTATTTCAAAGTGTTGATATCTTCACTATTATTCTACAATTTAGAAAATAGTAAAAGAATTAAGAAAAACCCTGAAATGAGTAGGTCTTCAAACTTTTGACCGGTACTGTAAATATATAAAAACATTTGAACAAGTAATAAAACACAATGAGCAATGACAGCTTGGCTATATACATGAGGTACCAGTACGGAGTCAATGCGCAGGGGAATGGGGAAATTGAGGTAGATATGTAGAGGTAAAGTGACAGGATACATAAGACAGTAGCAGCAGCGTATGTGATGTGTGGAAGTATATATATATACACTGCTCAAAAAAATAAAGGGAACACTTAAACAACACAATGTAACTCCAAGTCAATCACACTTCTGTGAAATCAAACTGTCCACTTAGGAAGCAACACTGATTGACAATAAATGTCACATGCTGTTGTGCAAATGGAATAGACAAAAGGTGGAAATTATAGGCAATTAGCAAGACACCCCCCAAAACAGGAGTGATTCTGCAGGTGGTGACCACAGACCACTTCTCAGTTCCTATGCTTCCTGGCTGATGTTTTGGTCACTTTTGAATGCTGGCGGTGCTCTCACTCTAGTGGTAGCATGAGACGGAGTCTACAACCCACACAAGTGGCTCAGGTAGTGCAGTTCATCCAGGATGGCACATCAATGCGAACTGTGGCAAAAAGGTTTGCTGTGTCTGTCAGCGTAGTGTCCAGAGCATGCAGGCGCTACCAGGAGACAGGCCAGTACATCAGGAGACGTGGAGGAGGCCGTAGGAGGGCAACAACCCAGCAGCAGGACCGCTACCTCCGCCTTTGTGCAAGGAGGTGCACTGCCAGAGCCCTGCAAAATGACCTCCAGCAGGCCACAAAATATCGACGAAAACTCTTGGTAAATAGTATGGTCTACAGCTTATCATGAGGTATAACTCAGGTGAGCAGAACCTTGAGTCTTCCTTAATATTACAGATTGTGCACC
Source organism: Salvelinus fontinalis (assembly GCF_029448725.1). NCBI lineage: Eukaryota > Metazoa > Chordata > Actinopteri > Salmoniformes > Salmonidae > Salvelinus > Salvelinus fontinalis. The sequence goes on from NC_074683.1 coordinate 10,656,693, forward strand.
AGTCTTTGTTCACAAACAGACAAACCCCACCCCTACGGATCTTACCAGATGCTGCTGTTCTGTCCTGCCAATGCATGTCTTTGTTCAACCAATACTCCAATAAAGCATAGTATTTTACAGTTCTTAATGTCCCGTTGACGTTCATTCATATTAAGCAAACAAATATGCTTGCTGTAAAATCGCTCATAAAAACAAATATGCAGAGGCATAAAAAGACACCTCACGGAGGTAAATTTTGATACAATGGCAAAATATCTTTCTTTATCATAGAGTGCCTTCAGAAAGTATTCACACCCTTTGACCTTTTCCACATTTTGTTGTGTTACAGCTTGAATTTAAAATAGATTAAATTGAGATTGTGTCACTGGCCTACACACACAATCCCCGAGAAATGTCAAAGTGGAATTATGTTTTTAGAATTTTTTTACAAATAAATTTAAAATGAAAAGCTGAAATGCCTTGAGTCCATAAGAATTCAACCCCTTTGTAATGGCAAGCCTAAATAAGTGCAAAAAATGTGTTTGACAAGTCACAAAACATAACAATCAATACCAATAAGTGTTTAACATGATTTTTGAATGAGTACCTCATCTCTGTACCCCACACAAACAATTATCTGTAAGGTCCATCAGTCAAGCAGTGAATTTCAAATAGATTCAACCACGAAGACCAAGGTTTTCCAATGCCTTGTAAAAATCCAATACAACACATTACTGAGTAGCACACTCCATATTTTCAAGCATAGTGGTGGCTTCACCATGTTATGGGTATGCTTGTAATCCTTAAGGACAGGGGAGTTATTCAGGATAAAAAAATAACTGGAATGGAGCTAAGCACAGGCAAAATCCTAGAGGAAAACCTGGTCAGTCTGCTTTTCACCAGACACTGGGAGACAAATTCACCTTTCAGCTAGACACACTAAAACACAAGGCCAAATATACACTGAAGTTGCTTACCAAGACGACATTGAATGTTCGAGTGGCCTAGTTAAAGTTGATTTAAAATCAGCTTGAAAATCTATGGCAAGACTTGAAAATGGCTGTCTTGACCGAGCTTGAAGAATTCTTTAAAGAATAATGAGCAAATATTTTGCAATCCAGGTGTGCGAAGCTCATAGAGACATACCCAAAAAAAGACTCACAGCTATAAATCACAGCCAAAGGTGTTTCTAACATGTATTGACTCAGGGGTGTGAATACTTATGTAAACGAGATATTTCTGTATTTCACTTTTAATCAATTTGAATACATTTCTAAAAATATGTTTGCACTTGGTCATTATGGGGTATTGTGTGTAGATAGGTGAGAGAAAAAAAAGAAAAAAAATCAGGCTTTAACAACAATGTGGGTTAAGTCAAGGGGTATGAATACTTTCTGAAGGCACTATGTATTAATCTTTCCTGGCAGGCCTACGTTTCACAGTCGGGAAGCTAGCGAGCTCTGTGTTGAATTTAACCTGGATGAGTTGTGATGCTGCCACCAACTATTATAAATGGCTCCCGCGCCCAGTGCAGGACAACCCGATCCCAAGAAAGGCATTCACTTTGAAATCCAGGGGAGCCTGTTGGTAGGTATTTCAGAAATCGGCCTACGCAAGAGAGAATCTCAGATGTCTGCTTAGGGAGCACAAACACTTGCCAAGTCTGTCTGGGTGTAATACTTCAGGAGAGTTTCAGGAAGGAGGGACGCATGTTTTTCCTTTATATGGTTCCTAGGCTTCATATTTGTTTAATGGCTGTGGGTGTATTTTCCAGCAGTAGGAACAGAAGAGAACAGAGGGGCTGTGAATGGGTTAGTACTGGGATCCCTACACAGTTGCTGCGAACAGGACTATCTCTCTTCCCTGAGTTGACTGATGCCATTAACTGTCTATCCGTCCTCAACAGGCTAGAGGATAACATCAACAGCTCCTGCACACACAGCTCAAACCTGGAGCACTAAGAGAATCGGACCGTTGGAAACTATGAGTACATCCTAATGAAACCCTATATACTTCCCTATATAGTGCAATACTTCTGACCAGGGTATATAGGGGTCTGGTCAAAAGTACTATACTATGAAGGGATTAGGGTGCCATTTGGGACCGAGACTATGTGAGATCCTTCTCTAAAACAAGTCAATTCAATTAGTGTTTGAAGATCAAGATGTTTTCTGAAGAGGATAATTCAACACACGAACACATTTGGCCCCCGAAGCACAACAAAACATAAACATTTAGTTCAGGGGCCAAACTTTTGACCGGTAATGAAAGTTAGAGTTGAGAATTGAATCCCTATGTTGAGAGTCAAGTTAGGCTGGGGTGATGGATACAGACAAAACCAAACTTCAACAGAATATGATGCGTCAGAATTAAATACCGAAGGATATAAATAACCCAGCTACAATAAGACAGAATAGTGTTAATTGCAAGGTTATTAAAGTAAACAAAAACTAAAATAAAACATTTAATTGGAAAAACTATTTAGGAAAATGAAATAAAATTAAGAAAAACTAAAACTATACTGAACAAAAATATAAACACAATATGCAAATATTTTACTGAGGTACAGTTTATAAGGAAATCAGTCAATTAAAATTAATTAATTAGGCCCTAATCTATGGATTTGACATAACTGGGAATACAGATATGCATCTGTTGGTCACATGTACCTTTGAAAAATAAATATGAGCGTGGATCACTCAACCAGTCAGTTATGGTATGACCATCATTTGCCTCATGCAGAGTGACATTTCCTTTGCATAGAGTTGATCAGGCTGTTGATTGTGGCCTGTGGAATGTTGTCACACTTCTCTTCAATGGCTGTGCGAAGTTTCTGGATATTGCGGGAACTGGAACACACTGCCGTACACGTCAATCAAACATGCTCAATGGGTGACATGTCTGGTGAGTATTCAAGCCATGGCAGAACTGGGACATTTTCAGCTTCCAGGAATTGTGTACAGATCCTTGCAACATGGGGCCGTTCATTATCACGCTGAATCATGAGGTGATGGTGGCAGATGAATGGCACAACAATGGGCCTCAAGATCTCATCACGGTATCTCTGTGCATTCAAATTGTCATCGATCAAATTAAATTGTGTTCGTTGTCCGTAGCTTATGCCTGCCCATACCCCCACTGCCACCATGGGGCACTCTGTTCACAACATGGACATCAGCAAACCGCTCGCCCCGTCACAAAGCAATACACATGGTCTATGGTTATGGTTATGAGGACACTGCAAAATTCTCTAAAACGACATTGAGGCAGCTTATGGTAGAGACATGAACATTACATTCTCTGGCAACAGCTCTAGTGGACATTCTTGCAGAGAGCATGCCAATTGCACGCTCCCTCAGAACTTGAGACATCTGTGGCATTGTGTTGACAAAACTGCACATTTTAGAGTAGCCTTTTATTGTCCCCAGCACATCATGCTGTGTAATGATCATGCTGTTTAATCAGTTTCTTGATATGCTATACCTGTCAGGTGGATGGATTATCTTGGCAAAGGAGAAATGCTCCCTAACACTAATAATGATAGAGAAATAAGCTTTTTGTGCATATGGATAATGTCTGGGATCTTTTATTTCAGCTCATGAAACATGAGACCAACACTTCACATGTGTTTATATTTATGTTCAGTGTATATCCTCCTGATTCCAAACAGGAAGTACCAGTGACACGCTCAATTATGGAAGTGGTCTGATGAAGCGGATGCTAAGCTAAACTGTTTCGCTAGCACAGATTGGCATATGTTCTAGGATTCATCCGATGGCATTGAGGTGTTCACCACATCAGTCACCGGCTTGGTGATATTGATTACAGGAAACATCAGCACTGAGCTAAAAGGTTAGAACTGCCGCTTCCAAGGAGCGGGACACTAATCCGGACGCTTATAAGAAATCCCACTATGACCTCCGACGAGCCATCAAACAGGCAAAGCGTAATAACAGGACTAAGATAGAATCCTACTACGCTGGCTCAGACGCTTGTCGGATCTGGCAGGGCCTGGAAACTATCACAAATTACTAAGGGAAACCCAGGTACGAGCTGACCAGTGATGCAAACTTACAGCATCAGACAAGCTAAATGCATTCTATGCACGCTTCAAGGCAAGCAACACTGAACCATGCATGAGATCACCAGCTGTTCCGGACAACTGTGTGATCATGCTCTCCATAGCCAATGTGAGTAAGACCTTAAAAACAGGTTAACATTCACAAGGCCAGATGGATTACCAGGACACGTACTCAGATCATGCGCTGACCAGCTGGCAAGTATCTTCACTGACATTTTCAACCTCTACCTGACCCAGTCTGTAATACCTACATGTTTCAAGCAAACCACCATATCAACTGTTGCCAACACCACCAATGTAACTTGTCTAAAAGACTATCGCCCTGTAGCACTCACATCTGTAGCCATAACATGTTTTGAAAGGCTGGTCATGGACATCATCCCAGACACTCTGGACCCACTCCAATTCGTATATACCGCCCAAACAGATCCACAGAGGTCTTCAAGGATCCACCTGTACCTGAATACCCAAGACCCGGTTTGGTACCCGAGCTGATCCAGATCCAGAATTCTAAATAATGTCACAGGTCTGGGTCGGATCCGATATGATTGTCACGGGTATGTTTAATTTGAACTCAGACTGAGTTATGGCTGAACTGACTTGTTCAGAAGGGCATTTACAGATCCGAACAAGACTGTGGCACAAGAGAGAGCGAGAGAGACATTTATAATTTATGCTGCTGCTCTTGCTTTTCACGAGAGGGGAGCGTGGCACATGTAGCTTGTTGTTGGCCAATAAGAAGTCAGTGGCAATAGGCTACAGTCAGACCGTAGCCCCGTGTGTGGCAAAAGTTAGGAGCCATCTAATCAATGGAAGATAGTTGTACAGAAAGAGCCAAGAGATAGGCTGCTACTTAATATTCTAAATGTTTTTTGTAACTGTAGGAGAAAGCGCAGCTTAAATAGCTTCTCCCGGTTTGATGCAGTCAAGACCGGTAGTAAGCAAACATAATTGATGATAAATAACCTAGCTATGGCAGCTATTAGTCTACTATAGCGCGAGTCAGCTTGGTTGGTTAGTTGCTGTCTCTTGTCTCTCCCTCCTCCTCGTGTCACTTGCTCACAGTACGGCCCCTCACCTACCTGCTAGAGCAGCACCTCTCTCCCTCTCGCGCTGTATCAGTTCTGGTTAATAAAGTAGCTTAAAAAAAAAGTAATCTTCTGTTGCTTCCCTCACCTCGGGTCTGGATCTGACCAGGTAGATACGGAATGGGTCTAGTTGTCTTCGTTCAGAATGGGTCTCCTGATATATTTTTTTTTACAATGCATTTGGAAAGTATTCAGACCCCTTGACTTTTCAAGTGCCTTCAAGTGGTCTGAATACTTTCCGAATGCATTGTACAGTATATGTATGCATATCATATCTGGGTGGGAAAGCCCCAGGTCCATTTCGGAATGGGTCCAACTTTTGAACCCTGTGAAAACCTTTAACACATATTATGCAATCTCTATTGCACTCCACACTGCCCTCTCCCACCTGAACAAGAGGAACACCCATGTGAGAATGCTGTTAATTGACTACAACTCAGAGTTCAACACCATAGTGACCTCCAAGCTAACAACCCTGGGACTGAACACCTCCCTCTGCAACTGGATCCTGGATTTCCTGACGGGCCGTCCCCAGGTGGTGAGGGTAGGCAACAACACGTCCACCACGTTGAGCCTCAACACGGGTGCATGCTTAGTCCCTCCCTGTACTCCCTGTTCACCCACGACCTTGTGGCCGCGCACGACTAACCGCATCATTAAGTTGACACGACGGTGGTAAGTCTGATCACCAACGACAATGAGACAGCCTATAGAGAGGCGGTCAGAGACCTGGCAGTGTGAAGCCAGAACAGCAACCGTTCTCTGTCAACGTCAGCGAGACAAAGGAGCCGATTGTGGACTACATGAAACAGAGGGAAGAGCACGCACCTATTCACATCGACAGGGCTGTAATGGAGCGGGTCCAGAGCTTCAAGTTCAGTTTCCACATCACTAAGGATCTACCATGGTCCACACACACCAATACAGTCTAGACTGGCTGCATCACCTCTTGGTATGGCAACTGCTTGGGTATATAGCTAAGTTATAGTTACTCATTGCAAATTTAAAATAACATGTTATTACTTTTCTATTATTTTTCAGTGTTCTTTCTCTCTGCAATGTTGGGAAGGGCCCTTAAGTAAGCATTTCACTATTAGTCTACAGCAGTGTTTACGAAGCATGTGACAAATAGTTGTATTTTATTCAAAACTCCTGCCAATGCCAGAGTAAATGGGTTGATTGCTTTGCAAATGGATACAGCAACCCAGAAAGTTATGACATTCTGAAAGAGGCATGAAAAATAACCCTGTGTGTAGATGAATGGAGCATGAAAGGACTGACTGCTTCATTTATGAGCATTTCAGCCAGCTTCTGTCACCCCTCCTTCAACAAGGCACAGCATGTATTGCTCAACTTCCATCGGATTTAGCATCCACACACCGGAGATGTAATTGACTGCACATTGGACGCATGGGACATACCAGAGGAGAAGATACTTCTCGTCCTAACTGACAACAGGGCGAACATAGTCAAGGCTATCAAGCTGTTACACAACAGGCACAAGAATACCCATGACCAACAACAACCAGAGCTGGCCATCGCTTTCAACTGCACGGCAGACAATTATCTTTTAGAATCTAAGTCACATTAAGATTATCATTTAAAATGTATAACTTCCCCCCAGTGACAAGAAGTGACATCCCCAAAAAAACACTATTGGCCAACATGTAAATGGATCCTAGCCTCCCACACATATGCTACTTTCTGTCCCTAACATTCAAATTGAAACTAAATAATATAAAAACAATAGAAATTATTTTAGAATACTCAAACTAAATGAAAATAGTAAATGAAGTCTGAAAACGGAATCTAAACTGAAATAGAAATAAAAACAAATAGAAAATCACACAACTATAATAAACTTGTTTCACTGTGTTGAGTTGAAATTCTACTAGATCAATTGTCAACGCCATGCTTACATTCTTATTTTATTGTAACCTTATAAAATACAGCATTCAAGGGGGTTTCCCCTGACGTTCAATATGTGGAGCAGTTAAATATGAAAAATAAACACTGTGTGTGTGATCTGGACGTGGTACAGAGACACATGAGCCTTCAGCAGCAGAGCAGCCAGACTTGTGAAAATGGTGGTCCTCTGATCGGCCGCCCTCAGGCTGAGAAAAAAGGCAGTAGCAGAACTACTATAATGCGTCCCAAATGGCATCCCATAGGGCCCTGGTCAAAAGTAGCCCACTATATAGGAAATAGGGTGCCATTTGGGGGTGGACACACACAATAACTCACACCCCCTGTCTAGCTGATCTGTTCAAGAGGGTTCTGAGTACAGAGAAATTTGTATTCCTCCCCCTTCTCATATCATCCCACACTTTTCATAGAAATTGACCTGATTTTAGTTGGTCAGTCCTGTGGGTGCAAAGCCTTGAAAACAGGAAGTCACCCCCCTCTAGTGGGTAAATGGGCATAACTGGACGGTGATGACTGGTACGAAAAGGGTTGCAAAATTCCCTTAACTTTACCAGAATTCCCAGGGTTTCCAGAAATCCTGGTTGGAAGATTCCCAGAATCAGGAAGTATTCCAGACTCCTTCAACCATGATTTTTGGAAAACTTTTGCAACCCTACTTACTGCAAGGGGAGATGATAGGCTCTCTCACCGTTTAGGAGCCAGGAGATGTTAGGTCGAGGCTTTCCATCCACTGAGCACTGCAGAAGGAAGTCCTGGCCCTCACTCACTGAATATCCCTTCAGGACTGTGCTGAATGCTGGGGGCTTGCCCTCCAGCCGTGGGTCTGCAGGGGAGGGAGTACACAGATAGTGTATTAACATTTACAGTATATTACATTGTATTGGATCCTTGCAGTACATTTAAAAGGAGGGAATGTGTGGTAATGGTCAGTCTAAGATTGACAAGTGTTATTTGCATCGGGGGGGTGCATCGTGATTCTGCACCCTTCTCCCAAAGTGTGCACTTGCACACTCCCATCTTAGATTTAACATTGCTGGAAATGCCCTCCAACCAAAGCGTATACAAATCCAAAGCTTTTATATCGATGACGGGGAGTGTGCTAGTGCACACTTTGGGAGAAGTGGGCGAAATCGAGACGCAGACTGGGTATCTGACAAGATGCAATTTTCCTTCTTTCCAATAGATGGCATAGGTAGACAAGAACTGTTACAGTGATTCCTAAAGGATGCTCACTCCCAACAAATATATACTGCTCGTCTCAAGCAAAACAAACTAAATCTGCATAGTGTTTGGCACGGTTCAGAATTAGAGAAAATAAACGCGATAAAAATGCCAGACTCTCCCCTTTTGTTGCAAATTGAATCACTGTCGACTGGTGCCAGTCTGTTAAGTCAAAACAAAAACAACTAGACAAGATATCAAAACCTCTCCAAATCCTCCACTAAAATAGTTTCACTTTGATTATCATTAAATAAACAAGCAACTTTTATTTGGTTACAGACAGACGGCTTATAAGGACATGCAACAGTCTCGTTTCCAAATGCAACGGTCTCGTTTTAGACTTAATCTCAATGTGCTCACTTATCCTGCCTTCATCATTACCATGTTTTGATTGAGACAGCCAGGGGAAAGGAATTAGACGCTTTTTTACCCAAAGGCAGAGCTGGGTAAACTTTCACAACCATCGACCTGTTCACTGAAAAGGAGTAATGTAATGAGCCTACACAAAAAGGGCCTTAGTTCACCCTATTAAAGCAAAATGTACTTATTTACAGTAAACTGCATTCCAAGCTGCAACCTATTCCTTATATAGTGCCTTACTTTTGACCAGGACCCATAGGGATCTGGTCAAAAGTAGTGCACTATATAGGGAATAGGGTGCAATTTGGGATGCATCCTAAGTACTTACTTTTGACACTGAGGATCCAAGTAGAAGAAACCTTCCCAGTGCTGGTGGTCATGGTGCATCCATAAGTTCCACTGTCCCTCTTCTGGACGTTGGTCACAGTGACGATGTGTGTGTTGCCGTCCTGGTGGAAGGTCAGCCCTGCTCTGGGTCTCAAAGGGAGGCCATCTTTAACCCAGCTCAGGCCAGGCACAGGAGAACCTGAGACTGGAAGAACACGTCAACAAGTCAATCTAATTGGATAAACAGGCAACAATGAAGTAGCTATTAGTGAACATTGTCCAAGTGGCCTAATAAAATGTCAAAAACATCTAAAGTTGGGAATGTGTTGGGAAGGTCTTGTACTCGGATTTCTCGGATTAAATATAGAATTTATATAAAAAACATCTGAAAACATGGAATTGCAAAATGTTTTGAATCACCTTGGCATTTGAATGTGACTGGGGTCCCCTCCGTAGCGTCCTGGCTCTGAGGTACAGAGTCAAATTTGGGTTGAGTTCCTGCAGTCACTGCTACCCTCTCTGACCTGCTCTCTCTGGTCTGCCTTCTGGTCTCTCTGGTGGGCTCTGGAGACGGCTCTGGGACTCCCTTTGGGGGGGGTTTCACCAGATCTCTTGTATCCCTCTCAGGAGCTCTGCTTTGGGGGTGAGGGCTGGTCCTTGCAGCACCCTGGCCTCCCAGGTGGTGCTGCAGGGTTGTGGAGCTGGCAGCCTTGGGGGGAGAGACGCCAGGCTTTCTAGGGGCTTTGTCTGGCAGGTCCGCAGGTGGCTTGGGAGAAGTCACGACGGTGGTCTTGGGGGATGCTGCGCTGGTCTTCCATGCTGGAGTTTTGACGATCACCTCTGTGCTGTCTTTGGTCTCCCTGGTGAGAGCGGTGAGTCTGGTCTCAGTCCTGTCTCCTGTTTTGGTAGGTGATCGTTGGTCTGTGAGCAGGCCATTACTTGTGGGCTTGACTTCAGGTGAGTCAGTTGTCTTTGGGACAGGTGCTACCAGAGCCGAGGGACCTAGGCTGTAGAAGTAGTAACATATGACATTGTCATAAGATTGAATACCTCACTGTGAAGAAATTGTGGAAATATTTTCTAGAAATTCAGCCAACTCACAAAAACGCTTACTCATGTAATCACACAGTAATATCACTATGCAGGGAATTTTATGAGATACATACTCACATGCCGGGGTCACTGCCTGAACCTAAAAAGGAATGGATAAACACTGAATTTCCCCTCTCAAATACAAATCAACATTTCCGAAATGAAAACTCGGTATTCAGAACTGGCACTGCTGAGGATTTACTGTGACGTTAAACGGCACCCTATTCCCTATTTAGTGGGCCCAAGTCAAAATAAGTGCACTACAAAGGGAAGAGGGTGCCATTTGGGATACTGGCTGTGTGTTGACGGCTGATGGCTGAATAACAGGCTGTGTGATTGGCTGCAGTGTCCTACCCTGAACGATCAACTCCGCTGTAGCTGTGGCCTTCCCAGCACTGTTGGCTACAGAGCAGGTGTACATTCCTGCATCGTCCACACACACGTCTCGGATCTCCAGGAAGTGGATTCCGGACTTCTCAAACATGTTGAAGTGGGGAGAAGATTGGAGCTCTTCATCTCCCTGTGACAACCATCCATCACAGAGAAAGTGGAAGAAAGAAAGGGAGAGAGAGAAAGAGTGAAGTCAGAAATTCAGAGATGAAGACTCACCATCCTCCATCTTTGAAAGACAGAATGTCTTCTCTATACCATCTAGAGTTGTAAAATTCCGGTAACTTTCCCCAAATTCTCAGGTTTCTAGAAATCTTGGTCAGATTTCATACTTTTTCCCTCCTAATTCTAAGAACATTACAACTTGGATTTCTGGAAAACCTGGGAATTTGGGGAAAGTTACAGAAGTTGCCAAACTTTCTCTGTTCCATCTCACTTTGAGCCAGGTAACCAGGGGCTGTGGACGTCCTGTGATTTTGGCCGAGAATTTGCCAGTCTGTCCCATTCTGACAAAAATACGTGAGGGTTTTGTCACAAACTTGGGGGGGCTCTCCCCCCAAATACTGGGCCTGCTCTCCACCGCTGGAACTCCAAACCGCCCGCTGGAGTCAGAGAAAACACAATGACTCACAACCTTATCGTCCAAAGATGTGTCTGCTCAATACCATCACTTGAACAAACACATTACATTTGAATAATGACTTAATATAGCAATATGACTGATTGGCTATATTTTTAACACCAACATAAAACATATCTGCATTATTCTAAATATAAAAATACAAGATTAAACATCTCATGGAACAAATATTCGGGTTTTACAGATGGAACAGGAAGGTTGATTTAAAAAAGAGAAATCATACCACCATGTGCAAAGAAGGAATGTGTCCCAAATGGCACCATATTCCCTATATAGTGCCCTACTATTGACCAGGGCCCCATAAGGCTTTGGTCAAAAGTACTGCACTTTGTAGGGAATATGGTGCCATTTGGGACACACACAAAGACATCTTACCCTGTTCTACTGGAGCAGGGGAGGCTGTATTTCTTCCCCGTATTCCCTGAGAAAACATGCCTCAGATAATGAATTTCAAAAAACAAAGTATGCGTCTCAAATGGCGCCCTATTCCCTATGTAGTGCCCAGAGCCCTGGTCCAAAGTAGTCAACTATGTAGGGAATAGGGTGCCATTGGAGAGACAGCCATAGAATATATCGCTGGTGCAATTCCAGCAGCAAGTAAATGAATGGGCACTGTTGCAGAATGCTTCATATTTCAGTCCAATGCCTTGTAAGATATGTTTGTCCTGCTACTTGTTAGAAAGGGCATGCTCCATATGTTAATGTTTAGTGAGCCTGAGGTGCCTAAATAGCTGTTTATGATCTTGGAAAGCTGAACAAAATGTGGAGGATGTCCGAATGTTTCCATACTTCTCCCTGGAAAGCAGTAGGTGCATAATGTTACCTAAGTATCCACAGTGTAACTATCGGAAACGGAAAGGCACAGCTGGCATGCCTACACCAAGGAATAGAAAATCAAAGTGTGCTAACACCACTTATGCTAACAGGACAGTATAAATCCACAATGGCCCCCTATTCCCCATTTACTGCACTACTTTTGACCAGGGCCTATGGGGCTCTGGTCAAAAGTAGTGAACTATATAGGGAATAGGGGGCCATTTGGGACGAAGCTTCTGTTGGCTTTGGATGGGTTGCTCTAATGAGTTCCTTCTGAACGAACAAAGTGTTCCTTTTGAAGATGATCCATATTTCAACCTTATTCCTATCATTACATTGAGTTAAAACATCACTTGGGCACAGTACAAAAGCAGTATGAAAGCCTGTATTACAGGACGTCTTATATTTTATGGAGCTGAATAAATGTGCTGGTGGTTAAAATACTTGACACAGTCTTGGTTTAATTTCACATGAGCTATTGAGGCCGTGCATTTCTCAGGGTTACTTTAGAAGTCTGCTTCCTATGCTACATTTTAAAATGAGCTACAAAGCAAAGCCAGTGGACCCTGCCAAAACATTTGTTGACAGACCATTCAATTATCTATCTGGTTGGCTGATGGAGAGGGTAAAGCTGTGTTCCAAATGGAAGCCTAGGCTGCCATTTGGGAAACAAAAGAAGGAGCTTCTTTACCTTCTACAGTGATCTCCACTGTGACCTGGCGACGTCCGGCATCGTTGACTGCCTCACATGTGTAACGTCCCGCATCCTCCTCCTGGATACCATGGACCACCAGGCTGAAGGTTCCACGGCTACTTTGTTCAATGGCGAAGCGCTCTCCAGCTATCACTGCTTTCCCATTCCTGGACCACGTGACCTGGGGCTCAGGGTGTCCTCTCACCTGGGAATAGATGGAAGAGTTTCAGTGGATTTTAACTACATAAAACAGAAGAAAAAAAAAAAAAAAGAAAAAAAAAAAAATCGGGCATCAGTGGTTAATGGTCATGGTTGAATCACAGCCCAACGGTGTGCTACTCATCATCATAACGGTTTCCGTAAGAAATGACAATTTTTTTTAACTAGCAGATCAGTTTTTTTTCAGGCCACTGACTGACACCAGATCCGTGACAATCCCCATGCCTAGTACATGTTCACATCCACCATTTTCATTTATCTTCTCAATACAATTGGAGTCAGAGCACAGGAACTCCCTGGGTGTGTGAAACTGACTGAATCTGTGGCCCATAGCCTAATTAAACTTAATTAGACGTTAAAAAAAATGGACACAGCAAACAATAGGATATTTACAAAAACAAATGATAAGCATTGATATCAACAATCAGCAAGTGAACTGGAAAGCTACTGATTACTCTTAGCGTTTCCTAATTCCCAGAATACAACAAATACATTACTGCCACAAGTCAAATCAAATCAAATCAAATGTATTTATATAGCCCTTCGTACATCAGCTGATATCTCAAAGTGCTGTACAGAAACCCAGCCTAAAACCCCAAACAGCAAGCAATGCAGGTGTAGAAGCACGGTGGCTAGGAAAAACTCCCTAGAAAGGCCAAAACCTAGGAGGAAACCAGGCTATGAGGGGTGGCCAGTCCTCTTCTGGCTGTGCCGGGTGCAGATTATAACAGAACATGGCCAAGATGTTCAAATGTTCATAAATGACCAGCATGGTCAAATAATAATAATCACAGTAGTTGTCGAGGGTGCAGCAAGTCAGCACCTCAGGAGTAAATGTCAGTTGGCTTTTCATAGCCAACTGTAGCCTGTTTAATTATCCCGGTCTTCTTTTTTCCAAAAAGACCTAATTTCCACAACTTCCTTTCCCCCGTGCATATTGTATTACTCAAGTTCTTAGTCCTTTCTGACGTTTCCATTCTCTCAATGCTTTTTGTCCCAGGTCAGTAGCCATCACTAATAACACCACGTGAAGAGTGGAGTACAGGTGCTGAAAGGGCACACGATATAGCAGAGATGAACAGGTTCAGAAGCTCTGTGAAACACTGCTCACATCCCCTGTCTATCTGGAGGAGCTTCCCACCTTTCTCCGATCCATTTGACTTCTCGTCGACTTCCATTAAAAAAAAAATTATAATCGCACTACAGTTTATTTTCTCTAAAGTCTTTGAAGCATCACAAATCTACAGGCAGAGACCACAGCTAATAGAGGACAGCGGATGGGCAATCTCTTTCTCTCCCACTCTGTGTTTCCACTGGTGGCATGCCAACCATCCTCCCCTTGAACCCCTGAGACTTTGTAAAATACCATTTCAGAGGAGAACCATGGTAAACCCAAACATGAACATTACATGGGTCTCACTCTGCAAACCAATACAAGCCCTTGCACATACTGCATAATTTAAATTAACAGCAAAAAAATGTACATCGTTAACCACTGCAGCTGGTACGCATTTCAGATTGAACATACAAATGAATATGGCTCGACAGCTAGTAGACAGATTGATTCCATATGGAACTCAACATTTTAAAAAAGCTGCGAGAGTCCAGCTTCTCTCTGTAATCGACCACTCTCATTCCAGTCTGTCAAACTAGCCTCTGTTTCAATAAAATATTACCTCTGCTGTACCCAGTCCTCCTCTGGCTTGCCCAAAAATAGCAGTACTAGGGTTTAAAGTCGTTATTAAATCAAACAGACACTGGCATTTCCTTCAACTCAGCTGCTTGACGTTCAGTGCCACAGAAATTTTCAAGCAGAGTTCAGACTTCTCGTTCATAAAACGTATTGTGGTCAACCTCTCGACCTCAAACATCCCAACTGACCAAGTTCACATGTTGAGGATAGGAGAAACAATGGGTTGTTTACACACCGAGTCAAGTTTATACAAACCAGACACAAGTACCATATTGGTTTGTCAAAGGAAAATGGCATCAAAACAAAGGTTGTGACAGGACTATGGATCAATGCACTGGCAGCTGAGGAGAGCCTTGCCTGCTGATCCATCCTGGACATACCGCCGAACTGCCGAAGAGCATCAAAACACCGAAGAATCCAAGAAGACAAGTAAACAGGGAGAGAGGCATATGAGGAACAAAGCAAGGAATATTGTCTCTAGTCTTTTTTGAGTCACGCTACTGGCACCCAATGTATCACCACATCAAGAGTACTACTTGCCATAACAAGGCTAATACTTCTGGGATAAAAGCAGACTTTACAACGAAATCCCCTCATAATGAAGAGAGGAAAATGATCAAAGGGAAGCTGAAGTTTGTTATTTTAATCATGTAAGCAGAGCGATTTATACGGCCACCAGTTCCATGTGAAGCAACTATTTTGATCGCTTGTGTCTTTAGACAAGTCGCTGCTCCAAATCAATAAATGTATCTGATGTTTTCTTGTCGGCTTCTCAAATGACATCTTATTTCCTATTTAATGCTTTACTTTTGACCAAAGTCCTAGTGAAAAGTAGAGCACTATATAGGAAATAGGGTTCCATTTGGGACGAAGGCCTTGTCCTTTTCATTTCCCAAAAAATAGGCCTATGGTTTATTTGGCCCAGTAATTCTTTAAGGTCTTGTACAGAGAATTACTTTTCAAGTTCGCATTCTGGAAGACACCTGTAGTGGATTACAGCTGGAGTTGGCCATCTCAGAGACTCAAGAATAATTGTCTGGCTAATTGTGAATGGACGTACAGTACATCAGAACCTATTCTTATATTCCCACCAAGTTGTGATCGCTACCGCTGGATGGTGTCAGAACAGGTGTACGTCCCAAATGGCACCCTATTCCCTTTATAGTGCACTACTTTTGACCAGGACCCATAGGGCTCTGTTCTAAATAAATGCACTTGATAAGGAATAGGGTGCCATTTGAGACACATCCCTGTTGTCTTAGACAGAAAAAACAAACTGATAAGTCCACATTTGATGAGGTTGAGTGATTCATAAATTGATTCTCACAGTGCTGTGAATAGCCACGATCCACATTGTGAGAATCCATCATCATTTAGGGACATGTTAATGTTTAATCCTGAGCTAACATTCCATTAGAGGGAATGTTAGCTGGTACTGGTACTGCTGTTTCACCATTCAAAAACAACCTGATGTCTTCATCTCATCAACATTGTATTTTTCCTGGCTTCACAGCCACTTTCAAGCCAGACTGCCAAAAGGCTGCTATGAATTACACACGCAAAAGACAATAATCACCAGTGTTTAACTGCCGTTCCTAACAACGGTCAGTGGACGGTTGAGACCGCTCTCTGCGTGAAAAGGCCTTCATTGAAGTAGCCAATGTGAACAATGTACGCCATTAAAACCAAATGGAACATTTGAATGTAACCAGCAGCAGAAGAAAGATGGCCGCTTCTCTAACACTGGTCAGAGGAGTCAGCTGAGCGGTGAGTCAGGGTGGAGCCGTGTAGGAGTAGCCTAGAAGTGGTCCACATCTGCTTTCAATAGGCAAGCAGTTTCAACCACCATCAGGTTTCTGGCAGCATACCTTTCACAGAGTTAACATGGAGCCTCCCTCGCATGCTGTTCCCCCTATATTTTCCTACTGGCTCGTAATGATGTAATAATAGAATTCTTTAGGAGGATGAGTTCTACCCTTGGCAGGCCATTACAATGACTGGGAGGCTGGGGAGAGAGGCGCTACATTGACCCGTGGCATGTCAGACGCCTACCTCCATGCTGGTGGACATTCCTTGTCTTCAGAGGAGCATCCCCTCACATTAAGAACATGCCCCTTGAGCATGACAACAACAATGCCTGCCGGGAAGGAAAAAGCCACGTACGGTCACTGTCAGGCAGCACGACCAGCTGACCTCAAATGGGGACACAGACCTGGTTTGCGATGGACAACTGCACTGTCTACTGTAGAATATAGACAACTACAGTACTTTTTCACTGCCAATGAACACATGACTTTTTTATTTATACATGTTCCAGGAGAGTCTGTAATTATGCCATATTAATAGTCCTGCAGCACCGCCCAATTACTTATTGTCCGTGTCCCAAATGGCACCATATACACACACA
The DNA here is from genome assembly GCF_029448725.1 of Salvelinus fontinalis. Classification (NCBI taxonomy): domain Eukaryota; kingdom Metazoa; phylum Chordata; class Actinopteri; order Salmoniformes; family Salmonidae; genus Salvelinus; species Salvelinus fontinalis. The sequence goes on from NC_074683.1 coordinate 10,673,626, forward strand.
CACACACACACACACGTATGCACACTCACACACACACGTATACACACACTGAACAAAAGTATAAATACAACAATTTCAAATATTTTACTGAGTTTCAGCTCATACAGTATAAGGAGATCAGTCAATTGAAATAAATTCATTAACCCCTAATCTATGGATTTCACAAGACCGGGAAAACAGATATGCATCTGTTGGTCACGGTAAGGGCGTGGATCACAAAACCGGTCAGTATCTGGTGTGACCACCAATTTGCCTCATGCAGGGCAACATCTCCTTGACATCGAGTTGATCAGGCTGTTGATTGTGGCCAGTGGAATGTTGTCCCACTCGTCAATGGCTGTGCGAAGTTGCTGGATGTAGGCAGAAACTGGAACGCGCTGTCGTACATGTCGATCCACAGCATCACAAACATGCTCAATGGATGACATGTCTGGTGACTATACAGGCCATGGAAGAACTGGGATATTTTCAGTTTCCAGGAATTGTGTACAGAACCTTGCGACATGGGACCGTGCATAAAATTTGATTTGATGATCATGCTGAAACATGAGGTGAGGGTGGCAGATGAACGGCATGACAACGGGCCTCAGGATCTGGTCAGGTTATCACTGTGCATTCAGATTGCCATGGATAAAATTCAACTGTGTTCGTTGTCCGTAGCTTATGCCTGCCCATAACATAATCCCACCATGGGGCACTCTGTTCACAACGTTGACATAAGCAAACCGCTCGACCACACGTCTGCCCGGTACAGTTGAAACCGGGATTCATCCATGACGTGCACACTTCTCCATCGAAGGTTGAGCATTTGCCCACTGAAGTTGCTTACGACGCCGAACTGCAGTCAGGTCAAGACCCTGTTGAGGACGACGAGCCCTTAGAGGAGCTTCCTGTGACGGTTTCTCACTGTTTGTGCAGAAATTCTTCGGTTGCGCAAACCCACAGTTTCATCAGCTGTTCGGGTGGCTGGTCCCGCAGGTGAGGAAGCCGAATGTGGAGGTCCTGGGCTGGTGTGGTTACACGTGGTCTGCGGTTGTGAGGCCGGTTGAACATGCTGCGAAATTCTCTAAAATGACATTGAAGCAGATATTGGTAGAGAAATGAACATTGAACTCTGGCAACAGCTCTGGTGGACATTCCTGCAGTCAGCATGCCAATTGCACACTCCCTCAACTAAGCTGTTAAATTGTGTCGACATGTTTTTTCTTTTTGCCAGATATTTTTTAGCCACTGGGACAGTTGAATGTACTTTATGCCTGGCCAGAGTCATGTTTAGATCTATGCTTTGGGCATGGCTATTGACCCGGAGTGGCATTGCAATGTGTGACAGAAGTCCACATTTTAGAGTGGCCTTTTATTGTCCCCAGCACAAGGTGCACCTGTGTAATGATCATGCTGTTTAATCGGCTTCTTGATATGCCACACCTGTCAGGTGGATGGAGAATCTTGGCACAGGCGAAATGCTCACTAACAGAGATGTAAACAAATTTGTGCACAAACAAACAAGCTTTTTGTGCATATGGAACATTTCTGGGATCTTTTATTTCAGCAACACTTCACATGTGTTTATATTTTTGTTCAGTAAACAGTGCATTTGGAAAGTATTCGATCCCCACATTGTTACGTTACAGCCTTATTCTATAATGGATTAAATAATTTTTTCACCCCTCAATCTACACACAATATCCCATATTGACAAAGCAAAAATGGTTTAGAAATTTTTGGAAAAGTTATATATAATATTTATAATATTATTAATATATTCAGACCCTTTTACTCAGTACTTTGTTGACGCACCTTTGACAGTGATTACAGCCTCGAATCTTCTTGGGTATGACGCTACAAGCTTGGCACACGTGAATTTGGGGAGTTTCTCCCATTCTTCTCTGCAGATCCTCTCAAGCTCTGTCAGGTTGGATGGGGAGGGTCGCTGCACAGCTATTTCCAGGTCTCTCCAGAGATGTTTGAGTCCGAGCTCTGGCTGGGACACTCAAGGACATTGAGACTTGTCCTGAAGCCACTCCTGTGATCACACTGACAGCGTCATCGCATTTTGGTACACCAGAATTACATTAATTTCCAATGAAACGCTGTATTAATTTAAAACGCTGTATTAAAACGCTGTATTAATTTCCAATGAAACGTTGCAGTGCGTTCGGTGTGGTGCATTCGTTGGATTTATAGAACGTATGCATTACATTTAAGTCATTTAGCAGACGCTCTTATCCAGAGCGACTTATGCATCAAACTGTATGCATAGACGGCTTGACAGAAATGGTAACACATTGTAGCAAAGGGGGTCGAGTGATAAATGGCAGATATGTGAGAGCAGAACTAATAAACGGGCTCTGCCCGATCACTAAGATGGCCACCCCGATCAGAACTACAGATCACAAAATGGCCGACTGCCAAAACTTAAAGTCCCAAAAGCAAGGGTCAAGAAAAACCAGGAAGAGGGGGCTGGAAGGATCTATGAACTGTAGAGAAAGAGACAATAGATATTGGCTGGATTTACCGTGTATGAGCTGGACTGTTTTGGACTTACCTGTTGGCGTTTGGACCTGGACCTACCGAGAACCCGATTCATGTACCGAACCCTGCTATCCTTGACCTTGCCTACGACCTGGGTGGACCAGGACGGAGAAACAAACACACAGGTACCTGTTGGAAAGAACTCTCATTCTGGGGTAGTGACAGTTTCCCACTTAATTTGTGACAAACGCTCATAACCTTGAAGAGGTTTGCCACAGCATATATATCCAGATGATGCTGCTTACTATTTTGCGCAATGAAGCTGTCGGTGTGTACGAAGCCGTTAGGGTCATTGTCCTGTTGGAAGGTGAACCTTCGCCCCAGTCTGAGGTCCTGAGTGATCTGGAGCAGGTTTTCATCAAGGATCTCGCTGTACTCTGCTCCGTTCATCTTTCCTTCGACCCTGACTAGTCTCACAGTCCCTCACCCTGAAAACCATCCCCACAGCATGCTGCTGCCACCACCATGCTTCACAGTAGGGATGGTGCCTGGTTTTCTCCAGATTTGATGCTTGGCATTCAGGCCAAAGAGTTCAATCTTGGTTTCATCAGACCAGAGAATAGTGTTTCTCATGGTCTGTGAGTCCCCAAGCTGGCTGTCATGTGCCTTTTATTGAGGAGTGGCTTCCGTCTGGCCACTCTACCATAAAGGCCTGATTGGTGGAGTGCTGCAGAGATGGTCGTCTTTCTGGAAGGTTCTCCCGTCTCCACAGAGGAACTCAGGAGCTCTGTCAGCAACCGGGTTGTTAGTCCATCTATGAGGTCGGATTTAATTGAGTGCTCTGTTAACAAGTTTCTGGCAATGGTTTTATCTCAGGAAATAAATATATCTACTCCCAAATATCTAAAATTGGAAACAATTGGGCATCCATAAGTAGAGATGGAGTCCTCCATCAGAGTCTTAAGAGGCAGTAGGGCTGATTAATTTGATAAAACTTGAGATGGCGCTGAATTTATCTATGACCTTTAATGCGTTTGGGAGCGATTGAGATACATTGTCTAGATATAGTAAAACATCGACTGCGTATAATGAGATGAAGTGGTCAGTATATTTTAGAGATATTGGTGTCATTTCCTTAAATTTATGAATTGCCTGGGGCAAAGGTTCCATGGATAATAAAAATAGCAAAGTGAAAATTGGATCGCCTTGTATGCTGCTTCCAGTGATTCTGAAAGCAGCAGAACAGATATTGCCTGTTATAATGATAACGGAGGGATTTGCATAGACAACAGGAACATCTGCATCAAGATCAGTATCTGACCCCACAAATATCTTTACTTAGTGCCAGAGGAGCTACAACTTGCACCCTTCTGATAAAAGAGAAGTCAAGTTTCCACGACGTAACACAGTGCATTTGAAAAAGCTTCAATCCAGACGGGCAAAAGAAGATAAACAGTGGGATTTATGGATGCACCATGACCACCAGCACTGGGAAGGTTTCTTCTACTTGGATCCTAAATGTCAAGAGTAAGTACTTAGTGTGCATCCCAAATGGCACCCTATTCCATATATAGTGCACTCCATTTGACCAGAGCCCTATGGGTCCTGGTCAAAAGCAGTGGACTATATATGGAATAGGGTGCCATTTGGGACACGGGCCCAAATGGAGAGGTGATGGATCTTTCCTTCAGTAGTGATGAATGCTGCCCGGGAGAGCAACAGAACAAAGTAACAAACTCCCTAACACATGACCTCCTTCTGGAAGCAGATAACCATATGTGCACGCGATACCCTTGTTTGAAGTTCGTCTGTAAATCATAGATGGTGGGAGCCCGCTTTAATCTAACAGTGTGTGTGGGGGGGGGCATTTGGCTGGCAGATATCCAAAGTGTTCCATTCCATCGATACTAAAGAACCTAAAGTCTTAAGGTTGGTGCTGAACATATCTACATCCCACACAATATTTTTAAAGAATTTTCTATATTCCTTCACCAAGATGCGCTCACTGCACAGCAACATGCTTTAGCTCCATCACAGTTTGAGGTACTAATGTACAACTCCACAAAATGTAAGAGTTGGAGAAATTCTGCGTTGTTGCAGAGCATCCAAGCAGAAGAGGAGCTGACTGGGTTCTGCTCCAGCGGCTCTGAAAAAAACATTACCTCAGGAAGCTGAAAGTCACAAGATTAACATCTTTTAATCCCTATCAAGGAGCATTCCATATATCTACTCCGTCTCAGCACCTGACCTGGGTTCAAATACTATTTGAATTGTTTCAATAACTTGAGCCTTTGGTCAAGCCTGCCTGGAGTGACAGTTTTGGGAGCATTTTATTGGCCCATTAAGCCAGGCAAGCGCAAATAAAGAATTTGAAATGATTTTGAAAAGTATTTGAACCAAGGTCTCCTTACCACTGGACAGTCAGGCTTTACTGAATCAGACACCGCAATGCTGGCTTCCTCTTCCTCTGCTAACAAGCATCTCACCCTCATCACAACCGACCAATCCCAAAGGATAAGGAAGTGATGCATAAGGCGAGGCTAGACTATCCTCATAACAAAAATACACGTCCATTTATTTCGATGTTGGATTTAGCGTCGGTTTAATATCAACAGTAACGGGAATACAATATCGTTTTAGAATTTGAAAAAAAAGTATTGTTTACATATCACTGTATGAAGGTTAAAATGCCAAGACTCTTGCACATTATAGAAAGAGCTAGAGAATTAGAACTGAAGGTATTGTTATTGTTGGTCCAACGTGCAGCACAGGAATGCAAGTGTCTGTGTTTAGGAACTATAAATAATACAGATTTATCCATACTGTCAATGTGCCAGAACAGACGTGACCCAGGGAAGTAGTCTGTCTGCGGAAACAATTTCCATTGTGTCAGTTTTATTTTTTAAATTAAAGAATTCAAGTTAGCTGTACTTAAAGTACTTTCAATATCACAGTGGGTTATTATGGCCAAAATAAACCTATTTGAACCCATAGAATTACATATTAGGGTCGCTGTGTATCAACCTATATGATCAGTACTGTATCTAAAACCAGAGTGATAAAATGGGTTTCTAAAAGAACAGTTCCCCCAAACTGGACATCTCAACTCCAACAGTTAGCTCCATTCTCTCAGGAAACAGCTCTAGACTTGGTTGCCAAAGGCTTTGCTATCAATGACCAGAATTGTTCGAGGCAGCCATTTTCATGCTATCTCAATATTTTCGGGGGGATTCAATAATGTGCTTCCTTACATTATGTCAGGGATGTGTCATGACAAAAGTCAGAACTGTGTATCCTTTAACATGGGAATTACAGTAAGAGGGTGAGACTTACTTGGATCTATGGTAACTTTCCCAAAATTCCCAGGTTTCCCAGAAATCCCAGGTAGAAGATTCCAGGAATCCGAAGGGAATAAGCAGGAAATCTGGAATCCTTCAACCAGCATTTCTGGAAAACCTGGGAAAGTTAATGGTATTTTTCCAGCAACCCAACTTGGATCCTTATGAATTTTTCCCTATTCACATTTCATCAAATATAACTTGACTTTTAAGATCTTAAATACATTTCCAGACAAATTAAAATAAACCCATAGATTAGGGGGACACAGGGTGGAGGGATGAGCTTCCTTTGTGAGTGATCTATACATGTGGAGCACGACAGGGTGCTTCTGTGGACCTGTGGTGCTCTGTGGTGTTAAACATCTGTGACCACAGCGCAATGGATTCTGACAGAGCGTCTGAGCTGCAGTCACTGTCAGACACAAAGTCAGTCCAGTTCTCCTCTAACTCACTCAGCAGTCCCAGGCTTCTAGCTCCATGCTCCTGCAGCTTCTCTGGCTCCGGCTACAGACTGCAGCGGCATTTATCATTTCAATTTCCTTTGCCTTACCCACTGTGTTTTAGGAGCACACCGCAAGGGTTTGCGGGCGGCGGGAGTATTTAGACTACCAAGAGCCATCTGAGAAGCTAAAATCAACTAAAATGTGGAAGCTCATTGACGGCAACACAGGCAAAGATGGTATGTTAGAGAAGCCGGAGGAAGTTGGAGATAGGGGATGTTTTTACATTCATATTGGATCTTGATCATGAGCACTGGTTAAAGTCCAGCCTGGTTTGAGTTGAAACAACTTAGGAAACGGGTAGTTCAGATCCTGGATGCTGATTGGTTGATAGGCATTATTTATTGACTTTAATTGTCGGCAAATGCCTGTTAACAGTTCCTTTTCGAATTCTCGCTCCTTGAAGACTTTACTGCAGGGATCATTAACTAGATTCAGCCGCGGGGCAATAGTTTCTTGAGCGGATGGTGGGGCTGCAAATTGACTGACTAAACAGATAATATTTGACTAAAACCATTGTTTCAAACCTTGATTACATTTGAGGACATTGCCCTGCGTAGGGTGCCGTCTTTCGGATAGGACATTAAAGCAGGTGTCATTCAAAATCCCATGGCACTTATTGTAAGAGTAGGGGTGTTCACGTCGGTATCATGGCTAAATTCCCAACCTGGCCACATTCCATCATGGCCACCTAATCATCCCCCGCATTCCTAATATATCACTCCTCACCTCTCCACCTGATAGCTGATGTGTGGTGAGCATTGTGGCACGAAATTGGTCACCGTGCATCACTGAGGTGGGTGCTACACATTGATGGTGGATGAGGTAAGTTTCCCCCTACTATGTAAAGTTCTTAGGAGTTCCTCAGTTTGTAGAAAAGCGCTATATAAATCCAATTAATTATTATGAATAATTACTATTTGTATACGATCACATACAGTATGGTCTCTCTAGTATGCGTGGGAATACATGTGAACAGATTTGAAAATCACTTGGAGCTGATTTCCTGGTGTTTTTTCTGTCTTATGTCCAGAAAACTTGGGGGGGGGGGGGGGGGGGGGGGACCATACACATGGTTTTGACCCGTAGGCCAGCAGTTGGGAAACCCTGTTTTACTGTATCATTTCATAAAGAGGATGCAATTTGGATTTTTACCATGAGTCCCAGAAATTACTCCATTACTTCACATCAGACTCAAAGCAGAGACAGGGAAGCCGAATGAAAACCATGTGTACGGTGGAGGTGAACTCAAAGTGACAGGAGCCTGCTTTCTGTAACACTACCGTCTCATTAGTCACACATCCTTTCCAATCTAAGAGTGATCCCACACACAGCAGGGCCATAACACTGCCTTCATGTCGTTAAAACCGAACCATGGATTACAGTTTCTCCTTGCCCATAGACTACTTTCAGGGTGAGGAACCATCTAACATCAAGTTGTAAAATTCTGAACTTCCCCTTTAAAAGGACTCATTCAAAGCATCAGCATTTGAAGAGAGTAGTAAGGTAAACATAACCAAAGTATTGATTGATGCCATACCTTATCCATTGCCTGCTTACATTGTAAGTAAACCAATGTCGTTTATTTTGTGTGTGAACTATCCCTTTTAAATGGAAAGCAGTGGGGAGACTTGACAGGAACTGAGACCGGGACATCTGAGGAGCAGAGCCGACCCTTTGGGGAGTGTCAAAACATGACAAGGGTACATGATGAAAGGGGAAGGGTTCCAAACACAGAGCAAAGCCACTGTAGAGAGTTTGTCTAGCTTGACTGACTGGCCATGCTGACATGTTCAGTGGATAGAGTAACATTTAAATCTTACATTTTGGGGGATAACAAATAAAGATCACAAAACCAATGATCTACACACTCGAGATATAGTTACGAAATAAAATGTATTGGAGAAATGCATTCTGGTCCTGTGTAGAGTTCGGCACTAGCACATCCAGGATAGTGGGTTCGAGTCACACTGTGGCCACTAATATGAACATTTATGTTCACATGACTAAATTGCTTGGATAAAAGCGTTTGCTTAATGGCATAAATTATATTGTTCTTCTTGACTAGCATTTCACCTATGATAAACCTCTAACTTAATCCCGATCAACATGGAGCTCTTTTTCCCCAATTTTAAGTGCATTTTTAAAAAGCATAGCCTATGCATCAATGATTTAAATGTTTGGATAACTTCAAAACATATTGGGCAAAGACGTATTTTTCAGATAACAAGTCACCATGCATTAATCATGTGGAAAATGGAAATTCAAGCAGTCTTTGCCTAAAGGACCTTTGCGATAAATCAAGACCTGACAGTACCGTCTGCCAGCCTCAAGTACATGTTGGGAAAAGCATTCTGAGACCGTCATTTTTTATGTACAAAGCCTGGTCGCTCACCTATGACCACACTGAGTGAGCTGATAAATCGGAGACGGGTGCCCAAATCAATCCCCAAACCCTACGCACGTGGAGATATGAAAAGATATTACAGGTGTTAGTGATATGGTAATAGCTCCACCTTGCCCCTTGGATAGGCTAGGTGGAGTTTTCACCATATTGCTCATCTCCACAAGTGCATAGGGCGTAGGGGTCGATTTGGGATTGGACCAAGTCCAAACAGACAGTGAAGCTCAGAGAGGGATGCCAAGGAGAGCTCAGTGAACAGCACAGTAGGAGCCTTGGGCCTGGGGGGGTGTCAACACAAGACCTTGACCCAAGGCAACAAAGTACACTTCAGCACCTCTACTCCAAACACAATGAAGGTTATACAACATGCTCAGTTCACTCACACTCGGGTGGGTTGAAAATAAACAGATATAACCGGTACAAAGTCAGGAGGGGGAAAACATTTCATTTTTGGGTCCATTCACAAATTGGATCCCTCTCCTCCTTATGGCCCTAATCTTTCAATGTTTGCAGATACGATGGAAGCCTTACCACTACACTAGTTATACGTATTCAGAAATGCTAACATCAAAGAAGATAGGACCAAGGGGAAGGGATATAGGGAGCGAATTGGGACAGGCTTTTTGAGAGAGCGATTCCTACCTTCCCATCAAGGCGTGCGGTCTCTCCTGGGCTGACCCGGGCATTGCGGGGTGGAAGAGTAAAGGTTGGAGACTCCTGACTTGGAGAACCTCTGCCTAATGTCAAGCTGGTCTTGGAGATCCGCGTTGTCGTCACAAGCTGCACATCCCCCATATTTCTGTAAATGATAGAATTACTTTTTTGTAAATTGTTTTGATAAAGCACTTCACTTTTATAGGCCACATCCCCAATGGCATTCTATTCCATGCGTAGTGAAGTACTGGACTAGGGCCCATAGGGGACTATAAAGGGAATAGGGACACAGCTATAGGCTGTTGGGCTTCACATATTACAGATAACATTTCTATTTGAAGTGATTCCTGTCTTTATATACTTTTCTCTTTAATCCAATCCACCAACCATTTGGGGTGTATTTATTACGTCTCGCAACGTAAACAGTTATAAGAACCAAACAGAGCAAACGGAACAGAAATGGAAAGGGACCTACCTGAATCTGTCCAATAGAAATGCTTGTTTTTGTTGCAAAATGTTTTCAGTTTGGAGTAAACAGTTCCTGCTGCAAACGTACAAACCTATTAGCAACAGAATCGTTATAATGAATACACCCTGGTGTCGAGCCAAATCAGTAGACCTTATCAACCATAAAAACAATTGTGAATCAATGGTTGATTTTTATCAATCATTACTTTTGCAAGTTTTGAGCTTGTCATTCTTATACACATAAGCTTAGCTTTGGAAGGCCATAACTTAGCTGTAGAGGTAGTTAAGGAAATATTAGAAAATAACTGCAACTTCCTTTCCTGATGATTTAGGGGAAATAACTCCCATGTTTATTTTCCAGCACAGGCTTGAGGCTTGTATAGAAATGGCACTCAGACACCTTTTCAGCCCCCGACCACATTTCTGTGACAGAGTCAAAAGTCAAATTGAAGAGCAAATAAGCAACCCCAAATAAATATGCAACAAAAAATGCTCGCTGTAGGCTATAGTCACCATATTTGACTACTCAAAGTTTTCTGGATCACAGTATGTGCTCAATCAAGGTCTAGCTGGCCAAAATTTGCATCCCTGCGTATCTAATCTAAGTCATTAGAATAGCTAAATAAGGACAACACCCACATACTGTACTCAGTCAGTCCGACAGATGCCCTGGTCATTGTACACTGCTCAAAAGAATAAAGGGAACACTTAAACAACATAATGTAACTCCAAGTCAATCACACTTCTGTGAAATCAAACTGTCCACTTAGGAAGCAACACTGATTGACAATAAATTTCACATGCTGTTGTGCAAATGGAATAGACAAAAGGTGGAAATTATAGGCAATTAGCAAGACACCCCCAAAAAAGGAACGGTTCTGCAGGTGGTGACCACAGACCACTTCTCAGTTCCTATGCTTCCTGGCTGATGTTTTGGTCACTTTTGAATGCTGGCGGTGCTCTCACTCTAGTGGTAGCATGAGACGGAGTCTACAACCCACACAAGTGGCTCAGGTAGTGCAGCTCATCCAGGAGGGCACATCAATGCGAGCTGTGGCAAGAAGGTTTGCTGTGTCTGTCAGTGTCCGTAGTGTCCAGAGCATGGAGGCGCTACCAGGAGACAGGCCAGTACATCAGGAGACGTGGAAGAGGCCGTAGGAGGGCAACAACCCAGCAGCAGGACCGCTACCTCCGCCTTTGTGCAAGGAGGAGCACTGCCAGCGCCCTGCAAAATGACCTCCAGCAGGCCAGAAATGTGCATGTGTCTGCTCAAACGGTCAGAAACAGACTCCATGAGAGTGGTATGAGGGCCTGACGTCCACAGGTGGGGAGTTTGATTTCACAGAAGTGTGATTGACTTGGAGTTACATTGTGTTGTTTAAGTGTTCCCTTTATTTTTTTGAGCAGTGTATATCCCATGTGTGGAATGTGTTAATCACCACCATGGTCTCAATAGAGGAGTTGGGACAAGTACAAGTGCTTTTATCCTGCCTGTTTTGAGACGTTAGATGCCTAACGCTGGTAGAAACACTGGGCCCTCAGTCTGCAGCCATATGGAGCTGCAGCCGGTGCCCCCTGAGGATGAACGTGAGAGTGGCACAGGGTAGAAAACCATGAATGTTACCTCCAAGAGATGCCAGAAGGGCCTGTTGGACTACTCTCCAGCTTAACAACAAGTACTGGTGGTATTAAGCGAAAGCATTCATAACCACCAGTTCCATTGGGAAACAGGAAAGGCAGACACACCTTTGAGCAGAGGATGAAAGCTCATGCCGCATTTAGTTTCATTAATCTGCTTTAAAAAAAACGTTGCAAAAAATACTTATTGTACTCTACGGTTCAATGGCAGTGGCTTTCAAGCATTAAACAAAGAATTTGAGCATTGCCTTTATTAGAATTGAATACAATTCAATTCCCAAATCCACACAATGCCACGTAACATCACATGGGATTAATAATGATGTCAATACAGCTGTGTGTTTGATGTGGCGTGTTTTAAAGCCCTCTTGCTCTTTTAGTGTTGTGAGAGCGGTGTCAGTTCAGGGTCACTGAGGGGCTTTGAAATGTGTTTTTGGTTGGGGCCCTGGTCAAAAGTAGTGAACTGTACAGGGAGTAGGGTGCCATTTGGGACACAGCCATTGGCACCCTACTTTGCCATTGGGTTATTATCTCACAGACGTGGCATGACACACTCAAAACATGACATTGACAGGCCCTGTCAGCAAACAAAAGAATCACAAGAAGGTGAAGGATTTAGCTTGAGCTCAGGGCAAACATGTTAGTGACATTAAATATTAAATTCATCTAACAAAAGAAGCTTGATTGGCCCCAAAGTCAGTGGAGTCTACCTACAAACATTTCTAATGTATTATTACCCTGTATCTGTAAGTATACTAACAAAAATATTAAAAAAGCAACATATAAAATGTCGGTTCCATGTTTCATGAGGTGAAATAAAATATCCTCGAAATTTTCAAAACGCACAAAAAGCTTATTTCTCTCAAATTTTGTGCACAAATTTGTTTACATCCCTGTTAGTGAGCATTTCTCCTTTGCCAAGATAATACTTCCACCTGACAGGTGTGGCATATCAAGCTGATTAAACAACATGATCCTTACACAGGTGCACCTTGTGCTGTGGACAATAAAAGGCCATTCTAAAATGTGCAGTCTTCTTTATCCCTAACAGAGACTCATTCTTCAATCTCAGGTGCCTCAACATTATGTATTCTCAAAGGTTACCCAATGTGGACCTTGCAGTTATATCTCTGGACGCCGAAAAGGACTTTGACCAAGTTGATTGGTCCTATCCATTCAAGGTCCGACAGAAATGTAATTTTGGAGATGGGTTCACAAAATGAATCCAGCTTTTATTATAGGAACCCCTGTGCGAGAATACCCACTAACCAAACTTTGTCGCCACGGTTGAAACTTTATAGAGGGACAAAGCAAGGTTGTGCGCTGTTGCCTCTACTTTTTGCTCTAATCATTGAACCTCTCGCTCAGGCGATAAGATCTCATGCAGCAATATACGGATATAATACTAAAGATAATCTAAATAGGATTTCACTATACACAGATGACATTCTCCTCTACAGTGGCTTGCGAAAGTATTCACCCCCGTTGACATTTTTCCTTTTATGTTGTCTTACAACCTGGAATTTAAATGTACATTTTTTTTGGGGGGGGGGTTGTATCATTTGATTTACACAACATGCATACCACTTTGCAGATGCAAAATATTTTTTCTTGCGACACAAACAAGAAAAAAACTTGAGCGTGCATAACTATTCACCCCCCCAAAGTCAATACTTTGTAGAGTCACCTTTTGGAGCAATTACAACTGCAAGTCTCTTGGGGTATGTCTCTAAGCTTGGCACATCTAGCTGCTGGGATTTTTGCCCATTCTTCAAGGCAAAACTGCTCCAGCTCCTTCAAGTTGGATACCACAGATAATTGGATTGAGGTCTGGGCTTTGACTAGACATTTAAATGTTTCCCCTTAAACCACTCAAGGGTTGCTTTAGCAGTATGCTTAGGGTCATGTGCCTGCTGGAAGGTGAACCTCGGTCCCAGTCTCAAATCTCTGGAAGACTGAAACCGGTTTCCCTCAAAAATGTCCCTGTATTTAGCGCTATCCATCATTCCTTCAACTCTGACCAGTTTACCAGTCCCTGCCGATGGAAAAACATGTGGATGGTGTTCTCGGGGGTGATGAGAGGTGTTGGGTTTGCGCCAGACATAGTATTTTCCTTGATGGCCAAAAAGCAAAATTTGACCCTCATCTTACCAGAGTACCTTCTTCCATATGTTTGGGGAGTCTCCCACATGCCTTTTGGCGAACACCAAACATGTTTGGTTATTTTTTTCGTTAAGCAATGGCTTTTTTCTAACCACTCTTCCGTAATGCCCAGCACTGTGGAGTGTACGGCTTAAAGTCGTCCTATAGACAGATACTCCAATCTCCACTGTGGAGCTTTGCAGGTCCTTCAGGGTCATCTTTGTCTCTTTGTTGACTCTGTGATTAATGTCCTCCTTGCCTGGTCCATGAGTTTTGGTGGGCGGCACTCTTGGCAGGTTTGTTGTGGTTCCATATTCTTTAACATTTTTAATAATGGATTTAAAATGGTGCTCTGTGGGATGTTCAAAGTTTCAGATATCAGTGTTGGGTTAGAAAAACATCTGTACTTCTCCACAACTTTGTCCCTGACCTGTTTGGAGAGCTCCTTGGTCTTCATGGTGCCCCTTGCTTAGTGGTGTTGCAGACTCTGGGGCCTTTCAGAACAGGTGTATATATACACACTGAGATCATGTAACAGATCATGTGACAAATAAAGTCCACCTGTGTGCAAACTAACTAATTATGTGACTTCTAAAGGTAATTGGGTGCACTAGATCTTATTCAGGGGCTTCATAGCAAAGGGGGTAATACATATGAATGCACCACTTTTCATTTTTTTTATTAAAAAAAATATATTTTCAACTTCACTTCACCAATTGACTATTTTGTATATGTCCATTACATAATCCAAATAAAAATCTATTTAAATTACAGGTTGTAATGCAACAAAATAAGAAAAACTTAAATGGGGGATGAATACTTTTGCAAGGCACTGTATGTAGTTACCAAACAATACCCCTCACTATTTAAAGAGAATTTCCCCCCTCTGATGCAAAAACTCAAGACAAACATACAATTTAAGAACTCTCCCAATTTCATTCCTCGGAAGAATTAATGCCATTAAAATGGTCTTCCTCCCACAACTGCTTTACCTTTTCCAGAACATCCCAGTATTCATATCTAAGTCCTTTCATAAACAACTGGACTCAATTATCAATCCATTCATCTGGGATTATAAAACACACAGGATAGGTAAAAACACCTCTAATTCCAAGATGGAAGGAGGATTGTCTCTCCCAAATGTTATATTTTACTATTGGGCTGCTAACCTCTGTGCTGTTACGTTTTGCTGGATGATGCATTTCCGTCATCCAGCTGGCTTAGTACGGAGTGTGAGGATTGCCCCCACTGCTCTATTGGCGCTGTGATTTTGTCACCTGTGAAGTTGATGTCACTTTATAGTGACAATCCTATTATACACAGCACAGTCCGAATCTGGAAGCAAATTTAAGTCTATTTTGACCTTACACCAATATCATTCCTGCTTCCTGTTGCCAGAAATCCCTCCTTTGCCCCCTCTAACACCTTAGAGCAATGGGGAGAACTAGGGATCAATACCATAGGGGATCTATATATAAACTCAGCAAAAAAAGAAACGTCCCTTTTTCTTCAGGACCCTGTCTTTCGAAGATAATTTGTAAAAATCCAAATAACTTTACAGATCTTGATTGTAAAGGGTTTAAACACCGTTTCGCATGCTTGTTCAATGAACTATAAACAATTAATGAACATGCACCTGTGGAACGGTCGTTAAGACACTAACAGCTTACAGACGGTAGGCAATTAAGGTCACAGTTATAAAAATTTAGGACACTAAAGAGGCCTTTCTACTGACGTTTATCGTTGAAGGAATGAACGTTACACCGAGGCCTGTACTCTGGAGCGGGATCAATTTGGAGGTGGAGGGTCCGTCATGGTCTGGGGCGGTGTGTGTCAGTATCATCGGACTGAGATTGGCTGCAATAACAACAATCTCAACACTGTGCATTACAGGGAAGACATCCTCCTCCCTCATGTGGAACCCTTCCTGCAGGCTCATACTGACATGACCCTCCAGCATGACAATGCCACCAGCCATACAGCTCGTTCTCTGCGTGATTTCCTGCAAGACAGGAATGTCAATGTTCTGCCATGGCCAGCGAAGAGCCCAGATCTCAATCCCATTGAGCATGTCTGGGAACTGTTAGATCGGAGGGTGAAAGCTAGGGCCATTCCCCCCAGAAATGTCCGGGAACTTGCAGGTGCCTTGGTGGAGGAGTGGGGTAACATCTCACAGCAAGAACTGGCAAATCTGGTGCAGTCCATGAGGAGGAGATGCACTGCAGTACTTAATGCAGCTGGTGGCCACACCAGCTAATGACTGTTACTTTTGATTTTTACCCCCCCCCTTTGTTCAGGGACACATTCCATTTCTGTTAGTCACATGTCTGTGGAACTTGTTCAGTTCATGTCTCAGATGTTGAATCTTATGTTCATACAAATATTTACACTAAGTTTGCTGAAAATAAATGCAGTTGACAGTGAGAGAACGTTTCTTTTTTGCTGAGGTTATAAAGATGCCATTTCTGCCCTGCAGTGGACAGACAATGACGGACTTCAACGATGACATCACCATGCGCCGTGTTGCATTATAACATTCAACACTATAAAAAAAAAGGTACATACTTTCTCAATGACTTCATGTTTATTGTATGTGCAACAGAAAGAGAGAGGGTAAACATAAATCAGAGAGAAGCCAACTCACTGTATTCCGTGTTGGGCTGCCTTTGCCGTAGGAGGGGCAGTTTGTGAGGGTAGTGGAATCACCACTGGCTGTCCCTGGGGCTGGGTTTGTGAGCGTCCCTCCTTTTTCTCCTGTTTGCATGGATAAAATGAGTGAAGGTAGGAACACATTAAGGTACAGTAGCCTGTCTAAGGACAAACAGAGCTGCACATCTTCACATGGATTGAGAGACTGATTGGTTCATTCGTTTATTGATTGAATTGATAAGTATGAAGTTGCTCCAGCCGGATTTTAAAAAAGGACCGATGATAAAACACAATAATGCCCAAAGGCGTCTGATTTCCAATTTGGTCCTCTTTTTCCACTTGGTTCTCAAAATTCCATATTATGTTACTCTATTTAGCCTGTCAAATGATGGCTTACTTCCAACGAAGTCTGAGTCTTTGTTCAACTAACACAACATGTTAAACACATCTATCAAGGAAGAACACATGGTCTCGATTAAAAGTTAAATACTTTTGTTTTATTCATTAGCTTCTCTTCAGTTGGAAATCAAAACGAGGAGAAACTGATGCAGACAAAATTGGAGAGTATAACCTCAGGTGGAATCTAAACATGTGCTTGGTGTGGACTAGAGAATGAAAACAGTTGTGCTGCTTGTATTGACTCTCCATCAGCCACAGGAATTAACATAAATGGTTCCTGTCGGAGAAAACATTTAATTGACAGGATGTGCAAGGCCTATAATAACCAACAAGGGTGAAAGTCCCTTTTTGCTGTATAAACCATCAAGACAGAAAAAAAACGTTGTTGTTATTCTGTACACAAATTTGACAAACAGTTCCCTCTAAGCAAAGCACGAACATCAAAAGGTTGGCCTTAACTACAGAACTGTTCTTTTTCTGAATGCATTCTTCTATTTGTGTCCCAAATGACCTATGGGCTCTGGTCAAAAGTAGTGTACTATATAGGGAATATGGTGCCATTTGGGACACACATTCTGTAATCCATCATCAGGATGCCATGTTGCTTCCCATCTATGAAATAATAACAGTGGGCCACTATCAGCAAAGCCACAGCCAGACCTGTGTTTCATTAATTATTTATTGGAACACCAAGATAGGCACATTGGTGCTTTATCAGTGGACACATTGCAGAATGTATATTCAGTTTATTTGAGCTATGATGTTTTGCATGGCCCCGAGTCAGTCATACTTCATACCTCACATTCGTGACATGGTCAAAGTAAGGTTCATACCCTTTAAAAACCAATATCAACAAAAGGAAACATGGCATAATAGTTCAGCAAGGCAAATAAAAATGCTTTCAATAGCTGACAGAAGACAAACCACTAAAAATGTATCACTGCTATTGCAAACCCACATAACCATGGCTATTTCCATACATAATTAGAATACTGAACTGTGTTGAGCCTTAGATGCACAACATTGGCCCCGGAGGCCCACAGGAATATTGGTTCCATCCACAGTACTCCAATACCATTGCTCCTTTCATCTAAGGGTTAAGTCACATATGCATACCTGGAATACCTGGCTGGGAGAGATCTACTCTTTCTGACAGTTTGGGGCACCGTTACTATAGCAATAAGCAAACACTTTTACATGGCCATGGGGTCATTCACCTTCACCCGAGGCCATTAGGGTGAGAACCCACAGCACATAAGGTATACACATCCCAAATTATATCCTATTCCCTATGTAGTGCACTATTTTTGACCAGGCTCTGGCCAAAAGTAGAGCACTATATAGGGAATAGGGTGTCATTTGAGACACAATGAATCACCAGGATGACAAACAGGTGTACAACACTGAGGGGACTGCAGTTAAATACAAAGGACATAATGAAAGGAGAATGATGGGGCCAAACTGGATAACGTGTGTGTGAACACAATGTCTAATCTTACCCACCGTAGAGTCACACTTGTTGGGACTTTTGGTAAACGTGACACACTGACACTTTGATGGGGGAAACATGAGTGAGGAGAATCCCCCCCCCCCATAAATAAATAGGGTCCATGATGTACAGGGACAATACTACTGCTCGTCAATAGCATCAGGAAGCTCATAGGACACCGACAGGACTGTGATAAGGCTAGTAACAACCCGATAACCCACACCTCTCAACACAAAGTACATCCCAAATGGCACCCTATTCCCAATGTAGTGCACTACCTTTGACCAGGGCCCATGCCTCATAACAGTTCCATTTGCCAACTGTGACTGTAGCCGAGTCATGTCATATCAAACCGTAATAATTAAATTACGGTGTTCCATAAATCTGTACTGTACTTTTGTTTATCCCATGTGTAACTCTGTTGTTTTTTGTCGCACTGCTTTGCTTTATCTTGGCCAGGTCACAGTTGTAAATGAGAACTTGTTTTCAACTGGCCTACCTGGTTAAATAAAGGTGAAATAATGTTTTTTTTATTTGTTTTTAAATCCACATGGGAAGATACCAGATTTCCTGCTTATTCCCTTCTGATTTCAGGATTCTTCCAAATGGGATTTCTGGAAAACCTGGGAATTCTACATAACCTACTGTAACACCAACCAGCTCCATTGTCTGCCTGTAGTCAGTGTCTGGACAGGGAAAAGTGCTGACCTAAGACTTGTGCTCCTATTCAAGACCGTCCTTAGGTTCTGGATGCCCAATAAAGTAGCTGACTGCCAGAGCACAGCTGGCAAGTGAAGATTACTATTAGTGTTACAGTATTAACTGGACTTCCTGTTCAATCACCTGTGCTTCAATACTTATGGCACTACTCATGTCCAACTGATTATGGATTAAACTCATTAAGAAGAAATTCAACAGGGGCCTCCTGAGTGGGGCAGCGGTCTAACATGCTGACCAGACCGGACACGTCGCATGCGCGAGCGTAGCAAAATAAATTTAGAAATCCATGTTATTCAATTATTGCGTACGCCAACGAGTGTCTGCAATGCCAAGGGCTAAAATGGAAGTCATTCCTATTTCTGACGCAAATCACGCTGCAAGTCCTGCCTCTCCCATCTCCTCATTGGTTTATAGAAGCAGGTACCCACGTGCCATCTCCTCATTGGTTATACCCACCTGGGTGATTGAAAGACTAAATGTTTTGCCGGTCGTCGTGGTAATACTATGAAAGTGTAGATGCCAATCACCATATAAGTTCAAAGATGAAAAAGCCTGGAATGAGGAGAGATGACTAGAAATGATTCAGTTGGCCGTTTTTTGTGTGGAATAATTGTTGGAGTAGAGGACCTTGTGCATTTCAGGTAAAATAACAACTCAATGTTTATATCCCAGGACAAATTAGCTAGTAACAGCAAGCTAGCTAAATAGGACAAATTAGCTAGCAAGTGCAAGCTAACTAGCTAAATTGCCATAAATGTTTAATGCTTTTTGACCTATCCCCAAATGAATGTCATTGGTTCAGAGTTTGTTTTGATATTTTAACCTGCGTGTCGTGATCACGTTTGGTGTGGGGGGACAAAATAAATGTATACACGATAGCGCACGCGTGCAGCCGGTTTGGGTTCCGTGTTAGGCACTGCTTCGCAGGGCTAGCTGTGTTACTACGGATCCTGGTTCAATACTGGGCTGTGTCGCAGCTGGCCGCAACCGGGAGACCAATGAGGCGACGCACAATCGGCCCAATGTCGTCCAGGTTAGGGGAGGGTTTGACCGGCCGGGTTGTCCTTGTCCCATCGAGCTCTAGCATCTCCTGTGTCGGGCCGGGCGCACGCACGCTGACACTGTCGCCAGGTGTACGGTGTTTCCTCCGTCACATTGGTTCAGCTGCCTACCGGGTTAAGTGTGCATTGTGTCAAGAAGCAGTGCGGCTTGGCAGGGTTGTTTCGGAGGACGCACGGCTCTCGAGCTTCGCCTCTCGAGTCTGTACGGGAGTTGCAGCGATGGGACAAGACTGGGGGAAAACGGGGGGGAAAAACAAAAACACACAAAAAAAATCCTACAACTCTAAAATTCCAAGAATAGAAGACTAGAAAATTAATAGAAATTGTTTTCATTATAAACGGTCATTGTTGTCGTTCATGCTGGCAATGGAAATCAAATTCCTTTCAAACCAAATCAATTAGACTATATAATGGTTTTAGAATGCACCAGGATGACTTACATCAGGCACTTCAATCCAATTGGATATTACGATATTGGGGAGAAAAAGGGGGTAAAATGTTATACACTGCTCAAAAAAATAAAGGGAACACTTAAACAACACAATGTAACTCCAAGTCAATCACACTTCTGTGAAATCAAACTGTCCACTTAGGAAGCAACACTGATTGACAATAAATTGCACATGCTGTTGTGCAAATGGAATAGACAAAAGGCGGAAATTATAGGCAATTAGCAAGACACCCCCAAAAACAGGAGTGATTCTGCAGGTGGTGACCACAGACCACTTCTCAGTTCCTATGCTTCCTGGCTGATGTTTTTGTCACTTTTGAATGCTGGCGGTGCTCTCACTCTAGTGGTAGTATGAGACGGAGTCTACAAACCACACAAGTGCAGCTCATCCAGGATGGCACATTAATGCGAGCTGTGGCAAGAAGGTTTGCTGTGTCTGTCAGCGTAGTGTCCAGAGCATGGAGGCGCTACCAGGAGACAGGCCAGTACATCAGGAGACGTGGAGGAGGCCGTAGGAGGGCAACAACCCAGCAGCAGGGCCGCTACCTCCGCCTTTGTGCAAGGAGTAGCACTGCCAGAGCCCTGCAAAATGACCTCTAGCAGGCCACAGGCTCGATACATCCACAGGAACATACTAACCAAGCTAGCAGCGAACTAAGATAGCTAGCACAGTTCATGTTGGAAAATTTCAGTTAACATTTACATTACATTTAAGTCATTTAGCAGACGCTCTTATCCAGAGCGACTTACAAATTGGTGCATTCACCTTATGACATCCAGTGGAACAGCCACTTTACAATAGTGCATCAGATCTTTTAAGGGAGGGGGGGGGGGGGGGGGGGGCAGAAGGATTGCTTTATCCTAGGTATTCCTTGAAGAGGTGGGGTTTCAGGTGTCTCCGGAAGGTGGTGATTGACTCCGCTGTCCTGGCGTCGTGAGGGAGTTTGTTCCACCATTGGGGGGCCAGAGCAGCGAACAGTTTTGACTGGGCTGAGCGGGAACTGTACTTCCTCAGTGGTAGGGAGGCGAGCAGGCCAGAGGTGGATGAACGCAGTGCCCTTGTTTGGGTGTAGGGCCTGATCAGAGCCTGAAGGTACTGAGGTGCCGTTCCCCTCACAGCTCCGTAGGCAAGCACCATGGTCTTGTAGCGGATGCGAGCTTCAACTGGAAGCCAGTGGAGAGAGCGGAGGAGCGGGGTGACGTGAGAGAACTTGGGAAGGTTGAACACCAGACGGGCTGCGGCGTTCTGGATGAGTTGTAGGGGTTTAATGGCACAGGCAGGGAGCCCAGCCAGCAGCGAGTTGCAGTAATCCAGACGGGAGATGACAAGTGCCTGGATTAGGACCTGCGCCGCTTCCTGTGTGAGGCAGGGTCGTACTCTGCGGATGTTGTAGAGCATGAACCTACAGGAACGGGCCACCGCCTTGATGTTGGTGGAGAACGACAGGGTGTTGTCCAGGATCACGCCAAGGTTCTTAGCGCTCTGGGAGGAGGACACAATGGAGTTGTCAACCGTGATGGCGAGATCATGGAACGGACAGTCCTTCCCCGGGAGGAAGAGCAGCTCCGTCTTGCCGAGGTTCAGCTTGAGGTGGTGATCCGTCATCCACACTGATATGTCTGCCAGACATGCAGAGATGCGATTCGCCACCTGGTCATCAGAAGGGGGAAAGGAGAAGATTAATTGTGTGTCGTCTGCATAGCAATGATAGGAGAGACCATGTGAGGTTATGACAGAGCCAAGTGACTTGGTGTATAGCGAGAATAGGAGAGGGCCTAGAACAGAGCCCTGGGGGACACCAGTGGTGAGAGCGCGTGGTGAGGAGACAGATTCTCGCCACGCCACCTGGTAGGAGCGACCTGTCATGTAGGACGCAATCCAAGCGTGGGCCGTGCCGGAGATGCCCAACTCGGAGAGGGTGGAGAGGAGGATCTGATGGTTCACAGTATCGAAGGCAGCCGATAGGTCTAGAAGGATGAGAGCAGAGGAGAGAGAGTTAGCTTTAGCAGTGCGGAGCGCCTCCGTGATACAGAGAAGAGCAGTCTCAGTTGAGTGACTAGTCTTGAAACCTGACTGATTTGGATCAAGAAGGTCATTCTGAGAGAGATAGCAGGAGAGCTGGCCAAGGACGGCACGTTCAAGAGTTTTGGAGAGAAAAGAAAGAAGGGATACTGGTCTGTAGTTGTTGACATCGGAGGGATCGAGTGTAGGTTTTTTCAGAAGGGGTGCAACTCTCGCTCTCTTGAAGACGGAAGGGACGTAGCCAGCGGTCAAGGATGAGTTGATGAGCGAGGTGAGGTAAGGTAGAAGGTCTCCGGAAATGGTCTGGAGAAGAGAGGAGGGGATAGGGTCAAGCGGGCAGGTTGTTGGGCGGCCGGCCATCACAAGACGCGAGATTTCATCTGGAGAGAGAGGGGAGAAAGAGGTCAAAGCACAGGGTTGGGCAGTGTGAGCAGAACCAGCGGTGTCGTTTGACTTAGCGAACGAGGATCGGATGTCGTCGACCTTCTTTTCAAAATGGTTGACGAAGTCGTCTGCAGAGAGGGAGGGGGGGGGGGGAGGGGGAGGAGGATTCAGGAGGGAGGAGAAGGTGGCAAAGAGCTTCCTAGGGTTAGAGGCAGATGCTTGGAATTTAGAGTGGTAGAAAGTGGCTTTAGCAGCAGAGACAGAAGAGGAAAATGTAGAGAGGAGGGAGTGAAAGGATGCCAGGTCCGCAGGGAGGCGAGTTTTCCTCCATTTCCGCTCGGCTGCCCGGAGCCCTGTTCTGGGGCTCCGGGCAGCCGAGCAGTTAACCGAACAGTTAACTGTTCCGTGAGAGGTTTAGGATCACCTCAATTTGTTATTGATTGCTAAACCATATACATAAACCATGACAAGCCATGATGCCAATAATGTTTATACATCTATGCTAGTCTCTGTTCTGTCAGCCCTGATTCCGGGTTGCGCAGCACTGCAGCACTGACGGCTGTGTTGACATGACAACTGGGTCGGAATTCCGAATCTTCGAATGGATCATGTGACAAAAGTGTTTGTTTTGATAGGTTGTTGCTTACAATTAGTTTCAAAGTTGCAAAGTTTCAACTGGATGCAACCAAGTTGAAAATTAGTTGCAGGGGGGTGTTTCCGAAGCAATCAAGCAACTCAGTTGTAAAGCAAATAAAAATCAGTGATGGCAACTTAGCAATTTTGTTGCTAGATTTTGCACATTTTTTTTTTCAAACACCACCTATCATCAAATTTAGCTACTTTTAAAAATGTATTTGGTACTTTTAGCAACTTGTGAAAAGTGACTCAAACGCTAACATGCACGCATTTTCCCTCTAAATGACACAAAAATGATTTTCTCTGTCACACATTGTCACAACACACGTGTCTGGCTGCAAAAGTGCATTGTGAGTGACGTCAGCAGCAGGTCAGCAGCAATTTCAGCAAATTGCAAATCATTGTTGGCTGAGCTGCAGTAGTATGCGTTCGACGAGACAAACCCAATGAACACAGTTGGTCACGAATGTTTGATCTTTAACAGAACTTACAACATAAATCAACATGTCTCAATCAAAATTGTACAGTCAGAAGTACAGAAAAGAGTGGGAGTCTGTACCGGAACAAATGTCAAATGATAGTTTTTGCCGAGATGGCCAGTCAATTTGAGTAACGTTATTGTGTATTCTACGTAATCGACGCAGTTTTACGTTATCACAACGTCATTTAGCAACGTTTAGCAACAAATCAACCTGCCTCTAGCAACTTACCCTGAAAATGAGTTGGCAACACTGCTAAAAATTGCATGCAAGTTTCGTCGTGTAACAGCAGCCGTAGACTTGCATTCAATGAGTGTCATATCTATAATTCACATTTCTATGTGAATTTGGTTAAGTAGCCCAAAAACGTACATATTGCAGCTTTAAAAGACCATGCTTGCTTACAAGCCCTTAAACAACAGTGCAGTTCAAGAAAAAGTTAAGAAAATATTTCAAATTTATAAAAAATATTTTTTTTTAAACGAAAAATTAAACGCTATATACTGTACAGGAGGTACTGAGTCAGTGTGTGGGGGTGCAGGTTAGTTTAAGTAATTTGTACATGTAGGTAGGGGTGAAGTGACTATGCATGCCGAGGGGGGGGGGGGGGGGGGGCGGGGGGGGTCAATGTAATAGTCCGCTGGCCATTTGATTAATGAACTGTATTCTCACAAAGGGTTTGTTTTTATCCTGGTGAGAAAGTGCGATTAAGATTGCGTCATCTGTTGGGGCGGTATGCGTACTGGAGTGGGTCTAGGGTATCCGGGAGGATGCTGTTGTGAGCCATGACCAGCCTTTCAACCACTTAATGGCTACCGAATGTGAGTGCTACGGGGCGGTAATCATTTAGGCAGGTTACCTTCTCTTCCTTGGGCACAGGGACTATGGTGGTCTGCTTGAAACATGTTGGTATTACAGACTCATTAAGGGAGAGGTGGAAAATGTAAGTGAAGACACTTGCCAGTTGGTCTGCGCATGCTTTGAGTACAAGTCCTGGTAATCTGTCTGGCCCCGCGGCTTTGTGAATGTTGACCTGTTTAAAGGTCTTGCTCACGTCGGCTACCGAGAGTGTTATCACACAGTCATCCAGAACAGCTGGTTCTCTCGTGCACGCTTCAGTGTTGCTTGCCTCGAAGCGAGCATAAAAAGGCATTTCGCTCTTCTGGTAGGCTCGCGTCACTGGGCAGGTCACATCTGGGTTTCCCTTTGTAGTCCGTAATAGTTTTCAAGCCCTGCCACATCCGATGAGCGTCAGAGCCGGTGAAGTAGGATTCAATCGTAATCCTGTATTGACGCTTTGCCTGTTTGATGGTTCATCGGAGGGTATAGCGGGATTTCTAATAAGTGCCCGGATTAGTGTCCCGCTCCTTGAAAGCGGCAGCTCTAGCCTTTAGCTCGATGCGGATGTTGCAATGGATTACAGGCTTCTGGTTGGGATATGTACATACGGTCACTGTGGGAACGACGTCGTCGATGCACTTATGGATGAAGCCGATGACAGAGGTGGTATACTCCTCAATGCCATTGGATGAATCATGGATTTATTTGGCGTAAGCTGTGGCCAAACAGTAGCCTGTGAGTTCTGGTTAATAAACCATTCAATCGAAAACTCAATCCTGTTAATACATAATTGTATTTATTATTTAATCAAGGTCATTACTGTACTCTGGTAAGGTGGTTTGGGAAGTATCATGCCCAGTTAGAACTGCTCATTTAGGGGGGTGGTCGGATGAAGATGGAGGACTTCAACTAGCTTTGTGCCTCACGGACAATGCTTTGTCCTGTTTGTTGTTGCTTAGCCCGGAAGACAGACATGATTATGGGGTGTTAGTTGGAACAATGAGGCACTTTGGACACTGCTTCCAACCCTGGCTGCTGGGCTCCGAACTGAGTAGAAGATGCAGGCTGCCAGGGGAGCCGCTACGGGTGCTTGCTAATGACACTGAACGCATTACTGGCAGGCATGCGCTCACATGCCCCCTCCGTGCAGAGCAAGCTGGCACGTGACCAGTTCATACAGGCACGCTCTACTACGGAGCTGCACACACAGACCCAGGTAACTCATCCCAAGTCATTACAGAAGCAAACAGTGGGGGCGTTTGGAGATACACCCACTGTGCGGGCTGTGGTGCAGAGCCTGGAAAGCCTGTATGGGTGACGGAAATGACTAAACTCATTCGTGCTATATCGCCACAGACAGCACGCAACACAGAGATCACATGCAACACACACCCCGAACCCATGGTCTGCTGGGGGTGTGGTCAGCCAGGCTATTTGGACAGGAATTGCCATATGTCCCCCAGAGCACAAGGAAAGGTAAAGACCCGGGGCAGTGAGGACCCCTGGCTCTCTTACCAACCCCCACTATCATCAGGAGGAGCCCAACGGCCCAGACGAGGGGGAAAGGCTCTACTTCCCCCAAAAGCAGACAACTGCAAGCGGATGTAGCCTGTATTTTCGGTGGACCAGAACTGTGTTGGGGACTTTTGTTACATCCCTGTCAAGGGGGTGCCCTGCATTGAGTCCACAGTAACCCCGGTGAAGTCAGACATTGTACCAGGTTGGACTCAGTTTCAGCCCGCACGGTCACAGGTGAGCTGGCACCCATGAAAGGTTAGGGGGCAGGACAGTGCACCATCCTGTGTGGGTAGCAGCTGTACAGGACCAATGTACCCTGGGGTTGGACTTTCTTAGGAGCACAGCCTTCCAGCTAGGCCTAGACAGGGGCACACTAGCTTCCAGGGAGGGCCTGCAGTCACCAAATACTCATGGCTACCCTGCCCCTCCCCCACATCTGTGTGTGACCTTCCCCCAGCCTCTCTGTCAGCTGCACACCATAGCTAAGCCTACACAGCGTAGTGTGACATTCCCCCAGCTACCTCAATGACACCTCCCCCCCAGCCCAGCTACTCCAGATAGAAGAGGACACTGTCAGCAGTGAAGGGGATATGGGAAAAGATTTGAGGGTCTTGACCCACAGCAGCAGGAACAGCTGTGGCAGTCATTGTTCGAATTCAGACAGCTTTGCTCTGAGGATAAGGTGGGTCAGACCCACATGAGATCGACACCGGCGACGCTCCGACCATCAAGGTGCGTCCCCGCTGTACCCGCATGGCACGCTAGGAGACAAGGTGGTGTTGGAGATGCAGCGGGAGGACTTCATCGAGCCCTCAGACAGCCCCAGGGCTGGGTTCCTTAAAAAGGGGGGCAAGCTGAGGTTCTGTGCAGATTACAGGCGGCTGAATGAGGTAACCAGGAAGCATTCATACCCCCCTACCATGTGTCAATGAGTCGCTTGATCTGGCCCTCTGCAGCAGCTACTGGCAGGTGCCCTTATCCCCAGAGGCCAGAGCCAAGAGAGCTTTATCCACCAGCAGAGGTCACTGGCAGTTCAAGGGCCTTTGCAACGCACCAGCTACTTTTGAGAGGTTAATGGACAGGATGCTGGACGGCATCTCCCCGAAAGGAGAGTGTGTTATGCCTCGATGACATCCTTGTCCACGGCAGCTCCTTCCAGTCTGCCCTGGGAGTGCTACGGCGTGTGCTGGAGTGCCACTTCATGAGGAGAGAGGTTCTCTTTCTTGGGGCACAAAGTGGGGATGGGGGGGAGAGCTTATCAGCACCATGGAGAACAAAGTGGGGGCTGTCCGAGACTGGCCTACCCCCACTGACCAGCAGCACTACAGGAGGTTTGTACAGGGCTGCTACAGTTTCGCCAGTCCCCTAAACCACCTGCTGCCAAAGGACAAGGCCTTAACATGGACAATGGAGTGCCAGGAGGACTTCAGTGCACGCTGAAGGGTGTTGATCGAGGCCTCCATGCTCGCCCCCCACAAGCAATGTGGGAATGGGTGGGGTGCTGGCCTAGGTGGGGCCAGAGGGGGAGAGAGTGGTGACGGACTTCAGCAAGACATTCAACAAACATGAGTGCCGCTACTGTGTCACTTCAAGTATTACCTGGGTGGCCTGCCCTTCATGATCAACATGGCTGAATGGCAACGCTCTCATCAAAGGGCTGTGGTAAAAGTTCAGGGCTCTGCGGCTGGCTATGGGTGTGCTACAGCAAGCATGGAAAGGGCCAGCTACAGGAGAAGAGAGGTGGCAGGTGGTGGTCCCCAAAGCATTGCAAGAGGCTGTGCTCCAGGGCATCCATTGATGAGTAGGGACTGAACACTTTGGGGTCACAAAAACCCTCTGCCGCCTCCATCAAGGCTTTTACTGGGGGCAGCACAAGAGGGATGTGGAAGAATTTTGCCGCCACTGTGACAGCGAGAAAGGGCCCTCTAGGCCGCTCTCACACACAGCTCCAACAGTGTCCAGTCGGGGCCCCCATGGAAAGAGTGGGAGTGGATGGAATCGGTCCATTCCCCACCAGACAGTGGAAACCACTGGGTGCTCACGGCCATGGACTATTTTACAAAATGGCCTATGCTCTGCCTGACCAAGAGGAAGAAATCATCGTAGACCCCCTCACAGCAGTTATGTTCAGCAAGTTTGGCGCTGTAGCGCCCCACATAGACAACTGTGTGTGCCTAAGTTATGTTGTTCCTTTATTGTGGTGCACTTTACCAGTATCCGGTTTTGCGGGTCTGGCATGCCAGTCAACCTGTTGTCTGCCAACCAAAGGAATGCCTGGAATGTTCTGGTGCCAGGTGTTTGTGTGGTTGGTGGAGTGGGGCAGGAGGTCAGGCACTGCAGGTTGAAAGACCATGCTTGCTATTGTTTGATCTCTTTTTACATCCTGCCAGAGAGTTGGATGCCTGTTGTTGTTTACTGATTTGTTTGGAGTAGGCTATGGCCAAACAGCAGCCTGTGAGTTCTGGTTAATAAACCGTTCAATTCGAGAACGCGATCCTCTGTTGCGGACACGTATTTAATTATATATGTCCTCCAAGACGCATGTTAAATTACGTCATCCAATTCGTATTCTATTGCATGACCATTTAGTATGATATTGTACGACCGCTATTCCATTCATAATGTAACCTAACGTAACGTAATATATCATACTAAATGGAGTGACACGGATTTAAGTACAGAATAATACACATTGCCCTGAGAACACCTTGATAAAACACACCACGTGATTTTCGAATCATCTACTGCAATGTTTGTGGAATTTGAAACTAAAATGCAAAAAATGAAAAGCTCAACAACAAGAACTATAGATTGAAAATATTGTGGTAAAGTGTTAGGCTTTTTCAAATAATTCAGTAGAATAATATCAATAGTAATTTCACAGATTAATTTAAAGTAAAAAAATAATTTTAAAAAGTCGATGTATTTGAAAATGGGTATTCATACAAACGATTGTAAAGTCACATCAATAATAGAGTAAGCTAAATCAATAACCTAAGGAGGCAATAATAAAAGTTCTCTATTGTCATGATCAGATCATAGTTACTTCATTCGAAACGTTTATGCAATAGCCTACCATGATCAGAACAACCTTTTGTAGGTGCAGTGATATCCTAGAGTTACAGGTAGGCTGAGACAAACATTTTCAATATTTCACTTGGACTTACCAAAAGAGCACGTTGCCAAAATAGCGTCTCGCCAACGTGAAGCGCTGCGACTCTGCTCTAACTTTTCACTCTGATGAGATAAACTTCTCCTAGAACCATTCAGCAGAGAAATTGTATTGCGCTTTCAAAGACAGATGGGTCACTCATCCGTCGGATGTATCGCCGTCTACTTTGGTAAGATCTTGCGGGATTCGTTGCCAGTATCAAACTTTTTGGCGTCAATCCTAACATACGTTGTGAGACCTTTCATTGGTCGTGCGAGATGGGAAAGGGGGAGGTCTGAAAATCTGCAGATCTATCCCCAAATGTACTGCCTGGTCTGGGTCACACAGCATTTGTAAATTGATGTATGAAATGATGTAACTACATGATGTATTTTGCTCTCAGCTTCTTCCACGATTTATTTGAGGATTCGTTCACAAATTTCAACTGGTAAATTCAAATAGATAACTTACATAGGCGATTCAGTGCTTATTCCACATAGCCTACAATCAGAAAGCCATATTCTGAAATGTAACCAACTTTCAATCCTTGACACATATACTACATGAGTAGTATGTGGACACCTGCTCGTCGAACATCTCATTCCAAAATGATGGGCATTAATATGACTTGCTTCCATTCAGCCACGAGAGTATTAGTGAGGTCGGGCACAGATGTTGGGTGATTAGGCTTGGCTCGCAGTTCGCATTCCAATTCATCCCAAAGGTGTTTAATGGGGTTGAGGTCAGGGCTCTGTGCAGGCCAGTCAAGTTCTTCTGCACCAATCTCAACAAACTATTTCTGTATGCCCTCCTTTGTGCAAGGGGGCATTTTGTCATGCTGAAACAGGAAAGGGCCTTTCCCAAACTGTTGCCACAAAGTTGGAATCACAGAATCGTCTAGAATGTCATTGTATGTTGTAGCGTTAACATTTCTCTTCACTGGAACTAAGGGGCCTAGCTCGAACCATGAAAAACGGCCCCAGACCATTTTTTCTCCTTCACCAAACTTTACAGTTGGCATTATGCATTCAGGCAGGTAGAGTTCTCCTGGCATCTGCCAAACCCAGATGAGTCTGTCGGACTGCCAGATGGTGACGCGTAATTCATCACACCAGAGAACACGTTTCCACTGTTCCAGAGTCCAAAGGCGGCAAGCTTTACATCACTCCAGCCGACGCTTGGCATTGCACGTGGTGATCTTAGACTTGTGTGCGGCTGCTCGGCCATGGAAACCCATTTCATAAAACTCCTTACTAACAGTTATTGTGCTGATGTTGCTCCCAGAGGCAGTTTGGAACTCAGTAGTGAGTGTTGCAACCAGGACAGACGCTTTTTACGCGCTACGCGCTTCAGCACTCGGCGGTCCCATTCTGTGAGCTTGTGTGGCCTACTACTTCATGGCTGAGCAGTTTGTTGCTCCAGCAGGGTAGAAATGTGATGAACTAACTTGTTGAAAAGGTGGCATCCTATGACGGTTCCACGTTGAAAGTCACTGAGCTCTTCAGTAAGGTTGTTTGGCTATGGAGATTGCATGGCGGTGTGCCCGATTTTATACAACTGTCAACGATGGGTGTGGCTGTAATGGCCGAATCCACTAATTTGAAGGGGTGTCCACATACTTTTGTATATATAGTGATGTATTGATTACCTTGAATACCCAGTTGCGAAACTGAAATAGCCTATCAGGCTTACTTGCATCATTACCTGGACAGGTTGTGATTACTCAAAACAAAAAGGCCAATCTAGAGCTGTTTCTCCTCTGCATTTGTCACTGTATTCACTCCACAATCAGTTCAGACACCATAGTTCACAACTATCACCAAGAGCCACTAGGGTCATCACTAGTTACCACAGCCACAAAGTCATAATTATGGCTAATCCCCACCTATTTCTGCAATTTATTTTCTTAAAATTGGATTTTAAACCCAACCCTAACCTTAACCACACTGCTAACCTTATGCCTAGCCTCATTTTGACTTTGTGGCTGTGGTAACTAGGGACAAACAGCCACTGGCTTGAACACCATTTTTGAAAGCCCCATTTAAAGTGTAGTTATTTTTGTGCTGATTAAATATTACTGTGAAAAATACATGTTCTTGGAGCTGAGCTGTCTCAAGAGTTGAGGCAGACAGTTGTAACATGTGGAATGGTCATTTAGTCAGTGCGGGATTCAAGTAAGAGGTTGAATAATGAAAACACCTGCCATGTCTTCTGGCTGTTACAGCACCCAGTGAAATGCATTTCTTGACTTGCAGCTGACTTGCAACACTCAGTGATGGCAGTGCTATGTAGGAAACACAGAAAGCAAAAAGATGTCAGCGGGCTGGATGTAAGAAATAGTCCATACGCAAGAAACAAAAGAGGTTGAGAGAAAGTGTCAATATAACTTGTGATTTGATGATAATATGATGGGATATGTTTCTTAAGTTTATACAAAGGAAATATGGCATTCATTTAGTATGGTCACCAATTTGATCAAATAACACACATTGGAAGCTCTGTAAGTCAAACTGCAAACTCACCATAACCTCATCTAACTTTTTTTAACAGATAACTCATTTTCCAAATGCGCATTGAGAGGTCAGCATCAGTGTTACATCAGTGCTCTCTAGTGGATATTGTACTACATTATACTATTACACTTCAGTCTATCAGTACATCAGCATATCAGTGTATTATCTGTAACTTAATCTTTTCCTACCCTCTAGTGAACTGTGTTGGTCAAGCAAACGAGCAACAGGATTTATACCTCTGGATGGGTTAAGCAGTTCTCCTGCTTTACCCAGGTTAGCTACAACAAACGTCATAAAATAATGATATACACTGTTATGTGTTCAGCTTCTGTAAAGTAATGTCATATTACATGTAAATATGGCGACTCCCCCCTACCCATTCCAGAAAGAGGCAGGTCTTGCAGTAGGCTACTTCAGCATGGGAATCAGATCAAGAGTAGCCAGCCCACCGGAAAGGTAAAAGTAAACATTCTCTGGGAGTGCTGCCTCAAACGAAAACTCCAGACAAAACAATCCTAAACTGTCTGAAACACAGATGTATAGGAAACCCCCCTCTGTGATTTCCTCCACATGCAGTGTTAACCCTGCTCTAGGGAAGGCAGTTTGACATTTACGTTTCAATATGGAGAGTTGGCAAAATCATCTCCTCCTACACATTAGTTGTGTATCTTAAATCATGCAGTGAAAAACATTTGGTATGCTTTATTGGAGTGTTCTAGTGTTTCTCACACTCCACACTTTTATTAATTCATCAATTTCCAAATATATTCCACTGGCCTATTAAAAACGACCATAACATTTGAACCAGGATGGAACATTTTATTATGATAATATAACATAAATGCTCATTTTCAAAATGGTCCTGACCTTACCATAACATGTAGGCTACTGTATTGCTCTTGTCCAGGGCGTTAGTATGGCTGCTAACGCTGTTAAGGGGCTCAGTGTTAAAAGCTGCGCTAACCCTGGACCAGAGCTAGCTATTGTATAACCTTGTTGACCTTGACCTTTAGAGGAGTCTGTTTGAAAGGGTGGTGATCTCAGGCGCCACTGATCTGCTTATCTCATTTAGTTGATGGTGTAATTATTTTCTTCCTGTCAGTTTGTGGCTGTATCTCTGTAATTGGCCAACACACTCCACTGATTAAAGCATTCAACCCACTGTGTGGTTTTTAGGAATGTTTTATGGCCTGGTTTTGGCCACAAAATGTTGCTTCGTAAACTGAAATGTGTAAGGTACTGAGACTTATTTGTGTTAGGACTTTTGGGGATAATATTGCAGTTGCACAATTTGTGTAATTTTTGTGTACAGTGATTATGTTTCAAATATGTTGCAAAATCCATAACAATTGTTTATCCATACAGCATTACAATGTAACCCAAGCCTTCTGGTGCCTATTAGCGCCATCTCCTGACGGAAGTTAGAAAGTGTCCTACTAAATGATGTGTCCCAGCTGTCCCGTGAGTAGGCCTCTGCCCAATACATGCAACAGCTCTCCCACTCTCCCATAAGGACCTGTGGTCATCT
Source organism: Salvelinus fontinalis (assembly GCF_029448725.1). Classification (NCBI taxonomy): domain Eukaryota; kingdom Metazoa; phylum Chordata; class Actinopteri; order Salmoniformes; family Salmonidae; genus Salvelinus; species Salvelinus fontinalis. The sequence continues at coordinate 10,707,083 of NC_074683.1, forward strand.
GGCCAATCTCTTTCGAAATATTCATTTTTCCTACAGACTATTTTACCTGTGATTTGCAGATATGCTAAATCTACTCTATAAAGGATGATACCTTTTAGGGTGCATGCAGCACGTGCCTTGGCTTCGTTTCCCATAACCAGGGTTCAGTAATATACTCTATAGAGCTTGTAATGAAGAGGATCAGAGCATACTACGCACTCAAAGGAGGTATTTCACTGTCTCTAGATGTTCATGGCTCTGTGATGTATTTTATGTACAGTACAGCTGCTTTCTTCACTTGGTAAAATCTGGCCAAACAATTGAAATCATAAGGGAAATGTCCACATAGTCATGATCATTCTTCCAAGACAAGGTATAGGCTCCCCCCCATAATACACTCAACTTAAACCTGACTTAGGTTTACGGTGTCCATATTAGGACTTTGGATGCTTTAACCATTTGCTGTGCATTTGTCTCATCCTGTGGGCCTGTGTCTGTGGGTAAAGCATGAATCATCTTGGCAGAACCGGTGCTCAATGCCCTGTTAACAGGCCATAGTCTGATGGCTCCAGGCCGCCTGGCCCACAGCTCACTTAGACTGCAGAACATTCCATGCTCAGGTGGCCATGGAAACGGTAGGAGCTGGAACGCACCGTGCAATCAGAGGACCATTTACAATATTATCTAATCTACCCGTATGTATAGCCTAGGCCTAGTAGACAGCCTATTCTAATCACGAACACAACCAACAAAGGAATCTATCTCTGAAATTACAATTTAGCGATTCAAATTCCACTTAGCATTTGTTGATGACAAGATACACAAAGGAGAGTTTCACTTACCACAAGTTAATTGGAGATATAGCTATGGGGCAAAGAAAATATCAAACCAAATCCAACATGGTTTGCCAGAAATCAGATAATCATAAAAATTATATGTAGCTTAGGCTGCGTTTACACAGGCAGCCCAATTCTGATCTTTTTTTTCCACTAATGAAAAAGAACTGATGTGAAAGGATCTCATGTGAGTGGTTAAAAGTGGAAAAAAATATCAGAATTGGACTGCCCTAGTGAAATGCAAACTTTACAGCCTTACACAGCACACACATTCAGAGTTGAGCAAGCTTAATAGCCCGAGAGAACTTTGTGTATTGGTGGCCGTGGCAGGGCTGACCTAGTTGGTTGAGGAAGGCTGTCACTTCCTGGCACCTGGTGGCCCAGCGGGTCCATCTGGCAGGCATACAGGCATACAGAAACACGCAAGCGTGTACACACACATGCACGCACACACTGACTGTACTACAAAACTCTGCACCATGTGAAAACATTGATGCTATCTTATCATATTGAAGGTTACTTTGGAAAATAAGCCGCTTTTGTAGTATTTTCATTTTATATATTTTTGCACTTTGGTACTATTTTCACAAGTATGTGGTAATATTTCTTAGTTAAAAACTCAAAATAGATCATCAAAAAGGATATTTTTTCTCAACTTTAAGCACATTTTCAACACACAATCACACAGTAACTTTTTCACCAAACCTAATCAGTTTCATCTAGAAATACCTTTCATTTAAAGTAATTGCCTTCCAAAACGCAATGCTCACAATACTTTTCATATGATTCTCTTCTCATTTGTTTAAATACATTTGGCCATCCCTTAATCCAACTGCGCTTAATGGTTAATCACTGTTTGGTAAACCTATATATTTTAAACTGGTTTGTCTACTAAATATGGATTTTGAGTAAAATAATGTGTGTTTGTAAAGTATAAACATCTAAATGACATGTATGATACATGGTAACCATACATAATGATGTTCATTGATTTCACATTGTGGTAACCACATTTGGTCACCATATGCTGTAAAAGGGGATGTGTGAAGAATTGCAATTTTTTCCAACAAGGAGCAGGATAGACAGCAAAGGAGAGGGAGAAATCAAACGGTTCAGAGAGGTGGGCATTGGCCCTGTCAAAAAGGTGGGCATGGGCCCTGTCAAAGAGATGGGCATGGGCCTTGTCAAAGAGGTGGGCATGGGCCCTGTCAAAGAGATGGGCATGGGCCTTGTCAAAGAGGTGGGCATGGGCCCTGTCAAAGAGGTGGGCATGGGCCCTGTCAAAGAGATGGGCATGGGCCTTGTCAAAGAGGTGGGCATGGGCCCTGTCAAAGAGATGGGCATGGGCCTTGTCAAAGAGATGGGCATGGGCCCTGTCAAAGAGGTCAAAGAGGTGGGCATGGGCCCTGTCAAAGAGATGGGCATGGGCCCTGTCAAAGAGGTCAAAGAGATGGGCATGGGCCCGTCAAAGAGGTGAACATCAGAGAGAAGGAGGCAAACGGCAGGGAACTGTTATGTCTAATGAAGTCTTGGCCATCATCGTTGACCATGTGGTAAACGAAGGCCTTACCATGGCAGAGGCAGACAGATTAGTTCAACTCTCAATTTGATCATGAGAACATTTTGCCAAGAAAACCTGTAAGTCTGCAGGATATGCACTACGCTTTACCATTACATTTAGAGTAAATTACATATTGTAATGCATGTACATTCACAAAACATGTTACAGTATTCTTGCAGTATGATCTATTGACAGTATACTCTGTTCTACCCTCAGAATTGACAGAAGACCCCATGGTGGTGGTCGTGTGCTGATCGACCAGCAGGAGTGGGCAGTGGGGGAAATGGGGAGGGTCAGGAATGACATACGGCTGTCCGAAATAAAGCAGGCCATTGAGGTGAACGATGACACAGTTGCCAATGTGGCATCCATTGACTTTTATTTTGCTTTATATCTTTATTTGCACCAAAGAAAACAAGTGATAGACAACAAAACAGATAAAAACACATTTTAAAAACGGTGTGCAGGTGTGCTTGGAAGCCCAAGGGTTTATATAAAAAGTAAAACCACACCACAAAAAAACAAGTACAAAAATCTAAAAGGTTTGTTAAAACAGATAACATAACCTGCTAATTATAAATGAATTGATCAGTAATCACATAAAAATGAAAAAAGAATATATATATATATATATATATATACATATTTGTTTAAATGTGTGTGTGCATGTGAGAGTTAGGCTATATGGAGGAAATTACTGCATAGTTTGGTTCATCCGGCTGACCACAAGTCTTCGCTTGAAGGTATTGAGGGATGATGATATTTTTGCAATGTGAAGATAAGAATTCCTGAGTATGGTACCTCTGTATCTGATAGAGAATTGACTATGTGAGGTACGGCAGTGGGGAGGGTGAAGGTTATCACAGTGTCTTGTGTTAAGTATATGGATTCCAGAATGAACCTGGAAGAATCCATTGAAGGGTTTAGGTGAACTTTCTGGGAGGTATGAGTATTTGTAGATGAAAGTGCAGAATTGGAGTACATTAATGTCATACATAAACAAGATATTGAGTTTCTTAAACAAAGCTGCAGATGGAGCCAGGTAATTAGAGGAGGTTATTTTGTATGATGATTAATTTGTGTAGGTAGGAAGCACATGTACTGGCCCTGTCACGAACGTCGTCACGGAAATGACAGGACCAAGGTGCAGTGTAGTAAGCGTACATTTCTTTTAATTTTATAAATGTCGCCAACAAAACAATAAACACGACCGTGACGCTGACTAGGGCCATACAGGCCCCTCACACAGACAACTACCCACAACTAAGGTGGCAAAACAGGCTGCCTAAGTATGATTCCCAATCAGAGACAACGATAGACAGCTGTCCCTGATTGAGAACCATACCCGTCCAAAACATAGAAACAGAAAACATAGAAATAAAGAAACTAGAATGCCCACCCTAGTCACACCCTGGCCTAACCAAAATAGAGAATAAAAGCCTCTCTATGGCCAGGGCGTGACAGGCCCAGACAATATTACAGTAAATGAGATATGGGTAAATTAAGCTATAGTCTAAAGTTAGGAAGCAAGCCTGATGAACCAAAGCACTAATCTTTCTGATAACACCAACAGATTTCATCACTTTGCTTCAGACCAAGTGACCTTGACAGGCCTGCTCAATCGCCCGCCTTTTGAAGAGGCACCAGGTATCTATGAAACACATTTACCTGGTGCCTTTTGAGAGAAACAACGACCGGGTGAAACAACAGAGGGCAGAGTATGTTCAGGTACAGCACTATATTCTGTATTACTGTTACTATTAGATGCACATGCTACTTCACAATATCATATTGGAACTATACTGTAAAAATAACTAACCAAAATATATTTTTAGAGGGTGACGGTGCTTGATGCTGCTGTGAACCATCACAAGTATATCTTTGTTGATGAAGCGTGCTTCAACCTGGCCAAAACTCAGCGCCGTGGGCGGAACCTCATCAGTCAACGGGCGACCGTCCAAGTGCCTGGACAACGTGGGGGAAACATCTCCATGTGCGCAGCTATCTCTGAAGTTGGGGTGGTAGGACCTGGGCCATTACAAAGCTGCACACCTCATTGTGTTTCTAAATGAAATTGAGCAGGCCTGTCAAGGTCAAGGGGTCACCTATGTCATTTCCAATGTCAGGATCCACGATAAAGGCATGGTTTCGGGCCTATCCCCGATTTGTGGCCCTATACCTGCCCCATACTCTCATTTTCTCAACCCTATTGAGGAATGTTTTTCAGCATGAAGGTGGAACGTGTACGATCACCATCCCATGAGCATGCCACCCTCTTTCTGGCCATGGATGAGGCATGCGACGACATCAATGCAGACCAATGTCAAGCTTGGATTCGCCATGCCAAAAGTTTTTTTCTGCGGTGCATGAACAATGAGGACATTCACTGTGAGAATTTATGGCCAAATGCTCAAGACAGGCTTGATGCAAATGAATGCGTGCAAAACATTGTGTTATTTTCATTAATTTGATTTTTTGTTACATTTGATTACACTCAGTACACCTATGTTGCAGTTATGAGAAACTTTTTTTGTGCATGAATTATTTTAGAGGATGTCTTTATTGAACACACCTTTGATTACACATTGGATAGATATTATGTAGAATATTCCTTTCAGCATGTCTAAGGGTTCTGAAACACGTATCTTGCATTATTTGCTATTGGATTAACTGACAGTTAAAACGACTAAATTGACAATATATCAGTATGTTGTGGTTTGATCATTGAACCAATGTTATCATTAGATTTCAAAATACATTTATATTTTGAATCAATGGTTGTGTGGTGAGAGATGTTTACAATCTAAGTGAATGCACAATGACAGGTTTTGACTGAAAGACTGTCTGCGTTACAAGTGAGACCAGTTTGGAGTTTTGTACTAAGAGTTGTGAAAATGTACCACATACTTGTGAAAATAGTACCAAAGCGATAAAAAAAAACTAAGATCAAATGTTTTAGCAGTCAATGTAAAGCAGAAAAAATACTACTTCGAGTCTAAGTGAAATATAATCACATTTATTTCCACTACAATGGGACCTGATTGACAGCCTGTAAAGATGAATCAGTTAGTTGGATCCAGACGCAATTTGCGATTGTTGATGAAGTCTGATACTTTTACCACACCATTGTTCGAGATCCTGTGAGAAACAAAACAGGATACAGAGAAAATCAAATTATAATTTATAATCTTCAATCCCTATCTATTGAGGTGTCATAAAATGATTTGTACTCACGCTCTCTTTTGCAGATATCTGAGAACTCTGTCAATCTGCGACTGTGAGATGTTCTCATTCCCAACTGCCAGGTAGGTGTAGAGAAACCGGAAGGTTTCAAAGGACACACATGCATCTGGAGGCTTACAGTTGGAATCGCAGTTCATTATGTAGCAGGCCTGAGTCAAGGCATCTTTGACATTCTGTCAAGAGATGGACTAAGAGGTTGACTTTCTTTTGAATATAGTGTACTTTTTTATTTAACCTTTATTTAACTAGGAAGTCCCATTGAGCTCAGAAGTCCTCTTTCTCAAGGGAGACATACTTCATTGGTAATGTGAGAGATGTACAATCTACAATGAAATGACATAAAAACAATTACATGTTGAAATCATTTATATTTAGTAAATATTATTTACCTTTCCAAGATAACTGCAGCATGAAGCAAGGAATTTATTCCATTCAATTTCTTCACCAAACTTTCCCATTGAAAGGATGTGGTTCAAGGTATTCTCTGGCATATTCAAACTTTTCCATATGAGCCCAATCTCCAACTTTCTAACGGTCCCCCTTTCAGATAACTGGGAGATAGATTTTAAAAGGATTCCAGGTTAGTTGGCCTAACCTGTGTTGCTTGATTCGCCATCATGACAATTTGTTAATGGCAAGTGTACTAAAATCATTCATCAAGAAAAAGACCTGAGATATTATACCTGGGAATGTAGAATTCCCAATATCTCATTTGTCAGTTCTAGCTTGGTTTCAGGATTTGGTTTCACTGAAAAAGGCTGTCCTTTCACCATAGCTGTGAAGTACCTACACAAACAAAATAGTATGGGGTTTGAAACCTCCTCAATGTGTGTTTACAATAAAATATGGTGCATACAGTGAAATGCTGGAATGCAAAGAAGCATCTGCTCCTTCAAGTGTTTTTTGAACTCACGCAGTGGAATACTCAATAATATCCTCTGGCTGAGCTCTGATGGCATCTTTGGTGAACTGCAGCAAAAAGTCTGGCAACTCTTGTGGAATATGAACACTCATTCCAGTGTGACTGCATCCACTTCCACTTCCACTTGAATTAGGCCTAGACATGTCTGGGAACACAGAGGGTCCTAAAGGTGTTCTGAGAGAGAGAGAGCGAGCGAGAGAGGCATTTTATCAACGTTTTTTCATCTACTAGCTATATAGCTAACTTTTTATTTTCATTAATCTTATACTTTATGTCCACAACCCTATATCATTTCATTATGCTGTTATTTCATTTAATTATGTTACATGTTTTGATTGTTATTTGTGGCAACCTAAAAGTGATTTATAGAGCCCCCATGTCACCATTCAAATCCTGATGCCCGGATGAATTGGTTTGTCATGCTGTTTTTACAAGTAAATCAAGTGGGGGTTTTTTTATCAAGAAGTTCATCTCTCTGTTTTTGAAGTTTGCCTTGATAGAAAATGTAACGTTAAGCCCCATCTTTTTTTCCCCAAAATGTTTTCTTTAGGACTAACCATTAGCTTTAGTGGCAACAATCCAATGTGTTTTTCTGCCAGTGAGCACAGGTATGTTTTTTTAACATAGGTATGAATTCCAACATAAATAAGAAATAATATATTTTTAAAAACTTACTTAAACTCTTTTAGCTCTATCCAGAGACAGAAAACACATCTAGTGTAGCCTACTCCTCTCCGTTTCTGTTTAATATGTTTATTTTTAAACGAATACCTGCCAGGTAGGTAGCCAAGTAACGCCGCTAGCTTGACGTTCTTGTGACGTGCAGGCTTAATTGCGCTGTCTCACGTTGTTGGTGGTCTACAGAAAACACTAGGCTACCACTAGATGGTAATGTTTATCTTTCTATCTAGCAGACAGACAACAGCGTGATCACAGTGCCACATTGAATGCGATTCATTTTTGATTTTAAAAGCCTAATGAAATATCAACAGCGAACCTTAACTTTAATTTGCTTTCATGTTTGGGGAAAGCTACACAAATACTTAATTAAAATCCACCGGAAACTGCTGACAAGAATCAGGCTACTAAATGTCATAGAATTACTTTTAGGATAGTTCCCATGTGCTTCCATATCGAATTTCCTCCCAATTAGGCCTATTATGGCATATCTCTCGATAGAGGGCATCAGCGGGACCAAGAATGGTGCATTTGAATAACAGGACGTGGTCTTGTTAACTCATGGGATGAAGGGAGCGAAAGGTGTATTTGGCCAATAGATTAACAAATCGTTTTTTTCTAGTCATGATCCTTAGCAGCGTGACTTTACATTTTGTGATTGCCCCCCCCCCCCCCTAAAACAAACTAGTTTTGTAGAAAGTAGTTATATTTAATTACATGGCTTCTTGTGTAAACTTTCTCTACAGCGAGCACTTGACTCACCAGCAATTACGTGAAAAGGGAAAGGAGTTTGTTTAGGGGGCGTGTGTTTAGGGGCGGAGGAGGGTGCGGAGGGGTCCGATTCTGAGCTATTGTTAGGAATACACCCCTGATGATACTGCTTGTGTCTGCGCGATTAGTGGATTTTACAATCAATAAGAATACAATTAATTTGTTGGAATATACGGAAATTAGCCTGCTATTATACGTTTTTTTCCCCCAGAAAACGTACAGATGTAAAATCATGTTGATGCTTTTTTTTATATAGCCAGACCAGTACCATTATGCAGATTTCGTGACATCACTAGAATGAACTGCCAAGAAACCGTTCTAATGCAACCACATGCTGATGCCTTGTCTTTGTAGGCTACAGCTGCTCCGGCTATATTATACTCAAGACGTATGGCGTTTAGAATAAATCCGTTGATTTGCCAGTAGAACAACCCATTTGCAATCTTACGGTATCTTCATTGTGTCACACGCGCCTTGGGTTCCTTTTGTGGCGCCGGGGCTGCGAGAGGAGGAGGTAGAGTTTTAAACAATAGAGCGCAAAATACAGCCCTGCTCCTTGGAGCTCGTAACAAGGACGGGAACCTACGACTGGAAAGCGAACAGCTGTGACAAAGAACTCAAGAACATGAAGAAGCTCGTGCACTGATTTGGTTATAGTAATCACTGGATATATTTCGCGCTACATTGTCTCTGACATCCTCAAGGAGAAAACATGAATTCAGCTGAAGGAGCCGAGGAGGGTCCAAATGATTCCGATACGGATGCGTTTTTCAAAACAGGTAGGATGAAAGTACAGTATTTGAAACCATTTCCCTCTGTGAAGTGAAACGTTTTGATACATCCAGTGTTGTTTGGGGTAGGCTATTGTGTTGAACCTATGGCAAATCCATCTCATTCATAGCCACACTTGGTTTCTGTGAGTTCCTCGGCTTAGTTACCAGTCGAAAGAGTGTGGTTTTCACAGTCATTGGTATTCACTTACACTCTGTAAGCATTGAATTGAGGAAATCTGTAAAATGATGTCATATTTTGTATATTAATGTTCAATTAGGCTGTATTGGGGGTGGAAAGTGTATAAAGGACACTTGCTTTTGTTGGATATTTACCCTCATACACTCTTATTGCAGGACCGTGAACTAATGACTTACACACACACACACACACACACACACACACACACACACACACACACACACACACACACACACACACACACACACACACACACACACACACAGATACACACAGATACAGTATGTGTTAGTAAACACTTGTCATCAGGGGAAGTTAAGATGATCTTATGCCATTCATAAAGTAGAGTACACAGTACACACACCCTGGACCGCTTAATGTTAAATGGGTGCCTGTAACCGTTAGTGGGGGACTCCCATCACAGTGGAAAGGCAGTTTCTCAGGGACAACCCCAGCAGTCTGACACTGCTCATGTTTAGTGCCTCTACACAATGTGTATCCCTGAGCAGTCTGCTGTGTGTGTGTATGTGTGTGTGTGTGTGTGTGTGTGTGTGTGTGTGTGTGTGTGTGTGTGTGTGTGTGTCGCACACATTCTGCCTGCTCTACTGGAGAAGGGAGGACACACCCTGCCTCTCCATCTCACTCTAGTCTAGTGCATGGGAATCACACCCAGCTCTGCCGCCACACACCCACTACGAAGTAGTTCCCATCTCACACAAAAATATGTATCTCCATTTACAGCTTAATCAGTGGGATAAGTGGTTATTAGGGCCGGGCAAAAGACTAGGGTTGCATCCCAAATGGCACCCTATTCCCTAAATAATACACTAAGATTGTCCAGGGCCTTGGCTCTGGTCAAATGTAGTGCACTATAGGGAATACACTGGTCAAAGGTAGTGGAATAGGGTGAAGTAGTGCACTATAAAGGGAATAGGGTGCCCTATTCTTTCAGTTGTGGCTCTCTGACTGTGTTCCCTCCTTTTTTGTAAGTCAGTTAGAATGAGAGTAGGAGCTCCCTTCCTCTTTCCTCAGAGGGAGGTCATACTGGAAAGGCTCTTACTGTTTTTATGCAAAGCATCCTCATTGTAACTGGGGCATAATCTATCAGGCATCCTCCACTGTAGGTGGAGAGCAGATAAGAACCAGGAAGTGGGACAAAACACAAGCTGGGGGAAAAGTGGCGCCCCGGGCTCAGATACATTCTGCCTTTGGTGTCAAGGTCTGCAGAACCACACTACAGCAGCACTGGCTTTTTCTTCTTCTACACCAAGATGGAATTGAAATGACTCCCAGATGGCGAGATCTGTAAAAGCCACTGGCGAGGAATATGACTTTGCTGTGGTGGTACAGTGGAGACCAAAAGAGGACATCTGCTCCTGTTTCTCCAACTACGATCTATCATTGATAGTTGTATTGATACAACATGGCAGGCCCTACCCTGGGGGCAGGCAGGCAGGGGGAGAGACCATAAACCATGAAAGGCCTCTTGCCCGGTCCCACTCAACCACAGCACCAACCAGGAGTGGGTGTTTACCGTGCGAGAGAAAGACATTATGTGGCTGAATGAGTAGTAATCCATTCACAACGGCCAGCTGAAAGAGCACTGAAGTGGGTTTATGTCCTGAGCCTCACAGGAGACTCCAGGCCTGCTTATTCGGAGCTTAGAGGTAGATTAACCTTGAACGCGAACTTTAATTCACCCCTCTTTGTAAAGTGGATTCCGAGTCGAAGCATTTTCTTGTGTACATGACATAGGTCTTTTCCTCCTTAACGCTCACAAAGTAATCAGAGGGCCGTGTAGAACTGTATTTCTCCCTCCGTCTTTTTGATTATATGTAATTGGTAGCCATGGCAATCACTTTGCTGGGTAATTTTGGCTGCTGCTCTTGGCTTTTAAGTAGTTCACTAGCAGAGGAAGGGCCATCATCAGTCTGCATAATAATTGCTGAAGATTGACAGAGGCAAACTCGTGGATTAGTATCTGATTTGCTTTAGCATTTCAGTCTGCAAGAAATAAGTCAAGCCGAGAAAAAAACTCCAGAGCATCTGGGTTGAAAGGGGCTACTTTAGCTGATTGGACCTTCCGACATTGTGAATATGAAGTAGGCTTATTAACCAAATGAATTGATAACACAATTAGACCTACATTTTGTATTAAAATAGGGTTATAAAACCCAAATTATATTTACACAGTTCCTTAGTGGCTATTGGGCGTTGTAGAGGGTTAGCTCTATTCATTATTAAAAGCCCTGGCCAGTATTTTGGTGTTAAATATGAGAGTGGGGTGTAGTGTGTGTGTAGTCACACAGCTTGCTCAAATCTGCTGGGGCAGCTGGTTGACCCTGTGCCCCCAGGACCTTTTTCATTTTCCACTTCACCGTGTGATATAGGACCTGCTCCCTCAGGGAGCCAGTGCTTGTGTCCCAAATGGCACCCTATTCCCTATATAGTGCACTACCTATATAGGGAATAGGCTGCCATTTGGGATGTACACAATGACACAAAGGCTGCCTGGACTGGACGGTTAGGCTTAGGTTCTGATGCTTATTATCTGAGCTCACAGTCACCGTTTGGTGAGGAGCGATGCTTTTTCATTTAATTTAAAAGCTAAGGTTAACCGTTATGCAGCCCTGCACCTTAGAGGCTGCTGCCCTGTATACATAGACTTGGAATCACTGGGCACCTTAATAATGGAACACTAGTCACTTTAATAATGTTTAAATAATGTTTACGTACTGCTTTACTCATCTCATCACTATATTCTATTATATTTTTGTATTTTAGTCAATGCCACTCCGCCATTGCTCAATCTGATATTTACAGTGGGGAGAACAAGTATTTGATACACTGCCGATTTTTCAGGTTTTCCTACTGTAACGATTTTCTTCTTCTGACGAGGAGTATGAAGGATCGGACTAAAATGCAGCGTGGCACGTGTCCGTGTTGAATATATTAAACTGAACACAAAATTAACAAAGGAGAAAACACCAAAACAAGGAAACAGTCCTATCAGGTGACCAAACACAAAACAACTACCCACAAACACAGGTGGGAACAGGCTACCTAAGTATGCTTCTCAATCAGAGACAACGATAGACAGCTGCCTCTGATTGGGACCCATACCAGGCCAAACACAGAAATACAAAACCTAGAACAAAACATTGAATGCCCACCCCAGCTCACGCCCTGACCAAACCAAAAAGGAGACATTAAAAAAGAAACTAAGGTCAGAACGTGACAGTACCCCCCCCCCCCCACCCCCCCCCCCCAAAGGTGCGGACTCCGGACGCAAAACCTGAACCTATAGGGGAGGGTCTGGGTGGGCATTTCACCGCGGTGGCGGCTCTGGTGCGGGACGTAGACCCCACTCCACCTTAGTCTTGGCCCACATATGTGGCGCCTCTGGAGTGGCGACCATCACCGCCGACCCTGGACTGGGGACCCTTACAGCGGGCCCTGAATAAGCGGGAGACTCCGGCTACGCCGGACAGGTGGGAGACTCCGGCAGCGCCGGCCTTGCGGGCGGCTCTGGCAGCTCCGGACTGGAGAGAGAACCTGGAGGGAGGAGACGGAGAGACAGCCTGGTGCGTGGGGCTGCCACAGGACCCACCAGGCTGGGGAGATCTACAGGAGGCCTGGTGCGGAGGCACCGGATGGACCGGGCTGTGGGGGAGCACTGGAGCTCTGGTGCGCAGCCTTGTCACCACTCCTCCAGGCTGGATGACCACTTTAGCCCGGACCCTCCAGAGTGCAGGCACAGGTTGAACCGGGATGTGGGGGAGCATACCACTCGCACCTCTCCCTTAGGCTCAATGCCCACATTCGCCCGGCACGGGCGGAGCGCAGGCATAGGGCGCACTGCACCCTCCCAGCGCCCCGGAGACACAGCGCGCAGAGCCGGCGCAGGGTACCCTGGGCCGAAACGACCAAACACGGAACTAAGGTCAGAGCGTGACACCTACTTACAAAGCATGTAGAGGTCTGTAATTTCTATCATAGGTACACTTCAACTGTGAGAGACGGAATCTAAAACAAAAATCCAGAAAATCACATTGTATGATTTTTAGTAATTAATTTGCATTTTATTGCATGACATAAGTATGTGATACATCAGAAAAGCAGATCTTAATATTTGGTACAGAAACCTTTGTTTGCAATTACAGAGATCATACGTTTCCTGTAGTTCTTGAACAGGTTTGCACACAGTGCAGCAGGGATTTTGGCCCACTCATCCATACAGACCTTCTCCAGATCCTTCAGGTTTCGGGGCTGTCGCTGGGCAATACGGACTTTCAGCTCCCTCCAAAGATTTTCTATTGGGTACCAGCAGCATACCACCCTGCATACCACTACTGGCTTGCTTCTGAAGCTAAGCAGGGTTGGTCCTGGTCAGTCCCTGGATGGGAGACCAGATGCTGCTGGAAGTGGTGTTGGAGGGCCAGTAGGAGGCACTCTTTCCTCTGGTCTAAAAAATATCCCAATGCCCCAGGGCAGTGATTGGGGACACTGCCCTGTGTAGGGTGCCGTCTTTCGGATGGGACGTTAAACGGGTGTCCTGACTCTCTGAGGTCATTAAAGATCCCATGGCACTTATCGTAAGAGTAGGGGTGTTAACCCCGGTGTCCTGGCTAAATTCCCAATCTGGCCCTCAAACCATCATGGTCACCTAATAATCCCCAGTTTACAATTGGCTCATTCATCCCCCTCCTCTCCCCTGTAACTATTCCCCAGGTCGTTGCTGTAAATGAGAACGTGTTCTCAGTCAACTTACCTGGTAAAATAAAAATAAAATAAAAGGTCTGTAGACTGGCTAGGCCACTCCAGGACCTTGAGGTGCTTCGTACGGAGCCACTCCTTAGTTGCCCTGGCTGTGTGTTTCGGGTCGTTGTCATGCTGGAAGACCCAGCCACGACCCATCTTCAATGCTCTTACTGAGGGAAGGTGGTTGTTGGCCAAGATCTCGCGATACATGGCCCCATCCATCCTCCCCTCAATACGGTGCAGTTGTCCTGTCCCCTTTGCAGAAAAGCATCCCCAAAGAATGATGTTTCCACCTCCATGCTTCACGGTTGGGATGGTGTTCTTGGGGTTGTACTCATCCTTCTTCTTCCTCCAAACACGGCGAGTGGAGTTTAGACCAAAAAGCTCTATTTTGTCTCATCAGAACACATGACCTTCTCCCATTCCTCCTCTGAATCATCCATATGGTCATTGGCAAACTTCCGACGGGCCTGGACATGCGCTGGTTTGAGCAGGGGGACCTTGCGTGCGCTGCAGGATTTTAATCTATGATGGCGTAGTGTGTTACTAATGGTTTTCTTTGAGACTGTGATCCCAGCTCTCTTCAGGTCCAGGTCCTGCCGTGTAGTTCTGGGCTGATCCCTCACCTTCCTCATGATCATTGATGCCCCACGAGGTGAAATCTTGCATGGAGCCCCAGACCGAGGGTGATTGACCGTCATCTTGAACTTCTTCCATTTTCAAATAATTGCGCCAACAGTTGTTGCCTTCTCACCAAGCTGCTTGCCTATTGTCCTGAAGCCCATCCCAGCCTTGTGCAGGTCTACAATTGTATCCCTGATGTCCTTACACAGCTCTCTGGTCTTGGCCATTGTGGAGAGGTTGGAGTCTGTTTGATTGAGTGTGTAGACAGGTGTCTTTTATACAGGTAACGAGTTCAAACAGGTGCAGTCAATACAGGTAATGAGTGGAGAACAGGAGGGCTTCTTAAAGAAAAACTAACAAGTCTGTGAGTGCCGGAATTCTTACTGGTTGGTAGGTGATCAAATACTTATGTCATGCAATAAAATGCAAATGAATTACTTAAAAATCATACAATGTGATTTTCAGGATTTTTTAAATAGATTTCGTCTCTCACAGTTGAAGTGTACCTATGATAAAAATTACAGACCTCTACATGCTTTGTAAGTAGGTGTCACGGTAGGAAAAGTAGGAAAACCTGCAAAATCGGCAGTGTATCAAATACTTGTTCTCCCCACTGTATATATTTCTTAATTCCATTATTTTACTTTTAGATTTGTGTGTATTGTTGTGAATTGTTAGATACTCCTACACTGTTGGAGCTAGGAACACAAGCATTTCGCTGCAATAACATCTGCTAAATATGTGTATGTGAACAATAACATTTGATTTGATTTGGATAGCTCCACTTTGTTAGGTAATATCATGGCACTGCAGATGAGGCACTCCATGCATTCAGTCACCAGATTCATGTGTGGCGCGTCACATGCACATAAAACATCACATAAAACATAAAACATCTCAGTGTAATTGGCTCCCCAGTGTCAGGAAAAATATTTACATTAATTCACACGGCTCGCTTTGCTTTGTTAAGTTTTCACTTAATTTCCCCCTTAGTAATAGACCCATACAATTAAAAGTAACAGATCATTATTACATGATTGTTACAATGATAATTTGATGTCTAGGCTACCTCAGTGCAGTCCTTATTTTGCCAGGTCATGCATTGACAATTGAGACAGTATAGGCCTACCCACCCACTGCACATCTGCTCTGACCAAACATAAACAATGCAGGCCAGGGCGTTGTGATCTTGGCACATGAAAGAGAATCTGTGAAAGGGAATGAAACACTGCTAACTGAATGGAGTCATGGTGTCCCTGCAGTCTGAGAGGCAGACCCACAGACAGGCAGGTTCCACCCCACCGTGACAAGCCCTGGCCTGGGTACTGCATCGCTGGGCAACCCCCTCCTCCTGGTAGTGGTACCACACTGACTGACTGGGCTGGCCCCAGTAGTAAATGGCGGCTGTGCTGCATGCTGCATGGGTAGAACAATGGTCTCCGATGCCCCCACTGTCAGCCGGAACAATGGGTGTATACTGAACCCTCTCTCCCCGTCCCCTCTCCCCCTGGGCGGCCAGCCAGCCAGCCAGAAGCACCAGGCTCAGTCTATATTGCACCGCGCCACCAGGGTGGCAGATGGCTAATTGGCCGACGTAAACCACTGGGGTAATAGAGAGAGTGAGAGAAGATTTGTGAGGATTATTGAGTCATGATCTGACGTGGAGGAGGGAGAAACAGATAGGGAGAAAGAGGGATGTCCCCCACTCATAAAAGCAGCAGGCTCCTCACCGCTCATGTCGAACCATATGCTGCATGTGTGCTGTTGAGGGCGGTCTGGTTTGTTAGCCTGAGAGGGTAATGGAGGGAGACCTTATTAGCAGATCGCTGCTGCTGGAATATAAAGGCTTTTAGAGAAATTGACAAAGCAGTCGAAGCAGTTCCCTAAGGACAGCATCTGTGTTTATTCTGTCTGATAAAGAGTCTAAAGACAGAACAGTAGTTTACGTTTACTTCTACCTGATTGTTTATCGGGAGTGGCTGGTTTTAGAGCCTTTCATTTTCCTGCACAATATTTCCTTGTCATATTTAATACATGTGCTACTGCACAATTTTAACCTGTCATTTCAGCAGTCATTTCAGTCTTGTCGTTTCAGTATGTCTAATAAAACCTGTGATGATGACAGTAAAGTGTTACATCTCACGGTTACAGAGACTATCCATTTCTGCTGGGAATTTACATGATTGACTAATCCTTAACAAATCTCAACATAATTGGTGCTGTAATAACTCTAAATTTGTGTTGAATTAATTAATGTACAGGCTAATCTAGATATGTATGGTTATGGGATTTTATAAAAGGTTTATTACACTTTTAGAGTACACTATTAAGGAATCGGTATCTGTACTTTAGATGACTCTGACCTGTGACGTAAAGGCACCCTACTCCATAGTGCACTAATTTTGACCAGGGCTCTAGTCAAAAGTAGTGCATTATATAGGGACTAGGGGTTAGAATGTTTAAACGAAATTGGGATTGTTAACATTTAGAAAAAAAATCCCTAACTGAAAAACAATGTTTTTTTAAATATTTTTTTTTTACAACATTTGTCACAGTGCAGTTAACGCGAAACTACCACTAACAGGTCCCGATCATCACCATCATGAAGGGAAAATAAAAAGTAAACAAATACCTAATGCAATAATGCTGTAACTTTAGTAGTAGGAGATATGCGTCTTTCAAATTATTTGCCACAGATAGGGATGCAAAATTCCTGGAACTTTCTATAAATTCCCTTGTTTTCCAGAAATCCTGGTTGGAGGATTCTGGATTCTCTGCTTATTCTCTCCTGATTCTAGAAATCTCCAACCGGGATTTCGGGAAAACCAGGGAATTTATTGAAAGTTCCCCAACTGTTGCAACCCTAGCCACAGATATAAAGTGCTCTGCATTAACAGTTGTAACAATGGCAAAGACTGAGGCAGGGAAGCGACAGCAGTGAAGTCCTGTATGGCAATACTTTGAGAAGTTAAATGAAAAGGTGGTGAAATGCAAACTTTGTGAGGTGGAATTGAGCTATAGTGGCAGTACAACCATCTGAAAGCTTAACCATCTGAAAGGGAGAAACTGTGAGATCCAAACCGTTGCTGGCAGCAGTGAAGGCCCCCAACAGACATTAGACAGGCTCTTCACAAGAAAGAAGGCACGGAGTTTCAAAAATCAGTGTTGATGTCAATGGTTTTTAATTTTTTTAAATTGAACAAATTCTTATTTACAATGACAGCCTACCGGGGAACAGTGGGTTAACTGCCTTGTTCTGGGGTAGAACGACAGAGTTTTACCTTGTCAGCTCGGGGATTCAATCCAGCAACCTTTCGGTTATTGGCCCAACGCTCTAACCACTAGGCTACCTGCCGCCCCAATGTCTGGGGTTGGGGGACAGCAGTAAGGTGAGCTCTGTCTGATAGCCATGATTTTGGTAGATGGAACTGCATTGCTCCCTAGCTGTCATATGCAGGACCATATCTGCATTGTGAATTCATGTATCATTTAAATAAATGATTAAAAAATGGCTGTTTTTAAACACTGATATATATTTTATGCATTTGTCACATCCCTAATAAGGAATATGGTTATATTTGTGATGTAGCCACGGCAACCAGCTTAGACCACCTGCTCACCCCATCTATGCCGCCTAGTTTAATATATTTTATATCCACTCAAGTGGATAGGCCTATTCCTTTATTTCCCCCCTCTTGTCCATGAACTCTCAAGCATTTTGTAAACTCGAGATGGGAAATGTAGCGAGGCCTCTGAGATTGAAGATGGAAAGCATACCTGATAGTGTAAGCTTGAAAAGAGCTTAGGGATTACAGCCAAATAGTTGCCAGCTGTAGCCATCAGATTTTAGCATGATGTGATAGGCCTAAATAGTGCTGTTTTTAAGAGGGGTAGGTAAGAGGACTGGTCATTTTCTAACCCTATACTGACAATTATGGAAAACCAACGTGTTGCTGTGATCTTTGTACGAACTTGAACCAAGTCGCAGAGAAACACAGCAAGCAGAGGTAAAGGTAAATTCACCTCTTTACTTAAAGTCTTGACAAAAACAACAGCACAAGAGTGCACTAAACATAAGACCTACGCGCAGATACAAGCAACAGAGGAACCTAATTAGCAAGGCAACCAGGTGAACAGAGAAAGTAATCCGAACCAGGTGAAACCAATAAGTAATAATTAGGGTAACCTAGAACACAAGGCAAGGGTGCCCTCCAGCGGTAACCCAAGGGAACAACAATCACATAAACTGAACCTGTGACAGAACCCCCCCCTCAAGGAACAGCTCCTGACGTTCCACTAGGGGTAGCAGAGAGGCGACGGAACTCCAGAATGAGTCCGGGATCCAGGATCGCTCCTCAGGACCTTAACCCTCCCAGTCCACGAGATACTGAATCAATCCGGAAGGCCAGAACGATGAACTCATCCAGTGTGTCAGGTTTGTGCCGGGAAGCCAGTTCATCCTTGAACCTTGCTGAGTCCGTTCAGAAAGGCTGAGTGAAGTGCCTCTGTATTCCAATCGCTCTCAGCGGCGAGCGTCCAAAAGTCAATGACGTAATCCACTATGCTCTGGCTGCCCTGCCAGAGTGCAATGAGTCTTTGAGCAGCGTTCCTGCCACTGATGGGGTGATCAAAAATCCTCATCTCCTGTGTGAAGCTTTTCCAATTAAAACAAATGTCTGATTGCTGCTCCCATATGGCCGTGGCCCAGGCCAGAGCTCGTCCTGAGAGCAAGGAGATGACGTATGCCACTCTGGAAAGCTCGGTGGGAAACGTTGATGCCTGCAGCTCGAAGACCAGAGCGCATTGGAGCAGGAACCCACGACACCTCCCAGGATGCCCCTCATAGCACTCCGGTGCCGGGAGATGAGGCTCCCAAAGAGAGGAAGGCGCTGAGCTCGAAGGGAGGGGAGGATTAGGAACAGCCACTGGAGCAGCAGCTGTTGCTCCGGTCTGTCCTGTCTGCAGAGCAGACATAAGAGTTCTTAAATCATCGGACAATGCCTGCAGCCGTGCCTCATGGTGGCCAATCACAGTTCCATGGTAGGCGAGAGCCAACCGTAAATGGTGGAGTTCGGCACGTTCCTCGGACGACTGCAAAATCTCTGCTGGTCCATTGTTGTCTTAGGTCTCCTGTTACAGTGATCTTTGTACGAACTCGAACCCAGTCGCAGAGAAACACAGCAAGCAGAGGTAAAGGTAAATTTAGCTCTTTACTTAACGTCATGACAAAAACAAGGCAAAAGCACAAGCATGCACTAAACAAAACATAAGACCTAAGCACAGACACAAGCAACAGAGGAACCTAAATAGCAAGGCAACTATTTGGAAAGTTTGAGGTGAGGGAGAAAGTGTGGTGGAACAAGTATTGTTGGTATTGTTAGCTGGATTGAATTCTCTGTTAGCTGGCCAGAGAAATGTTGGGCAACATTAGCCAACTTAACTGATCAAATAGTTGAGTTTATGGTGTGAAAATTAGCTGGCTAATAAAGTAAGACCGCTAACGATAGCTAGCTAATGTTACAACATCAGATGAGCTAACATTAGTAACCCTAACCAATTCACTAAAGTATTAACTGGTAGTGTATACGACTCCTTGCCGTTCCTCAAGTTATAACGCGTTAGTTGCTTACTGGACCCCGGCAATCTGTGAGAAATGTTAACTAGATAACAAACTAATTACTATCTGTGAACTAATGTTTTCCTTCTACAGTATGTGGTTAATTTTGAGAATGAGCGAATTAGGTGAAAATGAGGCATTGCTTGTTAAACAAGTGGATTCAGGGATCAAGTGTTGCTGGAGCTGGGCCTGGCTTATGCTGGATGCCACTATAGAGTTGAAAGATATCAATTATGCGTACAAAGGCAGAAAGTGTACAATGTAATAATGTGCAGTGTAGCCCAAAGATATTGCTTTTGTTCTGTTGAACTTGACAGTAACACTGTGGGGGGGGGGTTATTACATGTTTTACTCAGTGAACGTTATTTTTGCACACATATAGCCTTGTGCACTTGATCGACGTCTACTATAGTGGCCACTATAATAGAGCAAAATAGAATGGCTGTTTGTTTCATTCTATTTCTACTTTAAGATGTTTTTTCCCCCAAGTGCAATATTTAGATGTGTGTGTGTGTGGTCACAAGTGTTCTATTATAAAGGCTGTCATGGCTAACTGCAATATTAGTGTATTGTTTTGTTCTCAAGACTTGAGTGTCATTTGCAATAAAGTCTAGGCAACATATAACATTGGATTGATTTCTTTACATTTTTTTAGCTGTGAGTTAGGTTCACATTTACCACTTTTTATTTTACACACAGAGACTGATCATGTAGATCAGTGGTTCCCAAACTTTTTATAGTCCCGTACCCTTAAATGGCAGTGGTTAATTGGTGGGCTCAGGGAGTCGGTGGTAACAAATTACATGGGGGTCAAGTACAGCGCTGCCACCTGAAAAAGTCAAATTAGCTACTCATTACTATCAGTAATGTGAGGATGATAGTTGGATGGCTGAGTCCCAAGTGGCTGCCTGCGTGATAAGGGCCTACAATGGCAGAGTTAAGCAGGGAGAGGAGCCGGCTAGTGTATGTGCGTGCGTATGTGTGTCAGAGAGAAAGATTACACCCTCAAACACCACTCCACATCAGGAGTCCACAGGGAAGGAAAGCATGTAAACCAGAGAATACTATTGGAGGATTTTCTATTGACTTTCTCTCGGTTCGGACTGGCGCTTACACATGCCCATAGGGAAACCACTCCTCCAACCCGCCGTCCTTCTATCCACCTCTCTCTGCCAAGAACAAGGGATTGAAAGGAGTGGTGAGGAGACTCAGCAGAGTCTCAATGTTCTGTTGTTTTGCCTTGTGATGAAGACATTGCTTTTGAGACCCCCTCTGACGCCAGTGTCTATATCTGTCTGCAGGAGTCTCCGGGGGTAATAGCCATGATATAACGAGAAAATTAAAATGGATATGAGAGAGTTCGTCGTTTCAAGGGAAAGCTCGAACAGTCTCCTGTTTTATTGTTCTCCTCCTTCAGACCCCCCCCCCCCCCCTTATCCTCATTCCCTGTCATGTCCTGTCCACAGAGGCGGTGTGTGTGCCTGCGAGTGTGTGTGTGAGTGCGTTCATGTGCAATTTGTGTGTGCGTGAGTGAGGGGGTATTTGTGTGTGTGTCTGTGTGCCTTAGCCCCTGACCTCCCTCCTCTCTGAGCACTCAGCCCTGACTCACTGTCAGCCACAAGGTCGCATGGGATGGAACTGGAGAGCACTCATGAATTTTTCATCATCTCTTGCTCTGCTCTCCTCCAGTCAACTTACTGTATTCCGCCTCTGCTCTATGCTGTTCTGCGTCCCAAATGGCACCCTAAATGGCACCATATTTCCTGATATAGTGCACTACTTCTGACCAGAGCCTTATGGGCCATGGCTAAAAGTGGTGCACTACTTAGGGAATAGGGTGCCATTTGGGACAACACACTGGGCTGGCTGGGCTGGACGACTACAAGGCACCACTGTCTGTCTGCCTCTTATTAAGCCTCTGTATTGAAGATGCCCCCGCAGAATCAGCTCGGTCACCTTGTTCCTCTCTGATGATTAATCTCCATAACAAAAATGGCACTGAGGGCTGCTGCACATAAAAGTTGTCCTATAGTGTACTCCTACGTCTTAAAGACTCTGTGTCGAGATAGGCTAACTAAAAGGCCTTATGATGCCAGCGGTTAAGACCTGTTCATAATTAGCCCGTTAAAAAGCGCAGACTGTGGTGTTCAGCACACTTCCCACAAGATTGGTCTGGTGTCAACATGCACCCAAAAAGCCCTAGTTATGTCAAATACGGGGAAGAGAGAGCCAGAGAGCCAGAATCACACTGTCAATGGAAAGATGTAACTGGAGCAGGGACGATCGAGGAGAAAAGGATGTGAACACGGTGTAAGAGGCGTCCAATAGAGATACTACAGGAAGTGATGCCAGTAAAATGCCTTTTGAGCAACCACCTCTCCCTCTTACATCTTTGTAAGCTCTCTGATAACTGTAAGAGGCTACACACCAATAGTATACACATCAAGTAGTACACACCACAGCGGTAGCAGCATAGTAACAGCAGTAACAGCATAGTACTTTAGTATCCATGCTGAAGTACTATGCTGTTACTGTAGTAAATACAGCATTACTACACAGGTAGACGGGCGAATGCAAAGTGTTACCTACAGTACAGTTCTTTTCACCTACAGAGTTACCCTGAATGTGTCTCTAACATGCGGGAACCCAGGAGAGTATGGCAGAGTATAGTTTAGCCCTAAAATGAGTAACCATGCTTGGGTTGTTCCACCTCAAAAAGCACAAGAAAGTGGATTGTGACACCCACCATCTCAGATTGTTCTGAAATCCTCTCTGTAGTTAGAAACAGATAAGATTAGCATTCCTGCAGCGTTCCTTTGTTGAAATATAATTTGATCTCTGAGAAAATAAGCTAATTGGTAGCACCCAAATTAGCCATTTTAATTTATAGGATTAATATAATATTCCAAAAATATACTACCTAACATCCGATTTGAACCAAACTTTTTTCTAACAATGAGTTAGAATCCAAAGAAATGGTCAAAAGAGACCTATTGACCCCCCACATCCCATGCCAATCCCACTGTATTTCACAAACTTTAAAGTACTTGTTTAGGAGAGAGTGGTCTGTGCAGAGGCAACAGGCAGGCAGGCTGGGCACTGAAGCTCACGATTATTTGATGGACAGTTCTGGTTGCCTAGTGATGGACGTTAGTCTCGCTTCGGAAGCGGCATTCCTTTACAGACAAGTAAAATGCCTGTTCATATGTCCAGAGAAGGTTTCGTGGTGGCATTTAAAAAGCTGTTGTGTAGCCTGCCGTAACAGACCAACAAACATACCACAGCCGAGGTGCTATAAAGGGTCACATTCCATTATGTCTGAAAAGGTCATCGATACAGATACGGTAGCCTACTGTAATTTCATATTATGAGACAAATACACTCCCTCCCACTCAGCAACATAAAGTACCCCATGCTCACAAGACTGGCCCGAAGATGCCTCTGTATCCCAGTGACATCGGTGCCATGAATAGCCTAGGATATTCTACACCCAACAGACCGAAGACTGAACACACACTGGCATCATTAGCAAAGAGAAAGAGCAGACAGGTCAGCGGAATGGAGAGAGAGGGGCAGGCAGAACCCTATGTCTTGGTAATCTGCATCTTGCTATGTCCTGTCTTGCATGCCTTGCAAATTCACCAAAGTAGCCTAAAGTTTCCCTCTTGCTCTCTGTTTTTTATTTTTATTTTTATTTTTTATTTTTTATTTTACCGTTATTTTACCAGGTAAGTTGACTGAGAACACGTTCTCATTTGCAGCAACGACCTGGGGAATAGTTACAGGGGAGAGGAGGGGGATGAATGAGCCAATTGTAAACTGGGGATTATTAGGTGACCATGATGGTTTGAGGGTCAGATTGGGAATTTAGCCAGGACACCGGGGTTAACACCCCTACTCTTACGATAAGTGCCATGGGATCTTTAATGACCTCAGAGAGTCAGGACACCCGTTTAACGTCCCATCCGAAAGACGGCACCCTACACAGGGCAGTGTCCCCAATCACTGCCCTGGGGCATTGGGATATTTTTTAGACCAGAGGAAAGAGTGCCTCCTACTGGCCCTCCAACACCACTTCCAGCAGCATCTGGTCTCCCATCCAGGGACTGACCAGGACCAACCCTGCATAGCTTCAGAAGCAAGCCAGCAGTGGTAGGCAGGGTGGTATGCTGCTGGCATAATGACACAACTTTCCCCAGCCTTTACAGCCTATCATCTATTTGGGTTATAACATAACTGCACTGTGATTTGAATAATGTGTGGAGGAAAAAAACGAAAAAAAATTGGGATCTTTGAACTTTGAACGTTTAAATGTTCACACCCATACCTGAAATAACATGGAGAGACCCGCTTGTGATTAAGTGTGACTGGCAGTGGAAGCCTACTGATGAAACAAATACAAAATCTTCCTCAAAACATAACAAACCAGCGAGGCTAAAGCAAACAAAATACTTTATTCTTTCCCCACCTCAGACAGACAATTTCCCTCAACATTTAAGTCATTTAGCAGACGCTCTTATCCAGAGCGACTTACAAATTGGTGCATTCACCTTATGATATCCACACATGGTATTGCATTTTTTATTTTTATTTTTTATTTTTTTATTTATTTAACTAGGCAAGTCAGTTAAGAACAAATTCTTATTTTCAATGACGGCCTAGGAACAGTGGGTTAACTGCCTGTTCAGGGGCAGAACGACAGATTTGTACCTTGTCAGCTCGGGGATTTGAACTTGCAACCTTTCGGTTACTAGTCCAACACTCACTAGGCTACCCTGCCGCCCCTTAACACATTGGTTTTCTTATGCAGAACTACTTTTAACTGGTTTCCCTCTAAAGATTAGGACTTTTTCAAATATTAATGTCCATTAGTTTCTCCGCAAGGCAAACTACATTTGTTCTGCGTACCGTTTCCATCGTTTCTTTGTGTGTCCCAAAAGGCACCCTATTCCCTACAGTGCACTAATTCAGACCAAAAGTGGTGCACTATGTAGGGAATAGGGTACCATTGGGGACACAACCCAGTTCTTACTGGGCTCCTGGCTGTTTAGTGTATACGGCCCAGGCCCAGACCGACCCAGGCTTATTCAGCCCCTCAGCTCAGCTGGTCCGCTGCTGTGTATCTTGGCCTGAGCAGGGTCATGTTGATGACTCCTCAGGGCTAGCTGGCCCGGCCTGGCCCGGTCTGAAACTTGATTACAACGAAAGCCCAACTGACTGCAGTCATTAATAATGGGCTGACCCTTTCACAGCGGCCTTCGCTGTGTGTTTAATGTTAAATAAGCCCTTAGTAGATGTGCTGTTTGCGACATGCTGCGGTGGGCTACGCCAGTGTGTGTGTGTGTGTGTCTGTGTGCAGACCACGCTTCTGCTTCTGCTCTCATCTGCGTGGGGGAGTAATGAAAACGGCATCATGTGGATGACCTCATTGATATGCGTGTTCCTCTGAGGTTCTGGCTTGGGTTTTATTAACGTGTAGTGTGGACTGAATTCTCCTGGTTTTGCTCAACACTACCCTGACACATAAACAGCCTGCCTTTGAGTGGACAGGGGAGAAAGACTGCAATAATATGTCTGCTGTCGTTGTTTTCTTTGTGGTTTCATGGTGGAAAACCTCCTTTGGTTTTGTTCTGGTTCAGTGTTGATTCAGTCTGTGATTGTCGATGATAGGATCTCTGTAAGTAGCAGACATGTATTTAAAGGCACACACAGACCCTATATGGACCGGCTTGCAGGAGATACCAAAGACTTCAAGTTCTATTAGCAGGTAGAGGTATGTGCTGTAAATGACATGCCTCTCACAGGGCAGAGTAAAAACCCACGGTTGTATTGGGGGTTAGTTTGAGCAATATCACAGGGTTTAGATCTGCTGGAAGGCAGGGTTACACACACACAGGGATTACAATGGGTCCCCCACACTGACAAGTTCACTCTACTGGACCCATAATACCCATATATTAGAGCTTACTAGAAACATCTGGAAAAGCCATTCGCCCAGGGAGAGACCAGCTCATCGCATTTCATTTTTAAAAAAGCCTTTAGACTTTGCCCGAGTAGGAAAAAATGTCTTTCAATGGTACAGAGCTGTTGCTCGCGCAATCATGGCTGCCTGCTCTTACACTGTTAATGCGTCCCAAATGACACCCTATTCCCCATTTAGTCCACTAGTGCACCATAGGGACTTGATCAAAAGTGGCGCACTATAAAGGGAATAGGGTGCCATTTGGGTCGCAGCCTGTGAGAAGCACAGTGAGGCCACCGATTGGTCCCTCATTCCACTCCAGCGCATTCCACCCATCTCCCTTTGCGAGAGGGAATTGGAAAATAACTCCGTCAGATGTGTGAATGGTGTGTCATCCAGGATCTGTAAAGAAGTTGAAAGGTGGTGAGCGCACGCTGCCGAGCGGCCCGGGCCTGATTGCTGTGTTTAATACCGTGCTGTAATGGTCAAGTTCGCACAGCGTATAACACAGCTGCTGGATTAATGAACGCACTGGGAGCATCGGCACCACATTGTGCAGCTGCAGTGCCAGGATAAACTAACCGTGTGATAAAAGTCTCAGTGAAGGAGAGAGAGAGGAATATGACCCTTTCCCACTCCACTCCAGGCCTGATCGTTGGGCCATTTCAAAGGATCAAAGTGAAGAAGCCCCATTTACTCATTTCAGCCTGGATCATGGTTTGGATGCAGACACAGGATTCACATCTGGTGTGACTCAAACTCAGTTGTTTGTGAAATGAAGAAGTGTTTTGCACTTGAACGATGGATACAATATGACTAATTCAAAATACAGACGAAATGGAGCGTCTGAAGGACACGTTTGGCTGCAAAGCTATTGAACCGAACGTAATCAATTGTCTGCCACGGTCTCATTCGCATTCTGGCCTCAGGTTGTTTGAAATACACACTACACTTGCATGTCTGTTAGTCATTGTCATAGGCACTCGGCAGCACTGTTTTAATGCCACCTGGGTTGATGGTGTGCCAATTTACAGCTCACAGCCTGAAGAGGATCCATTAGCTTGATTGAAAAATAATGGATGTTTAACAAGGGTTTGCTAGTTATACTGAACAAAAATATAAACGCAAAATGAAACAGTTTCAAAGATTTTACTGAGTTAAAGTTCATTTATAAGGAAATCAGTCAATTGAAGTCAATTCATCAGGCCCTAAACTATGGATTTCACATGACTGGGAATACAGATATGCATCTGTTCGTCACAGATACCTTTAAAAAAGGTAGGGGCGTGGATCAGAAAACCAGTCAGTATCTGGTGTGACCACCATTTGCCTCATGCAGCGAGACACTTCTCCTTCGCATAGAGTTGATCAGGCTATTGATTGTGGCCTTTGGAATGTTGTCCCTCTCCTCTTCAATGGCTGTGAGAAGTTGCTGGATATTGGCGGGAACTGGAACATGCTGTCATACACGTCGATCCAGAGCATCTTAAACATGCTCAATGGGTGATACGTCTGGTAAGTATGCGGGCCATGGAAGATTTAGGACATTTTCAGCTTCTAGGAATTGTGTACAGGTCCTTGCGACATTTGGCCATGCATTTTAATGCTGAAACATGAGGTGATGGTGGCGGATGAAGGGCATGACAATTGGCCTCAGGATCTCGGTATCTCTGTGCATTCAAATTGCCATCGATAAAATGCAATCGTTTTCGATGTCCGTAGCATATGTCTGCCATACCATAACCCCACTGCCACCACTCTGTTCACAACGTTGACATCAGAAAACCGCTTGCCCACATGATGCCATACATGTGGTCTGCAGTTGTGAGGCGTACTGCTAAATTCTCAAAAAGCGACGTTGGAGGTGGCTTTTGGTAGAGAAATTAACACGTGGTCAGCATTTGTGAGGCCGGTTGGACGTAATTCTTTAAAACAACGTTGGAGGCTGGCTTATGGTAAAGCAATTAACATAAAATTCTCTGGCAACAGCTCTGATGGACATTCTTGCCGTCAACATGCCAATTGCACGCTCCCTCAAAACTTGAAACATCTGTGGCATTGTGTTGTGTGACAAAACTACACATTTTAGTGGCCTTTTATTGTCCCCAGCACAAGGTACACTTGTGTAAGGATCATGCTGTTTAATCAGCTTCTTGATATGCCACACCTGTCAGGTGGATGAATTATCTTGACAAAGGAGAAATGCTCACTAACATGGATGTAAACAAATGTGTACACAACATTTGAGAAAAGTAAGCTTTTTGTGCATATGGAACATTTCTGGGATCTTTTATTTCAGCTCATGAAACATGGTACCAACACTTCACATGTTGCGTTTTATATTTTTGTTCAGTGTACTTATCTCACTTGAAGCCTCATTCACCTTCATTATTCTGCAGATGAAGTGTCCCGCCACCTTGCTAAACACTGACTCTAGTCCAACGGAATATGCCTGGAATTGACTGTATGCCTGCAATCCAATCAGAACTAAAACACAACTGATTACAATGTGATTAGTTCCATTTCTTAGACCAATGAAAAGAAAACTAAACATCCACAGAACTTGTAGTTATATATTTTATGGCATTTGGTCAGGAAACACACCGGATTCTGCTGTTTGTGAAAGTGTGATGATGGTGCTCGGAAAGGCAGCTTTCAAAATATGGCAAGGAGTTAAACTCCACATGTAGGGGTTTTTGTGAGGGAAAGATCATGAGCCAAAGTGTCAGAAATGTGAAATGTGTTCATTTGACTTGGATTTTCTCTGTCTGGCTGCTGTTATTCAAAGAAAACATAGTCAGCTTTTGAGTCCGGGGGTTTAGACGGCTGGATAGGCTTGGCGTGTGTGTATCCTAGACCTAGACACTTGGAAAAGGCTGCATTGCCTCTTGACATAAGACATTTTCCTCTCCTTTTACCCCAATCCCTCCTTATGGAGATGATTGAGATCAATCCTATTTGCTTCACCACAAATGCATTTATGCCAGCTATGTCATCTGGCAGGGGATCAGCGTATTTCTCACGATGCTGCCAACTATGTGTGGTCAATTTAGATTTTCCTATTCTTTAGAAAAAAATATGTTTTGGGGGAGGGGATAACACATTTCTCAACTGGTGTTCTTTTATAAGCTCTGAAGTGCCCTTGCTTACAAATAAATCTGTCAATGTGTAGTCTACTTCCTTCCGAAATTGTATTTAAAAACAGAGCGCAATTAAAGCTAATTTACTCCAGGGTTCTTATTTCGTCATTGCACTAGATTTTATTAACTGAACAAAGAGGGAACACTTGACCAATGGCTTTTCATTTGGGCGCAGAGTACGTGGGAAATCAGCATAATTAACCCTGCTTTTGAACAGTCATAGCAGGACTAGCGGCCTTGGTTTGAAATATTGATAGCGATAGCTGCACACGTGATGCTAATCATGCTATGCTACAATGCAATTCAAACAGATGGATAAACAGTGTGATGATGAAAGATAGATTCATTATTAACAGGACTTCAATGTATTTTTTTCAATCATAAAGCAGACAGAAAACTTAGTGTATCAGAAGCGAGCTGTTTATAGGACAAACTGTTGGCAGTTGGCAGTTGACCACTTGGCGCCAGTGTGTACCTGGTTGTCATGTCTCTGTTAAGGGTCCAGCAGCAGCTGATGTCTAGTTCATGTAAGCACATGTCCTCACTAGTCATCTGGTCTGGAGGCCCACTCCCTTCCTCCACATCCACTTCAGCCCTGCACATGCAAGTCCAACCCCAGCTGCTCTGTCTGCGAAAACTGACACAATTGACTGGAATTCAAATAAACCGAAGGGAAATATTGGGCATGGCATTACCTATGGGAAACATGTGCCAATCGTCTAGCTAACGCGTCTAGCAAGGGCTTTTAACTCCCCCCCGATAGTAAAACAGCAATTCGTCGTCTTAGCGACTGACCCGTCTTTTGATGTACTGGTTGTTTTTACATTTCTACCGTGGTTGTTGTGTCTATTTTCCTCTGGTGGTGTAGTATGGTTTTCCCCCTCGTATTCAATTACTTGGATCTGAGCTGAACACATTAGAATCCAATGCCATTTAATTCCCGGCTCATGTGTGGGATTAGCTAGCTAATATGGGGAATTACTGCTGGCAACACAGCTGAGCCTTACTGAGCACACATTGGGACCCAGGAAGGTATTAGCAGCTCCAATCAAGTCAAATTGAGTTCAATATCCCCATCCCCCAGGTCTCTGTTTTAGTATACCAGGCAGGGATATCTTCAAACCCTCTATGTTCCAGGTGCCCAGTGATCTCTGTGAAATAATAGAAGAAAGATAAATGTTTTCTTTCTCTGCGCAGACCGACCAAAGTCTTCACTGTGAGGAAGGCAGCCATGAGGGGATAGTATTTGAAAGGCAAAGTAAAACAGGAAAACCTCTGTTTTCTCAAAACGGAGAAACATGGTCGCCCTCTACTCAGGGTAAAAACGACAGACGCTGCTTGGTCTGTGTGTGTGAAAAGCACACACATGTTTTTATGTCATTACAAGTGTTGGGTTCAGCACGAGGGGAGGGAAGACTATTTCACTCAGTCTCTACCTTCTTGTTGTGTCTAGATTCATTTCCCCTTCATCCACAGTGGGTCTGCTCAGTGCTCAGTGGATCACTACTCTGCCTGGCCCACGATACCATGGAGGTTATAAATATGGAGGTTGATTGCCATGTTGTGAAAGTAGCAACACAAATACTAGACTACACTCTAGATGTTAAGACAGCAGAAACACGACCCAAGGCCAAGTGTTTGTGGCTACTCTATGGAAGTTTCCCTCAGGCCGTGAGTTCATTGTTCTGTGTGGTGTTTCTCAGCTCTGGCCAGGGACCTAGCTGGTGCTGTCAAGTCATTGCTCTTTTCTGCTGCTGACTCAGCCTTCAGAAGGCACTTTCTCTCTCACGCCACTGAAGCCATCAGGAGCCATGCAGGAGGACAGTGGTACAGGGAACCGAACAGGGCTGGAGCTAATGGAATTGGTTCCCTCTGTTGGTGAAATGAGTCATGTATTGAGTCAGAAATGAGTCATGTTTTTATTGTGACAGCGTTTGACATAAGTGAGAGCCACTGAGTCAGAGCGAGGTGCTGTCACAGTTACTGAAAGGCTGGTGTTCATTTGAGGAATATTATCATACAATTGGTATGAAAAGAGGACATAAGAAAATAGAGGAAAATGTCATATTTTTCAGATTCTCCTCAGAATTGACACATTTTAGCCTAGTTTTAATTCCAACCCTGCCCTATTTTGCACTCTGCAGTTCAATCGAGTACAAAAAAGACTGAGTGCAATATGACATTTTATTAAATAAACTGAACAACAATTTCAAAGATTTTTACAGAGTTACAGGAAATCAGTTCATTTAAAGAAATGTATGGGTTTATGGATTTCACATGACTGGCAGGGGTGCAGCCATGGGTGGGCCTGGGAGGGCATAGGCCTACCCACTTGGGAGCCAGGCCCAGCCAATCAGATTGAGTTTTTCCCCACAAAAGGGCTTTATTACAGACAGAAATGCTCCCCAGTACCACCCTCTCCCCTCTCAGACGATCCCGCAGTTGAAGAAGCCGGATTTGGAGGTCCTGGGCTGCCGGGGTTACACGTGGTCAGCATTTGTGAGGCCGGTTGGACGTACTGCCAAATTCTCTAAAACAACGTTGGAGGCTGGCTTATTATCTGGCAACAGCTCTGGTGGACATTTCTACCGTCAGCATGCCAATTGCACGCTCCCTCAAAACTTGAGACATCTGTGGCGTTGTGTTGTGTGACAAAACTGCACATTTTAGAGTGGCCTTTTATTGTCCTCTGCACAAGGTGCACCTATGTAATGACCATGCTGTTTAATCAGCTTCTTGATATGCCACACCTGTTAGGTAGATGGTGTCACGATCGTGTGGCGGATTGACGGACCAAAATGCAGCTTTTGGAAAATAAGCCATCTTCTTTATTAAACACAACACGAAGATGAACACGACACAAAAACTCTATACAAAAATAACAAAACGACCGTGAAGCTACAAACGTTGTGCACAAACATACAGGCTACTAACGTTCTTACATAGACAATTACCCACAACCAATGAGAGCCTATGGCTACCCTAAATAAGGCTCCCAATCAGAGACAACCGAAATCAGCTGTCTCTAATTGGGAACTCATTCAGGTAACCATAGACTCTCCTAGATAACTAACCACCATAGACAATGCTAAACATCTACACTCAACACAAAACCATATACTACACCCATTAACCCCTTTACCAAATAAACACCCAAAACAACAAAACATAAACATTCCCCATGTCACACCCTGACCTAACTAAAATAATAAAGAAAACAAAGAATAATAAGGCCAGGGCGTGACATAACCCCCCCCTTGAGGCGCGAACTCCGGGCGCACCATACACAGTCTAGGGGAGGGTCTGGGTGGGCTCCCCTCCACGGTGGCGGCTCCGGCTCTGGTCGTAGTCCCCTCGTCACCACAGTACCTAACCACCTCCTAGGCTTTCTCCAAACGACCCCCCTCCACATTAACCCCATTGCATTAAGGGGCAGTTCCGGACTAAAGGACAGTACCAGGGTAAGGGACAGTACCAGGATAAGGGGCAGTACCAGGATAAGGGGCAGTACCAGGGTAAGGGGCAGCACCAGGGTAAGGGGCAGCACCAGGGTAAGGGGCAGCACCAGGGTAAGGGGCAGCTCCAGGGTAAGGGGCAGCTCCGGACTGAGGAATGGCAGCTCCGGACTGAGGAATGGCAGCTCCGGACTGAGGGACTGCAGCTCCGGACTGAGGGACTGCAGCTCCGGACTGAGGGACGGCCCATGGCTGGCTGACAGATCTGGCTGCTCATGGCTGGCTAACGGATCTGGCTGCTCATGGCTGGCTGACTGATCTGGCTGCTCATGGCTGGCTGACGGATCTGGCTGCTCATGGCTGGCTGACGGATCTGGCTGCTCATGGCTGGCTGACGGATCTGGCTGCTCATGGCTAGCTGACGGATCTGGCTGCTCATGGCTAGCTGACGGATCTGGCTGCTCATGGCTAGCTGACTGATCTGGCTGCTCATGGCTAGCTGACGGATCTGGCTGCTCATGGCTAGCTGACGGATCTGGCTGCTCATGGCTAGCTGACGGATCTGGCTGCTCATGGCTAGCTGACGGATCTGGCTGCTCATGGCTAGCTGACGGATCTGGCTGCTCATGGCTAGCTGACGGATCTGGCTGCTCATGGCTAGCTGACGGATCTGGCTGCTCATGGCTAACTGACGGATCTGGCTGCTCATGGCTAGCTGACGGATCTGGCTGCTCATGGCTAGCTGACGGATCTGGCTGCTCATGGCTAGCTGACGGATCTGGCTGCTCATGGCTGGCTGACTGATCTGGCTGCTCCTGTCTGGTTGGCGGCTCTGGCAGATCCTGTCTGGTTGGCGGCTCTGGCAGATCCTGTCTGGTTGGCGGCTCTGGCAGATCCTGTCTGACGGACGGCTCTAGCGGCTCCTGTCTGGCTGGCGGCTCTAGCGGCTCCTGTCTGGCGGACGGCTCAGTGGGCTCATGGCAGACGGGCGGCTTTGCAGGCTCATGGCAGACGGGCGGCTTTGCAGGCTCATTGCAGATGGATGGCTCAGATGGCACTGGGGAGACGGATGGCTCAGATGGCGCTGGGGAGACGGATGGCTCAGATGGCGCTTGGCAGACGGGCAGTTCAGTCATTGCAGTGCAGACGGCAGACTCCTGCCGGCTGAGGCGCACTGTAGGCCTGGTGCGTGGTGCCGGGACTGGTGGCACCGGGCTGGGGACACGCATCTCAGGGCTAGTGCGGGGAGCAGCAACAGGGCATACTGGACCCTGGGGACGCACATTAGGCCTAGTGCGTGGGGCCGGAACTGGTGGTACCGGACTGGGGACACGCATCTCAGGGCTAATGCGGGGAGCAGCAACAGGGCACACTGGACTCTCAAGGCGTACTATAGGCCTTGTGCGTGGTACCGGTACTGGTGGTACCGGGCTGAGGACCCGCACATCAGGGCGAGTACGGGGAGAAGGAACAGTGCGTACAGGACTCTGGAAACACACAGAGGGCTTGGTGCGTGGTGTAGGCACTGGTGGTAATGTGCTGGAGACACGCACCACAGGGCTAGTACGTGGAGGAACAACAGGGCTCTGGAGACACCCAGGAAGCTTGATGCGTGGTGTAGGCACTGGTGGTAATGGGCTGGAAACACGCACCTCAAAGCTAGTACGGGGAGCAGGAACAGTGCGTAAAGGGCTCTGGGGACGCACCTTAGACCTAGTGCTTGGTGCCGGAACTAGTGGTACAGGGCTGGGGACATGCATCTCAGGATGAGTGCACAAAGTAGAAACAGGACACACCGGGTTGTGAAGGTGTACTGGAGACCTGGTGTGTATAGCCGGCATCAAATCTTCCGGAACTTTAACACGAGTTTCAGGCTGAGTACGAGGAACTGACACAGGTGGCATCGGACAGCTAATACGCTCCTCAGGAAGAATGCATTGCATACTCTGCCAAACCAACAGCTCTCTCTCTTCACTCTCCTCCAATTTCGTCAACAACTCTTCGAATGTCTCATAATCTCCCCTTCGTTCACTCTCCTCCAATCTGTCCAATAATTCCTCGACACACTCAGACTCACCCCTCAACTTCGCCGACTGCTCCGAGTGCCCCCCTCCAAAATTTTTTTTGTGCTGTCTCTTGGGCTTCCTCCCGTGTCGCCTTGCTGCCTCCATCCCTGCCTTGGGGCAGTGATATTCCCCTGGCTGTGACCAGGGTCCTCTCCCGTCTAGAATTTCCTCCCAACTCCAGAAATCCTTTGGTGGTAGGTCCTGTTGCCGCCTTCCATGCCGCTTGGTCCTATGGTGGGTAATTCTGTCACGATCGTGTGGCGGATTGACGGACCAAAATGCAGCTTTTGGAAAATAAGCCATCTTCTTTATTAAACACAACACGAAGATGAACACGACACAAAAACTCTATACAAAAATAACAAAACGACCGTGAAGCTACAAACGTTGTGCACAAACATACAGGCTACTAACGTTCTTACATAGACAATTACCCACAACCAATGAGAGCCTATGGCTACCCTAAATAAGGCTCCCAATCAGAGACAACCGAAATCAGCTGTCTCTAATTGGGAACTCATTCAGGTAACCATAGACTCTCCTAGATAACTAACCACCATAGACAATGCTAAACATCTACACTCAACACAAAACCATATACTACACCCATTAACCCCTTTACCAAATAAACACCCAAAACAACAAAACATAAACATTCCCCATGTCACACCCTGACCTAACTAAAATAATAAAGAAAACAAAGAATAATAAGGCCAGGGCGTGACAGATAGATTATCTTGGCAAAGGAGAAATTATCACTAACAGGGATGTAAACAAAGTTGTGCACAGAATTTGAGAGAAATAAGCTTTTTGTGCATATGGAACATTTCTAGGATCTTCTACTTCCGCTCATGAAACATGACATGTTGCGTTTATATTTTTATTCAGTGTAGTTTGGTGAATGGCCTGAGCCAGATGATGTGATGGCAGGTAGCCCTATGCGCATCAAACCCCCCGATTTAAGCCCATTGGTTGAGAGAGAGGAAGGTGATAATTGCAAGAGTGAGCCCATAGGTTAAACAGCAAGCGTGAGAAATGCGCATTATTGTGCTTATAGACTATACGGTAAGAAGGTGAATGACATTCCGCATAAGGCTAATAGGAAAGAGGAGAAGAAACAAACGATGTTACGTTTGTATTCATTCCCACTATGCCCGTAAAACAGGAAACCAAGTGAATGATGTTATGCTTACTGGATTAAGTGAAATGAGCATTCAGAACAGTCTTCCTGATTGAATGTTCGTAAACTACATTTGAGGAAAACTCAGCCTAATCAGGCACTCTGACAGACAAGACTTTTCTTTGTTAATAATCGCCGTGTGTTGATTTGATTCATGAACTTCAGCTGCATGTTGTTTTTGTTTAATAGAAGGAAAAGCTCATTGTTATTGCGGTGGAAACGACGGATGAAGTTTCTCACTTTAAGTCGATTATCCAGAAATGTAGGCCATGTGATCTCTGAGAGAATGCACCCAAGGATGAGATTTTTTTTACAACTCTTAACTGCAGCGAGAGAGAGAGAGAGATTAATCACTACCCCATTCACAATACCTCGCCTTCTCCTGCTCTAATGGTTTGTGTTGCATTTTGATTATGTATCTAGATATACCTGTATATTGTGAAATTGAATTGTTATTCCTTCCATCATCCTCTCTGTGAAATGTTGGGTCTTGGAGGTGTGAAATGCAGGGGGAGGATATGTCCATGGCTTCCTCCCAACTGTCCTGTGTTATTACCTCTAAAAGAGCTGTTAAGGAGAGGGCCTATGGCGGAAGTAGATACAACGTACAAAACGCTCGCCTTTGAATGGCAAAGTGTTTGAAAACGAAGGAGAATGACTGGTGAAAGACAGATGATTGATGCTTGGGCATCGTGACGACTACTTAGAAATTCCTCTCAAATGTATAATGCATACGCTGCCTAGCAACATAGACTCTGTGGATATGATGACGCGTGCGTGGAGATTGTGTGTGACCTACGTCTTTCTCTAAAAGCACAGTTCCTTGTGTGCTCGTTTATGGCAAGCCTAATGACTGGAAATGTCATTCACTGTCATTCACTGTCATTCTTGAAAATGGCTCCGGTGATGAATTTCGCCTTGAGTCTGCAGGAGAAACCCAAGGCAGTTTAGCATCAGCCTCTGCAGCATGATGCCTGGCAGGAACGACCTCGGGCAGACAATGAGAGATTGAGAGAAGATGATGTGAAATGTCAGGATCCTCCCTGTTGCTGTACTGGCGGCTGATTTAAAATGCAGCAATTTTCAATTTTCTGCCTAGAGAGGCAGAGAAGAGCCTAAGGCTGTCTAACACAAGCCTCGGGGTTTATAGTGCTCTCTTTGGCACCAACCTGCCTGTAACTGCAATATAGAGCCACTTTGGAGAGGAAGTGCAATAAGAGCCTTTCTGTGCTGCTGGTATGGGCTAACCATCCATATTTACCATCCAGATCGACAGCGGTGTAGTGGAGCGAGTCGAGAGCTTCAAGTTCCTCTGTGTCCACATCACTAAGGAATTAACATGGTCCACACACACCAACACAGTCTCGAAGAAGGCACGACAACGCCTCTTCCCCCTCAGGAGGCTGAAAAGATTTGGCATGGGCTCTCAGATCCTAAAAAATGTCTACAGTTGCACCTATGAGAGCAACTTGACTGGCTGCACCACCGCTTGGAATGTCAACTGCTTGGCATCCGACCGCAAGGCGCTACAGAGGGCCGAGCTCCCTGCCATCGAAGACCTCTATACCAGGCGGTGTCAGAGGAAGGCCCAACATTTTCTTCAAAGACTCCAGCCACCGAAGTCACAGATTGTTCTCTCTGCAACCACATGGAAAGTGGAACCGATGCATCAAGTCTGGAACCAACAGGACACTGAACAGCTTTTATCGCCAAGCCATAAGACTACTAAATAGTTAACCAAATAGCTACCCGGACTATCTGCAGTGACCCTCTTTGAACTAACTCTGGACACATCACATACGCTGCTGCTGCTGTTTAGTATCGATCCTGTTGCCTAGTCACGTTACCTCTACCTATATGTACATAGCTTCCTCTGGCCCTCTCCTGCTGGGCCTGCTGGTTCCTGGCGCTCTTCAGGAAATACTGATGATCGCGGGAGGTCTTTGAAACCTGACAGGAGCCAGAGCAGTGTGAGCAGTGTGCTGCTGATGGCTCATTACCCCAGACCTGCCTGGCTCCTCATACCTGCTCTCTATTGCTGAGTGTCTGACTCTGGCATATATGCATTACAAGACAAGTCTTTTTTGCGGGGATGTGCCAGTTACCTCCACTTAAAGTGAGGTGATTAGAATCCCCTCCCTGCCATCTGAATGTGTCAGTGTGGTAGAGAGGGAGAATGTGAAGATTTGTGTGAAGGTTCATCAGCCTTCTACTTCCCAACCACATTGACATGCTCCACACTCCCCCATCTCATCCAAAGGGAAAATGTCTATGCTAGCATCGTGGTCTGGGTGGGAGTTTTCTCTATTGAAATTGGGCTTTATTACAGATTCAAACCTCTGCTGTCTAACGGCAGCCATCTGAGAAATGAGGTACGCTATGACAATTGGATTACAGTTTAATGAGGATCGCTTTTGTGCTCCTCTGGTTGTGTATCTGTCTTTGCTTTCCACTGCAGTCATCTCTAAATGGCCATAACATTGAACGGTGTTCTCTCTGCCATTTTGTAAAGACAAACATTGTTTGGGTGGGCATGAGTTGTCCTACTACTGTAACTAATCAAGTCGAGATCCATTCTTTCCTCTATTGTCTATTTGCCGGTGTCCCATTGCCCTATATTTGACTCTTTATGAAAAACCTTTCCCTTAGTATAAACGGCTTATTCTGATCCCTCGTCAATTCCAATCCCTAGAGCTAAACAAAATATACAGCCATCCTCCCCAGCAGAAAACCATAAACGTCAAACCTGGCTTCCGTATCTCACGCGTCAAGGTAGACAAACCAATGTCTAATAAAAGTCAACCTGTGTGTGGTACTCAGCCATGACATCTGAATCCCCCCACGCTTGTATTGTAGCCCAGATGTTTCGTGGAGCTAGCTATTAGCAGGGGCTGGCACAGCCTGCGGGCCTTGACTGGACTGGAAGGCTTCCTTTCTCTAGATCACAATGCATTGTCTTCGCTGAGCAGCTGAGTGATGACGTCCTAGTGCCGGGGGGGGGGGGGGGGGGAGGGGGGGGGGGGGAAAGAGACGACACACGCTTCGGTCCAGTTTCATACAGTGGTGGTGTAGCCTTCACAACAGCTGTCTGTCTGTCAGTTCAGCTGGACAGTTGAAGACAAATACCCACATTTTTAGCATCTCTTAAAATTGTCCTTTTAAGGTGTAGAGCGTTGACTATGTGTATGATATGGCTGCTTCTGTCAGTTTCCAGTACCTGCCAAACACTAAACTCCCACAGAGCCAATCAGATTGATCGCTGCAGTTGAAGTATGTAACCGTGCCACTCACAGACTATGCCCAGCATCCATCAACTCATATGACATGAGCCACTTGCAGTATGTTTTACAAACGCACGCCATTGAAACCAACCCAATGTTTACAACTGCCCGTTATAGCTCAGCATTTCCCATATGAGCGGGGGGCAGGCTGATATTGGAGACGTCATTAGAGAGTCAGTGAGCTCAGCCAGACCAGTCTCCATTAATCCCTGCAGACCAGACCTGGGTTGACTGACTGGTGCAGCAGCAGACACACATGCCAGACCGGCAGGCCTATGCAGCGAAGCGGCCAGACAAGGCCTCTAAACTCTTTGATTTAAATCAGTTCCTTAATCCGATGCTCACTGAAACGTGTGTTTGAAACTGGCTGAGATGGAGTTTTAAAATGGATCCACTGCAGCTGAACAAACACAGACAAGGGAGTTGGCGTTTCTAGCAACAAACAATAGGTTTGAACATGCACCTAGCTAGAGTGATGTGAGGTAACAGTCGATACCGTTCAAAAGTTTGGGGTCACTTAGAAATGTCCCCGATTTTGAAAGTAAAGCACATTTTTATCCATTAAAAGAACATCAAATTGATCGGAAATACAGAGTAGACATTGTTAATGTTGTAAATGACTACTGTAGCTGGAAACGGCCGATTTTATTTTATGGAATATCTACATAGGCGTACAGAGGCCCATTATCAGCAATCATCACTCCTGTGTTCAAATCAAATCAAACTTTATTTGCCACATGCGCCGAATACAACAAGTGTAGACCTTACCGTGAAATGCTTACTTACAAGCTCTTAACCAACAGTGCAGTGCAAGAAGAAGAAAATATTTACCAAGTAGGCTAAAATAAAAAGTAATAATAAAAACTAACACAATAACAATAAGGAGGCTATATACAGGGGGCACCGGTACCGAGTCAATGTGCAGGGGTACAGGCTAGTTGAGGTAATCTGTACATGTAGATGGGGGCCAAGTGACTATGCATAGGTAACAAACAAACAGTGAGTAGCAGCAGTGTACAAGAGGGGGGTGGGGGTTGGGGTGTCAATGTAAATTGTCCGGTGGCAATTTTTATGAATTGTTCAGCGATCTAATGGCTTGGGGGTAGAAGCTGTTGAGGAACCTTTCGGTCCTAGACTTGGCGCTCCGGTAGTGCTTGCCATGTGAGAAAACAGTCTGTAACTTGGGTGACTGGAGTCTCTGACAATTGTGATGTGATGCAGCCTGGATTCAAACCAAGGACTGCAGTGACACCTCTTGCACTGAGATTCAGTGCCTTACACGGAACCCAAACCGGCTGCGCGCATGTGCCATCGTGCATAAATGTATTTTGTCCCCCTACATCAAACGCGATCACGGCACAAAGGTTAAAATATAAAAATAAACTCTGAACTAATTACATTAAGTTGGGAACAGGTCGAAAAGCATTAAACATTTATGGCAATTTAGCTAGTTAGCTTGCACTTGCTAGCTAACTTGTCCTGGGACATAAACATTGAGTTGTTATTTGACCTGAATCCTGATCCACACATACAACGGTCAACCGCATCGTTTCTAGTCATCTCTCCTCCTTCCAGGCTTTTTCATCTTTGAACTTATATGGTGATTGGCATCTAAACTTTCATAGTATTACTACACCGACCGGCAACAACGTTCGTCTTTCAATCACCCACGTGGGTATAACCAATGAGGAGATGGCACCCGGGTACCTGCTTCTATAAACCAATGAGGAGATGGGAGAGGCAGAACTTGCAGCGCGATCTGCGTCAGAAACAGAAAGGTGTTCTATTTTAGCCCATGGCAACGCAGATGCTCGTTGATGCGCGCGAGCAGTATGGGTGCAATAATTGAATAACATAGATTTCTACATTTATTTTGCAACGTGAGCTCACGCGACGCGAGCGGTGTGGTCAGCCTATTAGACCGCTGCGCCACTCAGGAGCCCTGATGCTCCAGACACTCAACTCGTCAAAAGAAGGCCAGTTTTTTGTTGCTTCTTTAATCAGCACAGCCATTTTCAGCTGTGCTAACATAATTGCAAAAGGGTTTTCTAATGATCTAGCCTTTTAAAATGATAAACTTGGATTAGTTAACACAGTGTGCCATTGGAACACAGGAGTGATGGTTGCTGATAATGGGCCTCTGTACACCTATGTAGATATTCAATAAAAAATCTGCCGTTTCCAGCTACAATAGTCATTTACATCATGTCTACACTTTATTTCTGATCAATTTGATGTTATTTTAATGGACAAAAATGTGCTTTTCTTTCAAAAACAAGGACATTTCTAAGTGTACATTATGGAGGTATTTGGATTAGTGTCTATGCATAGGGTCTATTCTCAATGGGAGTCTGTGATTACGGTTTGAGTAAACAGTGCAAAGTAAGGGAAATATTAAATATATTTGCAGCTGGACATTTGAATGGAATAATTCTAGTAGAATGAACCCTTTGCTGAGATCTTAGACCTAAGGCTCCCCAATTTGGCTCTCGTGTGATTTTATTTGGCCCCCCAAGTTTTCCAAGCAAAAAAATATATTGGTGACTTTAATACAGTTACAGTTTAATGGCTGTGATAGAATAAAACTGAGGATGAATCAACAACATTACAGTTACACCACAATACTAATCTAATTGACAGAGTGAAAAGAAGGAAGCCTGTACAGAAGAAACATATTTTAAAAAATGCATCTTGTTTGCAACAAGGCACTAAATAATACAGCAAAAAAATGTGGCAAAGCAATTAACTTTTTGTTCTGAATACAAGTGTTATTTTTGGGCCAAATCCAATACAACACATTACTGAGTACCACTTTCCATATTTTCAAGCATAGTGGTGGCTACATTATGTTATGGGCATGCTTGTAATCGTTAAGGACTGGGGAGTTTTTCAGGATAAGAAAGACACGTTATAGAGTTAAGCACAGGCAAAGTCCTAGAGGAAAACCTATTTTAGCATGCTTTCCAACAGTCACAGGGAGATGAATTCACCTTTCATCAGGACAATAACCTAAAACACTAGGCCAAATGTACACTGGAGTTGCTTACCAAGAAGATATTGAATGTTTCTGAGTGGCCCAGTTACAGCTTTGACTTAAATCAGCTTGAGAATTGATGGCAAGACTTTAAAATGGCTGTAATAATCCACAACCAATTTGACAGAACTTGAATATTTTTTTTAAAGAATAATGTGTAAATATTGTACAATACAGGTGTTATACAAATATTATCCAACACGATATCTAAACACAAACGGCTTTACATTGAATCAAATGGCCTTGTCCTTGCAGTTTTGTCCTGCTGAAAAACGTAATCTTGTAGACTGTCTTTTTTCAGATTTGAGTAGTAAGAGCTGCAGGGAAACATTTACGTGCAAAAGGGCTCCAGCAAGAGAGACAAAGAACTTCTTGACCCCCAATCTGTCACGCGGTGACATATGTTGTCGTGTGAAGAAAAACATTCATCCCCATTCATTCTCCTGCTGCTGAAAAATGTCCCTATACCGGATATGATTAGGGTCAGGGTGTTATCGTGGCAGCTGTTGCTAAGATCCAGTAATTGAACCCCGGGTCTCACCTGCCATTTCCCCTTGCCATATATACAGCCAAACGTGACAACTGAGAGTAATTCAAGACGATCACTTGATGGGAACGTTACAGAAATAGGACAACCATAAAGCACGAATGTATCCCACTCCTGAGATCCATGCTGAACTGAGCGTTGATGTAATTAGTCATTCCTCCACCCTGCGGTTTTGTAACGTGCCGTTAAAGATGGCCGTGCTGACCAGATGGGGCTTCCTACACTATATTTTCATGATCATTTCCAAGAACCTCATGCAAAACAGGAACAGTTATTCAAAACGAGAACACAAAGGCTTGTCAGTGGACCTACAGTCCAGTCTTCTGATTGCTCACATAGCAGCCCAAACCACGGTTTATGACACCTTATCTCCTTCACAGGCCAATCTGGAGGGACACCTCAGGGCTCAGTGTTAGGCCAATTGTGGAGTCACAATAATATTGTATTGAAGAGATGCAGCTGGCAGAGTTTCTCTTCTCCGCTCAGCCGCTCACAGCATTCCTCACTGTACATCTTATCTGATGCACTATTCACCCTCCCCTCACTGCGCAACACTGCGTAATTGGATGAAGGAAATGAAACAGACATTGTTTTAATAGCTGGGGATGGAGTTTGAATGAGTGCAGTTGTTTTTAGATATCTCTGGATTGTCTCGCTGAGCAGCCCAGCCTCTCTTCGGGAATGAATCTTACTCTGCAGTATTCCATTCCGTGCTCAGATCTTATATCATTCAGTCTACTCTCTTGCACTCTCTCTTTCTCTCTTATGTTCTGTCTTTTCCCACAGTGGACTGCTGTTCCTTCCTCTCCCTCTACTGCAGAGTAACACCAGCATTTTGAACAGAGCTGATGGCTGGTCTCTAACAAATAGCCTTTTGCTGTGATGTCAGATCACTTGAGTGGGGATAGGATTATCTATCATACTTCATTATTAAGTGGAAGCACAACATCAATCTCTTTTGAGGAGCTCTCTTCTGTGCAATAATCTGAAGGAGATGTCTCAGTCCGAGCAATGAGCACCACTATCATTCTACCAGGGTGAGGGGGCGTGATCTTCACCTGCCAGTCTTCCCACACACAGGGCAGGAGTCAGAGGGTTACAGCCAAACATCAGTCTGTCTCCAGAGAGACAGGAACCTGGATCACAATAGCCTTCTTCTCAGCTTTCCTCCTCTCAGCTAGGCTCAGGGGCACTTATGGGTGTGAAATGTCCTACTGATTTACACCCGCAATGAATACCTCACTGCACAGGAAGTATGCTCTGATTCTTGTCTGCTCTTGGACTTTATGAATCATAAAGCAAGTGTTGGTGCAGGGGACCGAGCCGGCTGAGGCTGAAATCAAACCCTGCCGCTGATGTTTGCTTTCACTCAAGTTCGGTGTCGGGGAACACCGTAAAGCACTTAATCTCTGAGATTACATCTGCTCAGAGATTTTGTCTTCAACACAGGTGAACTTTCAGAAGTTTGCAGGGAGTATTTGTGTCAGTTCCAATAAGACTTGTTTTCCTCCATTCTTCTTTTTCGCT
The DNA here is from genome assembly GCF_029448725.1 of Salvelinus fontinalis. Classification (NCBI taxonomy): domain Eukaryota; kingdom Metazoa; phylum Chordata; class Actinopteri; order Salmoniformes; family Salmonidae; genus Salvelinus; species Salvelinus fontinalis. Next base: position 10,751,239 of record NC_074683.1, read on the forward strand.
ATTCAGCAGAGAGATGAATGTGCGTCATACTGAAGCCCAAAAGTCCTCTCCTTTAATTGGGTTCATATTTCACTGACCTATGCAACTTTTTCATGATCTTTCGCTCCACCGAATGTGACAAATCTGAATATCTGAGACGATAGGTTCAGACAGTTATGGCATTTCTATCTGGGCTTGTTAAACTTGGCTCTCATTCCAACCACACTGTTTGGGTAATTGAGGCCTCTCTTTCCTCGACATAGAATACTGGCCGAATCACATTGAGAATGAGTTAACGTTTCCTGTGTGTGGAGAAGACTTTGTTTTGCCTCTGGGGTTACAGCAGCAGCAGATGCAATACAAACAACATCCAGTCATTACACTTCAAACACAGATGAGATATTGACGGCACTAAATTACACTTAATAGTATTGCTTTCCTTTAGGGAAGCAATAATGTATTCCCGCCCCATAGAATCCAATCAACCGAGATTGATAGCGTATCAAAGAAAACAGAAACGCATGGCTATGTTCCCCCCTATAAAGCATGTTGTGTAGAGTAATGAATTGAATGCAGGTTTTTTTCAGGCAGGAGGCTCTTGAGTGTAAAATTGGTTCGAAACAGGGCAGCTTTACTCTCTCTCTCTCTCTTTTGGACATTACATGCTGTGACTGGAATTTCCCACTAGGACTGCTGGCATCTCTTGCCACTGCAGGGGAAATGAATGGGTTGCACTCTATGAGTGGTCTTCACAGACAGGAGAACCCGAAAGGCGCAGGTTTGTTAAACAGGGGTCAATTTGAAAAATTCTGCTCATGTCTTGTTTCTCTAGCAGGGGGCTTATGTATGTAGTTGGATAAGCTCTTTATGCGGGTGATTCCTCACGAAACCCATGATTTTGGGGTATTTTTACAAAATGTAATAAATAGAATAGTCCGTTGGAGGAAGGATTGTTGACATATATTTGACATTTGTATCTAAAAGCATAATTGAGATTTATCAAAGTTGGCATATTTATGATATTTTGGCCTTACCCAGGCCTTCTTTTTAGACTCCATAGTGTTTTATTTGTAGGTGCTACAAAGCAGACATTGGTGTCAAATGAAGCTATACCGCTTGCTCTGTAATATGAGTAGTGTTTTGTTTTTTTACATTATTTTCTGATTATACAACGGGTGGTTTGGAATTCCCATTGTTAGAGGATCTCCTACCCACGATACAGTTGAAGTCTGAAGTTTACATACATCTTAGCCAAATATATTTCAACTCAGTTTTTCACAATTCCTGACATTTAATCCTAGTAAAAATTCCCTGTTTTAGGCCAGTTAGGATCACCACTTTATTTTAAGAATGTGAAATATCAGAATAATAGTAGAGAGAATGATTTATTTCAGCTTTTATTTCTTTCATCACATTCCCAGTTGGTCAGAAGTTTACATACTCTCAGTTAGTATTTGGTAGCATTGCCTTAAAATTGGTTAACTTGGGCCAAACATTTCGGGTAGCCTTCCACAAGCTTTCCACAATAAGTTGGGTGAATTTTGTCCCATTCCTCCTGACAGAGTTGGTGAAAATGAGTCAGGTTTGTAGGCCTCCTTGCTCGCACACGCTTTTTCAGTTCTGCCCACAAATTTTCTATGGGATTGAGGTCAGGGCTTTGTGATGGCCACTCCAATACCGTGACTTTGTTGTCCTTAAGCCATAACTTTGGAAGTATGCTTGGGGTCATTGTCCATTTGGATGACCCATTTGCGACCAAGCTTTAACTTCCTGCCTGATGTCTTGAGATGTTGCTTCAATATATCCACATAATTTTTTTCCCTCATGATGCCATCTATTTTGTGAAGTGCACCAGTCCCTTCTGCAGCAAAGCCCCCCTACAACATGATGCTGCCACCCCCGTGCTTCACGGTTGGTATGGTGTTCTTCGGCTTGCAATGCTCCCCCTTTTTCCTCCAAACACAACGATGGTCATTATGGCCAAACAGTTCTATTTTTGTTTCATCAGACCAGAGGACATTTCTCCAAAAAGTATGATCTTTGTCCCCATGACCAGTTGCAAACCGTAGTCTGGCTTTTTAATGCCGGTTTTGGAGCAGTGGCTTCTTCCTTGCTGAGCGGCCTTTCAGGTTATGTCGATATAGGACTCGTTTTGCTGTGGATATATATACTTTTGTACCAGTTTCCTCAAGCATCTTCACAAGGTCCTTTGCTGTTGTTCTGGGATTGATTTGCACTTTTCACACCAAAGTACGTTCATCTCTAGGAGACAAAACGCGTCTCCTTCCTGAGCGGTATGACAGCTGCGTGGTTCCATGGTGTTTATACTTGCAAATTATTGTTTGTACAGATTAATGTGGTACCTTCAGGTGTTTGGAAATTGCTCCCAATGATGAACCAGACTTGTGAAGGTCTAAAAAATAATTCTGAGGTCTTGGCTGATTTCTTTTGATTTTCCCATGATGTCAAGCAAAGAGGCACTGAGTTTGAAGGTAGGCCTTGAAATACATCCACAGGTACACCTCTCATTGACTCAAATGATGTCAATTAGCTTATCAGAAGCTTCTAAATCCATGACATAATTTTCTGTAATTTTCTAAGCTGTTTAAAGCCACAGTCAATTTAGTGTATGTAAACTTCTGACCCACTGGAATTGTGATACAGTGAATTATAGTGAAATAATGTGTCTGTAAACAATTGTTGGAGAAATGACTTGTGTCATGCACAAAGTAGATGTCCTAACGGACTTGCCAAAACTCTAGTTTGTTAACAAGACATTTGTGGGGTGGTTGAAAAACGAGTTTTAATGACTCCAACCTAAGTGTATGTAAACTTCCAACTTCAACTGTATAATGAGACAGCGTACACATGGCCAAGTTCATATAAAGTGGCGTCGTTCACATCATTACCTAGCAACACACAACCTCTACTGCAGCTGCACTTTGGCCGAAGAGGCAACGAAGGAAATCGTAAACTGAAGCCAGACTCCTTCGTAATAATAGAGGACAAAAATGGATCGAGATACGCAACGTTGAGTTTCAATGAAGAAACCAAGAACCACAAAAATCCAATGGAAAGCGACAGAGAGAATCATACACACCCTGTATATAGACTTTTCTATTTTGTTTTGACTGTACGTTTGTTTATCCCATGTGTAACTCTGTGTTGTTTGTGTCGCACTGCTTTGCTTTATCTTGGCCAGGTCGCAGTTGTAAATGAGAACTTGTTCTCAACTGGCCTACCTGGTTAAATAAAGGTTGAGTAAAAAATTTAAATAAAAAATTGGATCATAACTCTAAAAATAGTAGAGATCCCACTCTGGAACTTTGATATGCCTATTAAGTATATTATGTTCAACAATATATTGAAAAATGTGCCAAATCCAAAATGTTTATATACAGTACCAGTCAGCATTTTGGACACAACTACTCATTCAAGGGTTTTTCTTAATTTGTACTATTTTCTACATTGTAAAATAGTAGCCTGCTCATCCTTCTGCAGCCTGCCTGCCAATGCATGCTTGTCCCAACCCACGTTTTGACAACTGAATGGGAACTTCCCTGCCTGCCCGCCCATTTGATCAATGCCAAAATACGCTCTGAGTCGTTCCTAAATTCAGAGTGTTGTCAGATTGTCTGTTCGTAAATTCAGAGTACACACTGCACTATTGATACTGGACGCTCTGGCCGAGGAGTAGTTGATCCGAGCTTTCCTCACAACGGCAGTCTAGCACCCAAGCTAACGGGCTAATCTCGGCTAGCTCGCTAACTACTTCCAGACACAAATGAGAGAACACCTCCCTCTGGCCATTTTACTCACCCTAGCAGAGCTGGTTAAGCTGTTTACATGTTATCTAGGGCGTTAGTGACTAAGTGTGCTGCTGTCAACAATTGAATAACTTTTTTTGCAATGTTTACTGACACCAGTCATATAAGGCGGGTGTTGTGGGTTCGTAAATTCATCAGGTGTTCTGCGCTCAGGCACACTCAGACGAAAGTGCTCTGAAATCGGAGTAGATAGCCAGAGTGAATTTATGAACACACCCTGGATAACGGTCTTTCAAGTTCTGCATAGCTAGCTAACTAGCGATTCACATTACTTGCTAGCTAACCAAGTGACACCTGCATCTCCAGCTGTAGCCACCGAAATACGATATGAGGGGGAAAAGTAGGTCACTCCTCCAATGACATGACATCCTCCCAGCAGCTAGCTTGCTAGCTAATGTTAGGCTCTGTGTTTTTAGCTTGCTAAATAAATAGTTCAATAAATAAATATATACAGTAGCCTCCTATGACTGACTTGTGATCATTGCCCTTGCTAGTTTGATTGTATTGACATTCCCAGCTTTAGTTACATTCATCTGTTTTTTTTTCCTAAATATTTTGTCATTGAAACTTTAACAGTGCATCCCAAGTGTGTGGAGCCAGAAAATAACGTACAAGGCAAGCTGTGATTTACAATCGGATAGCAATATTTTTTGGACTACCAAGAAATGTATTGATGAATTATATTAATCATGCATTGAATTGCATCCATCCTATCTGCCAACAATGCCTTACTGTACGTCATGGAATGTTGAGTCAAATAGAACATATTATTTTTTTAAACCTCTTATAAAGTTGCTTTTGTAGCATAAACTGGGATTTGATATTTTTGACTGATATTATTATTGTCTGTTTGTTTCATATCTGCAAAGTAGTTAAAATGCTGTCAGTTCCACTTTAAAGAACTGGGTTAAACCTTAACAGTTTTGAAGAGTCTAGGCCTATTGCAGAAATTAAACTACCCAACAAAAATGACAACAATAGGCTAATCATATTTATTTTAAAACAGGCCTACTTTTAACCCATCTGAATTAATGGAGCACAAAATTAAAAAGACAGTTTGAACATAATTTAGCCATCAGAAATGTTGCAACAAAAATAAACAAAATATTCTTTTGCATATTTAAAGAACTGGTTTAGATTCTTAAACCTAGCCTACAATTATAACAACGATATAGGATAGGATAGACTACAATAACAATGACAAAACAATTTATAATAAATACGAAAATAAAGAAATAAAACGTAGAAAATTCAAACCTGAATAGCCAGTTGCACACAGTCCATTTGGCCGCACCAACGTTCTTCTCATTTTTGTCCACAACAATATAAAAAATTGTTGGCTTCTTTTCACTATACTCATTCTCATCTATTGTTTTGTTTTACTTCAATGAAAAAAGGCTAATGTGACGGCCGTGTGGCCTGGAATGATAGTGGGACCACAGTGGGTGCTCTGTTTTATTTCCTCACAAATGGAAACCATGTGCATCCTGAGGTGTATGCGTCCATTTGTTGTCTCACAGTCATTCTGCTTCTGAACTGGGAATGAGGTGAACTATTACACACTATTAGAGAAATGCACAGGCATGATGGATTCAGTATGTGCCAACATTAGCAGTGATAAAACATTAAAATAATCCCTGATGTTTCTTCTATGATGTTATGGCTGTGGAAAGATATATAGCCTCTCATTAGCCTTCATCTTACTTAAATGCCACTGAAAATCTCCCAAGTCACACACGTGTGTGTGTGTGTGTGTTTGTGTGTGTGTGTGTGCGTGTGTGCGTGCGTGCGTGCGTGTGGACAGTTATGTGTGAATGTGTGTGCTTGAGAGAGCCAGGTTCCAACACGGTTGCTGAAAGCGGAGCCGCCAAACACAGACAGCTGTAGTCTGCAGCAGTGTGTGTTGCAGACGGCCTGCTCCTCATGCGGAGACTCATTGGGGAGGTGGTGGTGCTGAAAGCTTTAGAGTCACTTGCTGCTGGGGTTAAGGAAATAAGGGCCTCCGAATCATCCTTCAGCACGCCCTCAGTCCCTCTGCCTCAATATGTCTCCAGTGCAACATCAGACCTGGGTGTTTGACTAGCTGAACGATATTACTGTCGATTAATGTAGACGTGGCCCTGTCCACGGTGCCATCAATAACCCAGACCTCCAACCAGTAGCAAGGGTCTCCCAGTGAAGGAAAGTCCCCCATTGCATCATGGGGCTGCAGGTCTATAGCTCACCTCCATAACTCTCCTGTCCCCATACTGCCTAATGGAAAGAAGTAAGAGTGCTGATCTAGGCTCAGCTCCCCTCTGTCCATGTCCATCATATACATTGTGATCTAAAAGGCAAAACTGATCCTAAATCAGCACTTCTACTCTGAGACGGTTGATACATAGGGCCTCAGGTCTGTACTGGCCAGGCTCAATGTCTGATTACTTTGTACAGCCATTGTGTGACAGTCCAATAGTGCGTTGAACTGGATTTCCTGTTGTTAGTTAAGGTCACTGGAACAGAAGCCCTTTGTAAAAGTGGTTAGTTGATAAAGTCTACAGACCGGGGCACATTGTTTTTGAGGAGGACCTCTTAAACCTCTGCACTGCTCAAAGACAAAACACACTTTCTGTAGTACGAAAAATGTGATATTTGGAATAGTGGGCACAGTCCTGTGAGTAAAATTTGTTTTCTCAATAATGAAAAAATGTAAATGGGATAAGGACATCCCAGTACTGTAAAAAGAAAGCATGGCCTGGTCTGTGTCTCAAATGGCACCCTATTCCCTATTTAGTGCACTACTTTTGAACAGGGCCCATAGGAAGGCCAATAGGGCTCTGGTCAAAAGTTGTGCACTATATAGGGAATACGGTGCCATTTGGGACGAGGCTTGGGCACCAGCTGTATGTATGTGTGAGTGTCCTCTCATGCCTTATTACTGCAATCTACAGCCCTGTGTGTCTCCGCTCTTCTGCCTGCTCTGCTAATGCGCTAAACGAGGCCCACCGGCTTGTTGTGTCCCACCGTCCGCTGTGTGTTCTGCTCGCCAGCCAGAAACACATTAGGCTAATTTAGAGAGCCGGCGCGAGAAATAATTCAATCCATCAGCAGGGCGTGCGGTGTCAATTGTTGTAGTCCTATCAGGGAGACACAGACAGAGAGAGCTGGTGCTGGTGGGCTAGCTGGCTGGCTGGCAGTCCCAGGGGAGGGGAGGGACTCTGGCGTCCTGCCTCTCTCCCTCTCACTCGCTCTATTTTTTCTCTCTCCCATTGTCCTCTCATTGATCATGTTTGCGTCCCAAATGGCACCCTATTCCCTTTATAGTGCACTATTGACCAGGACCCATAGGGCTCTGGTAAAAAGCAGTAGGGAATAGGGTGCCATTTGGGACGCTTTTCATGTCCTCCTGTTGGATGGCTGACGTAATGATCCTGGCCATGTCTCCTCCTCTCCTCCCCACAGCCCTTACCTCTGTCTATTGTTTACCCGTCATCTGTCAGTGTCTGGGCTTTCTGCCGCTCCAAAAGGACCAGCTATGCCCCCAGATCCCAGCTATCACTCTTATCGCCAGTCCTCTTCTGTTTTACTGCTTCTGGAATATTATTTTATCTTTTCCTCCCTCCCTCCCCTCTCCCCCCCCCCCCCCCCCCCCCTTCCCTTTTGATCTATCTTACTTTGGGGTCTTTCCAATAATCAAGTCAGTGAGCACTTAGCTCTAAGGCTTGCTATGTCTCTTAGCAACAGCTCAGCCTAGCTCTCTCCTCTGCTGGATGTACAATGGTGTGATGCCTTATGTGAAAGCAACCAAACAACCTGTATGTTTTTTTTTTATTATCATTCTTTATAGACAGGTTGGTTGTTTAGCAACAAAACTGATGCGTGCGCAACTATGGGGAAAAACATACGGGGTTGGCTTAGATCGTTGACAACATGTAAACTATATTTCGTCTCCAATGTTTATTGAAAACATGAATACATTTTCACAATGAGCACTTGTCTCTCAAATACGTCGTTGCAGTTGTTGGTTAGCTAGCTAGTGAATTTTTGCCATATTAGTATAGACGTCAGTCAAAACACCTCAAAACAAGACATGAAACAAAGAACAAGATAAACGAGCCGAAACAAGCCACCTACGATTCCCCAGATGGCAGCTTCTCGTCATTGTTGCTAGCTATCTGGCCATTCAGAATCACAACCCACGGCCTTCTGCCCCATTGAAGCGTGTGCATCGTTTTTGTGACGTTGTCAGCGAACCCGTCTCTACATTGTATGACTGAGAGTATTTATGCATTATAACACAATTGAATGGAGCGATGCCCTGACAGTGTTGTGATTGAAACATAGTAATATCACCTTACATTGTGGAACACTACACTGTGTGTGTAGTCAGTACTGCATAAACGTTGTTTTTATAGGCACATCGTTAAAAACTGAGGAGGCAGGGAGTGAGCAAAGCTCTCCTCACAGTAATGCGGTCACAGCGGAGTAGGGTGAAGTTGCCCCTAGATGCTGATCTTGGGTCCATTTTTTTTGTTTTCACCACCATTGGTTAAGGCTAGGATTGGGGAGGGGAAGCTGATCCTAGATCTGTACCTAGGGGAAACTCTGAGAAGAGACTAGTTATGGCTCTGTCTGACAGCACTAAATACACACAGCCTGAGTAGTTTAGGTCTGAGCTGTCTGTCATCTTTGTGTCTAGATTGCGTCGCAAATGCCACCCTATTCCCCACTTAGTGCGCTGTTTTTTTTTAACCAGATCCCTATTGGCCCTGTTCATAAGTAGTGCGCTATATAGGGCTTAGGGTGCCATTTGGGACGGAACCCTTCGTTCTCCAGTGTGACACATCGGAGTAGAGGGATGAGAAATTGGTTGCAGCCCAGACTGACACAACATTCCCCCGAGGTGCTTCATGCTGCTGGATACCATGTGCACATGTGTGTGTGTTTTTGGTGATGATACGCTGAGCTTTGTGTGTGTGTGTGCGTCTTTTTTGTGAATCTGTGTCTGTCAGCGTCTTGCCCGCAGTTCACTTGAACACTTTCATGTTTATTTTTTTCCCACATGGCTTGGTTTACTGCTTCCTCGTTTCCTCAAAAGAGACCAGGTGTATACGGTCCGATCTCACAGTGTCATTAGAAAGCACTTCCCTTAGTGTAAAGATATTTATTTGCATGAAAATCAGTCATTATAAAGCGGTGTTTCATAAAGAGAACTAGTAACCATTGAATCTGTTAGAGCACTGTCACAAATCCAATGAAGCTGTGTGGCCAAGCGCCTTGCAAGATGGGGGGATAGCTACACACGCAGGAGCTGTCTGAGTCAACATGGGCTAGCATCCCTGTGGAACGCTTTTGACATCTTATGTAGTCCTTGCCCTGACAAATTTAGGCTGTTCTGAGGGCAAAGGGGGGGTGCAACTCAATATTAGGAAGGAGTTCTTCATGTTTAGTAAACATAACAAAACAAACAGGAGAACCCGATATTCAGCAAGGTGAATTGTTGTTTTGATTCTAATCATTGCAAATAGAAATAGAACGAATACATACAATCTTTGAATCCCAAATGGTACCCTATTCCCTATTTAGTGCACTACTTTTCATAGGGATCTGGTCAAAAGTAGTATACCATATAGGGAATAGGGTGCCATTTGGGATGCAATATTCACTAAAATACACTTTATTTGTTCATTTTTCTTTGTACTTTTTAACCATTTTTCTCCCCAATTTCGTGATATCCATTTGGGAGTTACAGTCTTGTCCCATCGCTGCAACTCCAGTACGGACCAGGTTGAGAGCCACGCGTCCTCCGAAACATGACCCCGCCAAGCTGCACTGCTTCTTGACACACTGCTCACACTGCTCCCGGAAGGCAGCTGCACCAATGTGTCGGAAGAAACACCATACAGCTGGCGACCGAAGTCAGCATGCATGCGCCTGACCGCCACAGGGAGTCGCTAGAGTGCGATGGGACAAGAACATCCCAGCCGGACAAACCCTCCCCTAACCCAGACGACACTGGGAAAATTGTGCGCCACCTCATGGGTCTCGCGGTCACATTTAATAAACAAATTCATGGAGTTGATGGGTTTGGTTTTCTCATTACATTGGCTGCATCCCAAATGGCACCCTGTTCCCTATATAGTGGCTTACTTTGACCAGAACCCTATGGGGGAGGCAGCCATTGTTACACGGTAGTGCCATGTATCACGCACCAATTCATAAGCACAGCACAGACAGGTTACGATGAGAATCCTCAAAGAATGCCTCGGAGGTGTGCTGCTCTCACACGATCTCAGTGGAATAAATCCTAGTGAGTTTATGAGGTCAGGGAGAAGACATTGATGTCAGATATTTACCTCAGTAGAACTGCAGTAACTGCTGGAGATTAGGCTTGGGCGGTATACAGATTGTCATACCCAAAAGTTAGCAATGCTAATAAGTATATGTAAAATCCCGTAGAGAATGCTAACTAAATGCTAAAGAGAACATTATACAGTCTCTGACCAAAGCTATACAAGTATACAAGTAACTCAAAAATGCTACTCACAGTTTGCTGCATGCACAAAACAAATATTATTACTTGATCCAGGAAGGGATTCTCAGCTGTTACCAAGTGAATGCTTGAGTTTGGAAGAAGCTAACCACTTAGCTAGATTGCTAAGTAGTTACTAAATTAGCAAACCAAATGCACAGCAACTGCAGAGCATTTAGCACATTTAAGACAGTTAACTTAATAGTTATAAGAGATCTAGCTGGCAAACATTTAGTTGGGATTTCCATACTGTAATTAGTAGAGGTCGACCGATTATGATTTTTCAACAATTATTGGAGGACCAAAAAAAGCCGATACCGATTAATCGGACAATAAAAAAAATACTTATATATATATATATATATATATATAAATATATATATATATATATATATATATATATATATATATATATATATATAATATAATATATATATACGTATATAAACACTTATACTTATATATATATATATATATATATATATATATATATATATACTTGTAATAATGACAATTACAACAATACTGAATGAACACTTTTATTTTAACTTAATATAGTACATAAAATCTATTTAGTCTCAAATAAATAATGAAACATGCTCAATTTGGTTAAAATAATGCAAAAACAGTGTTGGAGAAGAAAGTAAAAGTGCAATATGTGCCATGTAAAAAGCTAACGTTTAAGTTCCTTTCTCAGAACATAGGAAAACTGGTGGTTTAGTATTCCCAATTCTTCAATATTCCCAGTTAAGAAGTTTTAGGTTATAGTTATTCAAGGAATTATGATGTGTCAACTATTTCTCTTTATACCATTTGTATTTCATATACCTTTGACTATTGGATGTTTTAATAGGCACTTTAGTATTGCCAGCCTAATCTCAGGAATTGATAGGCTTGAAGTCATAAACAGGGCTGTGCCTCAAGCATTCCTAAGAGCTGCTGGTAAACGCAGTAAAGTTTGAATGAATGCCTACGAGCATGCTGCTGCCTACCACCACTCAGTCAGACTGCTCTATCAAATATCAAATCATAGACTTAATTATAATATAATAACACACAGAAATACGAGCCTTTGGTCATTAAATGGTCAAATCCGGAAACTATCATTTCGAAAACAAGATGTTTATTCTTTCAGTGAAATACGGAACCGTTCCGTATTTTATCGAACGGGTGGTAACCCTAAGTCTAAATATTGCTGTTACATTGCACAACCTTCAGTGTTATGTCATAATTATGTAAAATTCTGGCAAATTAGTTCGCAACGAGCCAGGCGGCCCAAACTGTTGCATATACCTTGACTCTGCGTGCAATGAACGCAAGAGAAGTGACACCAATTCCCTAGTTAATATTGCCTGCTAACATGAATTTCTTTTAACTAAATATGCAGGTTTAAAAATATATACTTCTGTGTATTGATTTTAAGAAAGGCATTGATGTTTATGGTTAGGTACATTCATGCAAGATTGTGCTTTTGTTAAATCATCAGTCGTTTGGCGAAGTAGGCTGTGATTCGAAGATAAATTAACAGGCACCGCATTGATTATATGCAACGCAGGACAATCTGGTTAACCTAGTAATATCATCAACCATGTGTAGTTAACTAGTGATTATGTGAAGATTGATTTGTTTTTTATAAGCTACGTTTAATGCTAGCTAGCAACTTACCTTGGCTCCTTGCTGCACTCGCATAACAGGTGGTCAGCCTGCCACGCAGTTTCCTCATTGAGTGTGCCATGCATTTCACCAGGATTTCCGCATCACATCATCGAAGTGTAAGAGGCCTCCAGTTTTTTAAATGGACTGGATCTTTATACTCTGTTTCAGTAGTAATGAAATCAGACCACCTTGTTGAGAACCTGAAAGTCTAGCAATTTTATGGAGTAATTCAAACATGCTAATAATGGGTCTTTGAGTACATCAAAAAAGGTCTGATATACTTCTACTGGTACACCATCAAGCCCTGATGTTTTTCCAGACTGAAAAGATTGAATTACCTCAAAAGGTTCCACCTCTGTTTTGCTCTGCTTTCTATTAGTCCTTTGTGCATATGTTAAATATGATGCTGCCCTTTCCGCAATATTGCTGTATCGATTTATCCTTTTCCATGTTAGCCATTCAGGCCAGGAAGCTAGTATGACAATGAAAGATTTCCATGGCAATCCCCTCTCAGTGACTGGCCACACACGCACGCACGCACACACACACACACACACACACGAGAGAAAGAATGGAGAGGTTGTCTAACCTGAGGCTAGCTTTCTTTTTAATTCAAAACAGGCATCTCTGCTGCTATTATGATGTTGACAACACCAAACAAGGTTCATTCTGCCATCTGTAAAACTCTATGATTCATGTTATTTTAACCAGTTACACTGCAGAATACTACTACAGCAACAACTTCACGCCAAACTTGCAGTGTCATTTTCTCCTGAGTAACTTTCTAAAAGTGTGAAAGGATGGTTCCCTGTCAGAGAATATATCATATCTGTAATCACCACCAATTTCCCCAAAGTAAACTCAATGAATCAAATTTTAATAAGGCTGAAGCAATTAAATGCTGAGAGTGGAAGGTTATAAATGGATTTGAACAATGGGTAATTACAGTTCCTGAAATGAAGGCATCACATTACATTAGGAACATAGCACCTGGTCTGCATCCCAAATGGCCTCCTATGCCATATAGTGCTCTACGTTTTACCAGGACCCATATGACTCTGGTCAAAAGTGGTGCACAATGTAGGCAATAGACTGCCATTTGACCACTTGAATCTGGAGACGATCCTGCTTCTGTATGCAGTTGAGTTGCATCCAGAAATATCACACTTTTAGTTTTATGCAGTGTCTGAAAATGTCTAGTACACGGGATGGAAAGGATGAGTGGTTAGACATGTATCTCAGTGTGTGTGCGTGTGTCTGTCTGTCTCTTTCTGTCGGTCTGTCTGCGTGTGTCTCTTTCTGTCGGTCTGTCTGCGTGTGTGTATTTGTACGTCTTGTAAAATGGTTGTACTCTGAACTGACACCCTAAGACTTCCCTTTCCCACATCGAGATGAGTGTGTGTGGCGCTGAACCGTTGCTGTCGGTGCCCTAACTAAAAACATGCCATTGTTCCTTGGCATAGTAAACACTCTCCTCTGACCGATTTGCCCATTGTTCCACGTGATAAAGACAAGGATCAGTAGCCTAATATCTGTGGAACAATTCCACGATTGTCCGAGTCTCTGCTGGTGCTACTGCTGACCCCACTGACTGCGTCCCAAATGACACCCTGAATACTTTGCTTGCGAAAGTATTCACCCCCCTTGGCATTTTTTCTATTTTGTTGCCTTACAACCTGGAATTAAAATAGAATTTTGGGGAGGTTGTATCATTTGATTTAAACAACATGCATACCACTTTGAATATGCAAAATATTTTGCGGGGTGAAACAAACAAGAAATAAGACAAAAAAAACATAAAACTTGAGCATGCATAATTATTCACCATAATTATTCACCCCGCCAAAGTCAATACTTTGTGGAGCCACCTTTTGTAGCAATTACAGCTGCAAGTCTGTTAGGGTATGTCTCTATAAGCTTGGCACATCTAGCCACTAGGATTTTTTCCCATTCTTCAAGGCAAAACTGCTCCAGCTCCTTCAAGTTGGATGGGTTCCGCTGGTGTACAGCAATCTTTAAGGCATACCACAGATTCTCAATTGGATTAAGGTCTGGGCTTTGACTAGGCCATTCCAAGACATTTAAATGTTTCTCCTTAAACCACTCGAGTGTTGCTTTGGCAGTATGCTTACGGTCATTGTCCTGCTGGAAGGTGAACCTCCGTCCCAGTCTCAAATTTCTGGAAGACTGAAACAGGTTTCCCTCAAGAATTTCCCTGTATTTAGCGCCATCCATCATTCCTTCAATTCTGACCAGTTTCCCTAGTCCCTGGTGATGAAAAATATGGGGATGGTGTTCTCGGGGTGATGTGAGGTGTTGGGTTTGCGCCAGACAGCATTGTCCTTCATGGCCAAAAAGCTCAATTTTAGTCTCATCTGACCAGAGTACCTTCTTCCATACGTGTTTGCTTATTTTTTTCTTTAAGTAATGGCTTTTTTCAGGCCATGGGGCGGCAGGGTAGCCTAGTGGGTAGAGCGTTGGACTAGTAACCGAAAGGTTGCAAGTTCAAATCCCCGAGCTGACAAGGTACAAATCTGTCGTTCTGCCACTGAACAGGCAGTTAACCCACTGTTCCTAGGCCGTCATTAAAAATAAGAATTTGTTCTTAACTGACTTGCCTAGTAAAATAAAGGGTAAAAAAAAGCCCAGCTCTGTGGAGTGTACTGAATAAAGTGGTCCTATGGACAGATATTCCAATCTCCGCTGTGGAGCTTTGCATCTCCTTCAGGGTTATTTACATTTACATTTAAGTCATTTAGCAGATGCTCTTATCCAGAGCGACTTACAAATTGGTGCTTTCACATTATATCCAGTGGAACAGCCACTTTACAATAGTGCATCTAAATATTTTAAGGGGGGGGGGGGTTAGAAGGATTACTTTATCCTATCCTAGATATTCCTTAAAGAGGTGGGGTTTCAGGTGTCTCCGGAAGGTGGTGATTGACTCCGCTGACCTGGCGTCGTGAGGGAGTTTGTTCCACCATTGGGGGGCCAGAGCAGCGAACAGTTTTGACTGGGCTGAGCGGGAACTGTACTTCCTCAGAGGTAGGGAGGCGAGCAGGCCAGAGGTGGATGAACGCAGTGCCCCGCAGTGCCCTTGTTTGGGTGTAGGGCCTGATCAGAGCCTGAAGGTACGGAGGTGCCGTTCCCCTCACAGCTCCGTAAGCAAGCACCATGGTCTTGTAGCGGATGCGAGCTTCAACTGGAAGCCAGTGGAGAGAGCGGAGGAGCGGGGTGACGTGAGAGAACTTGGGAAGGTTGAACACAAGACGAGCTGCGGCGTTCTGGATGAGTTGTAGGGGTTTAATGGCACAGGCAGGGAGCCCAGCCAACAACCAACAGTTATCTTTGGTCTCTTTGTTGCCTCTCTGATTAATGCCCTACTGGCCTGGTCCATGAGTTTTGGTGGGCGGCCCTCTCTTGGCAGGTTTGTTGTGGTGCCATATTCTTTCCATTTTTTAATAATGGATTTAATGGTGCTACGTGGGATGATCAAAGTTTCAGATATTTTTTTCTAACCAAACCCTGATCTGTACTTCTCCACAACTTTGTCTCTGACCTGTTTGGAGAGCTCCCTGGTCTTCATGGTGCCGCTTGCTTGGTGGTGCCCCTTGCTTAGTGGTGTTGCAAACTCGGGGGCCTTTCAGAACAGGTGTATATATACTGAGATCATGTGACAGATCATGTGACACTTAGATTGCACAGAGGTGGACTTTATTTAACTAATTATGTGACTTCTGAAGGTAATTGGCTGCACCAGATCTTATTTAGGGGCTTCATAGCAAAGGGAATGAACACATATGCACGCACCACTTTTCCGTTTAGAATTTTTTAGAATTTTTTGAAACAAGTTATTTTTTAAATTTCACTTCACCAATTTGGACTATTTTGTGTATGTCCATTACATGAAATACAAATACATTTAAATTACAGGTTGTAATGAAACAAAATAGGGAAAAACGGCAACGGAAGGTGAATACTTTTGCAAAGCACTGTAGCTCACTACTTTTGACCAGGGCCTATAGGGCTCTGATCAAAAGTAGTGCACTATGTAGGTAATAGGTTACACGCAGGAATCATTTACAGTGACGGTCAGTCATGGAGAGCAATGGGCAATGAGGCCGAGGTCTTGGACCAGAAACCTTTAGATAGCCTTCAGCAGGACATTTCCGTAATCTGCTCTCAGGAAGTGTGTGTGGGGAGCTTTGTCCCATTCATTTCACATTCATTACTCAGTGAATTGTCAGCTAAAAAGGTTACGTCTAGAACCTAAATGGGTTCTTTGGCTGTTCCAATAGAGTAACCCTTTGAAGAACTATTTTTGGTTCTAGGTAGAACCCTTTTTGTTTCTTGTAGAACCCTTTTGGGTTCAATGTAGAACCCTTTCCACAGAGGGTTCTACCTGGAACCAAAAAGGCTTCCCCTATGGGAACAGCCGAAGACCCCTTTTGGAACCCCTTTTTCTGAGTGTAATGCTGAATCCCAAATGTCACCCTATCCCCAATGTAGTGCACTACATTTGACCAGAGCCCTATGGGGCCTGGTCTAAAGTAGTACACTATATCAGGAATAAGGGTGCCATTTGAAACACAGCCTCGGTTTCCTTGGTTTTGGCTCGTTGATATAAGCTGCATACAGAGTCCCCCGGGTCATATAGGCTAATTGGGGATTTCCATGGCTATATCTCGAATGGGACCCTATTCCCCATATACTGTAGTACACTACCTTTGACCAGTGCTATGGGCCTACCTATGTGCCTTGCTCAGAATTAGTGCACTAAATAGGGAATAGGGTGCCATTTGGGACACAGATCATCTCGCAGTCTCCAGTGCAGGATGAAAGACTGTCTTCATCACGACTGACGGATGTGTCAGAATTCATGATGCACTGCTGAGCCTCAGTAGTCTGCCCCCTCAATCTCCAATCAGCCTTTGATTGCAGTACAACAGAGCATTGGGAGAGAGAGCCACATCACTTCCAAGTTCCCAGTCAGTGTGGGTGTTTGTGAGCATGTGTGAGCGTCTTGAATTTTGTTCCTGAGGTATAAACATCCCATTGGAGGTCCATTGAAGTGTGCGTGTGTGGTTTGTGTGTGCGTGAGAGTGTGTGTGCATTTGTCTGTGTGCTGGCTGACAGGTCAGGGACATCAGTGTTAATGGTTTAAGCAGGGGTGACACATGACCTCTATCCCTACTGCTGCTGTAACTCACTGGGCCTGGCCAGGACGAATGTCTCTCTCTCTCTCTCTCTCTCACTCACTCACTCACTCACTCACTCACTCACTCACTCACTCACTCACTCACTCACTCACTCACTCAAGACGTGTGTGTGTGTCCGTGCGCGCACAGATATTTTTGTGTTTGTGCATGTTTGCCCTATGTCCTCCTCTCAGGGGAGATTTGGTCAAGCAGGGGTGTTCATGCTCTCAGATTTCCCTCCACACTGAGAGGCTGAATGACTGACTTCAGAGAGTGTCGACACACTCACGCCTGCTGGCATTCCTTCTCAGTCTGAGACTTCAGAAAAGAACACAAACAAACCAGGACCATGATACTCTGAGAAATGGGCTTTATCTCTATCCACATCCCAAATGGTCCCCTATTCCCTATATAGTGCCCTACTTATAATCATTTTGGGGGTGCTTGTATTTGTCCTGTTACACACATGTGTGTGTAATGGATTTTTTTTTGCGTGTCCTAAATTCCCCTGAGACATCGGCAGGGAGTGGGGTCACAGCCACCATCGTACAGCTGCCCTGGAGCAATTAGGGTTACGTGCCTTGCTCAAGGGCACAGCAACAGATTTTTCTTTTTTTTTACCTTGCCATCTCCAGTATTTGAACCAGCAACCTTTTGGATTCTGGCCCAACACTCTAACCTTGAGGCTACCTGCCACCCCGATCAGAGCCCCTACTTTTGACCAGAGCCCTATGGGTAACCTACTGTGTGGGCCCTGGTCAAAGGTAGTGCACTAAATAAGGAATAGGGTGCCATTTAGGACGTATCCCCTGTCTTAATATCGAGCGCTCTATGGCGCCCCACCATCATCCATTGAAAATGAAGGTCAAATAGAAAAACAAGAAATGTCAATCGTGTGAACCCGGAATAATTCATTAATTACCTTATGGAGCTTCCTTCTAATCTTGCGGGCTACCGGGCTCTCCTCTCTGCTCAGGTAGGGGGACAGTAACTAAAGTGTGCCTGCCATTGTCCCCAAAGCCTTTCTGGTTATCAATGTTGTTAGCGTGCCTCCTGTCTTGCTCTTGGTGCCTGCTTGTGAGGCTGGAGCGGTGGCTGGCACCTTGTTCTGTCCAGTACCACCTCTCATCCTGACACTGTCTGCATCCCAAATTGCAGCCTATTCCTTATTTAGTGCACTACTTTTGACCAGGGCCCATCGGTGTCATTTGGGACACAAACGGATTCAGAGGCTGCTGGTGTTACTGGATTGTGCCCTTGTCTTGCCTTGAGATGTCAGGGGAACTGGTCTGGATCCCAAATCAAACCCTGTCCCCTATATAGTGCACTACTTTTGACCAGCACCCTATGGGTCTCCCTCTTGGCCCGGTCAAAAGTGTTACACTATATAGGGAATAGGGATGCATCCCTGCCTGGTACTAGGGTGGATCAGTATCTGCTTACCTCTGCTGCACCAGGAAGTGACCAGCTCATCACAAAATCACATTACACTGCTCTCTGCTATGCTCTCTCTCTGCTCATTGGGAGGTTTGTCTGAGTGGGAAAAACCTGACTGAGCAGAGGTTCAAATCTTTCAAGTACACTGGGCAGACAGGAGATGTATCCCAAAAGGCACCATATTCCCTGGTGGACTACTTTTGAACAGAGGCCTATGTGCCTATGGGATATTTAGGCCGCAGCCTAGGAGTAATTTGAACCTGTCTCCATTGCCTCTGGTTTACCTGCTCAAATGGAGCTCCAGGTTAGCATAACTGTTACCCATTCATTTTGGGAAGTGTATTGTTATGTTTGGAAACCTGCACAACCTGTTCTGTCTCTGAGAGACTCTCTACTATTTCTTTTATCGCCAGAAGACAGAGACCTTGTGCTTTTCCAGTTTGTTTCCTTAGTGATATTCTTTCCCATTGGGACTTCTGTTCTTTCCACTGAAGTGGTGAAGTAGATGTGCTTTTGCCAGTATACTGATCAAAACATATCTTGTTGTCAATCTGATCGGAGAAAATCAGGAAAGAGCCATTCATATTTGATTTGGAGCATTATGTAATGTTAGAATTTCCTCCCCAGTATCAAATCAGAAGAAACGACTCAAGCCTTTTCTGTTGTTGCTGGATTTCTTCATTCATTGTTTCCCGAGGTGAGAGAGTAACAAGAGTTTAACAGAGTGACCATACGGCCCTAATGAACTTTAAAACATGGCTGTCTGATGACTCAGCTGCCTGGGCCTATGAAGTGGTGCTCAGGAATGTGCACCGAGACCCGTTTTTCTAATTGAAAAGCTGGAAGGCTAGGAAGTTACCCTGTCGTTATCTGAAGCTTTCGTTTTTCTGCCTGTGTTCCATTTCCTGGTTTAGCAAGTGCTGATGAGGCTCTGTGCTGTTGCTGAACGCGTCCCAAATGGCACCCTATTCCCTATGTAGTGCTCTGCTTTTGACCAAAGGTAGTGCACTACATAGGGAATAGGGTGCCATTAGGGACTGAAGCTCTGGCTGTTGTTAGTCTCCGTTCCCATGCAGTTCCAACTCCTCTCTTGTCTTCTCCTCCCTGCTCCCCGCCCGGTCCTGCCCCACCAATGAAGAAATATGGCTGTAATATCAGGGAGGCTGACATGATGTTTTCCTAGTACATGCTGTGTAGGAAATTGGCGCGATCAGGAACAATAGAAGCAAGACTTAGTGTGGAATAGAATAGGCAGTGGAGGCCAAGGACAAAGGAGTGGTGTGTGTGTGTGTGTGTGTGAGAGAGAGAGAGAGAGTGAGACTGACAAAGTGTGTGTGTGACTGTGACAATGTATGAATGTTAGAAAATGTTCTCATAATACTGTGATGATAAACATTTACAATACATGTTTAACGTGTGTGTGACTGTGACAAAGTGTATGCGCGTGCATGTGTGCGAGTGCGCCTGTTTGTTCGTGCGCATCCGTGACACTGGGCAGGGAGGGATGGGTCGTCGTGATGTGCCTGAGTGGTACAGTAGAAAGGGGAAATGCAACGTGTCTCCTGGTCTAAAGCGTAGCTTCCTCACTAATTCCTAATAGCCTCTGACTGAAGTCACATCACTGATAGAGAACATGAACTATATTTGCCATCCATTGGTGATATTTATGTAATCCTCTACTCCAATGTAAACGGAAAATGATTTTAGGAAAGAAAGGAACAAATCCTAATATGCATGTCTAAAGCAGTGTTTCATGGTGAATCTCGGTGTTGACTGTGGTGAATCTGTTTGTTGACTTTGGTGAATCTGTGTGTTGACTTTGGTGAATCTTGGTGTTGACTTTGGTGAATCTGTGTGTTGACTTTGGTGACTCTTAGTGTTGACTTTGGTGAATCTTGGTGTTGACTTTGGAATCTTGGTGTTGACTTTGGAATCTTGGTGTTGACTTTGGAATCTTGGTGTTGGGTCACCAATTAAGAGGTGTCATTTGTTTTCATGACGGTTTGGTTTTTGACCTTGCATTTACCCATGTTATTGTAGAGGATAAAAATAACGAGCATGACTACTTTTCCGTTGGAAAACTTGAGCGGGAGTTCCTCAAATGGCATCCCACTGGAGCCTCTCATGGTCAGTTTAAAGGTGCTAACCGTATTGTGTCCATAGCTAGCGGTCCATAGCAATCAATCTCCCCAAATGACTCATCCTCACCATAGGAAACGGCTTTGTGTTCCTGCCAGAAACACAAACACAGAGCCTGCATCCCAAATAGCTCCCGATTCCAAATATAGTGCACTACTTTTAACCAGAGCCCTATGGTTCCTGGTCAAAAGTAGTGCACCATACAGTTGAAGTACATTTAAACTAAGTTTTTCACAATTCCTGACATTTAATCCTAGTAAAAATTCCCTGTCTTAGGTTAGTTAGGATTACCACTTTATTTTAAGAATGTGAAATGTCAGAATAATAGTAGCGAGAATTATTTATTTCGGCTTTTATTTCATCACATTTCCAGTGGGTAAGAAGTTTACATACATTCAATTAGTATTTGGTAGCATAGCCATTAAATTGTTTAACTTGGGTCAAACGTTTCAGGTAGCCTTCCACAAGCTTCCCACAATAAGTTGGGTGCATTTTGGCCCATTCCTCCTGACAGAGCTGGTGTAACTGAGTCAGGTTTGTAGGCCTCCTTGCTCACACACACTTTTTCAGTTCTGCCCACAAATAGTCTATAGGATTGAGGTCAGGGCTTTGTGATGGCCACTCCAATACCTTGACTTTGTTGTCCTTAAGCCATTTTTCCACAACTTTGGAAGTATGCTTGGGGTCATTGTCCATTTGGAAGACCCATTTGCGACCAAGCTTTAACTTCCTGACTGATGTCTTGAGATGTTGCTTCAATATATCCACATCATTTTATTTTCTCATGAAGCCGTCTATTTTGTGAAGTGCACCAGTCCCTCCTGCAGCAAAGCACCCCCTACAACATGATGCTGCCACCCCCGTGCTTCATGGTTGGGATGGTGTTCTTCGGCTTGCAAGCCTGCCCATTTTTCCTCCAAACATAACAATGGTCATTATGGCCAAACAGTTCTATTTTTTGTTTCATCAGACTAAAGGACATTTCTCCAAAAAGTACGATCTTTGTCCCCATGTGCAGTTGCAAACCATAGTCCGGCTTTTTTATGGCGGTTTTGGAGCAGTGGCTTCTTTCTTGCTGAGCGGCCTTTCAGGTTATGTCGATATAGGACTCGTTTTGCTGTGGATATAGATACTTTTGTACCAGTTTCCTCCAGCATCTTCACAAGGTCCTTTGCTGTTGTTCTGGGATTGATTTACACTTTTCGCACCAAAGTACGTTCATCTCTAGGAGAAAGAATGCGTCTCCTTCCTGAGCGGTATGACGGCTGCGTGGTCCCATGGTGTTTATATTTGTGTACTATTGTTTGTACAGATGAACGTGGTACCTTCAGGTGTTTGGAAATTGCTCCCAAGGATGAAACAGACTTGTGGAGGTCAAAAAAAAAAAACTGAGGTCTTGGCTGATTTCTTTGGATTTTCCCAAGATGTCAAGCAAAAAGGCACTGAGTTTGAAGGTAGGCCTTGAAATACATCCACAGGTACACCTCTAAATGACTCAAATGATGTCAATTAGCCTATCAGAAGCTTCTAAAGCCATGACATAATTTTCTGGCTTTTCCAAGCTGTTTAAAGGCACAGTCAACTTAGTGTATGTAAACTTCTGACCCACTGGAATTGTGATATAGGGAATTATAACTGAAATAATGTGTCTGTAAACAATTGTTGGAAAAATGACTTGTGTCATGCACAAAGTAGATGTCCTAACCGACTTGCCAAAACTACAGTTTGTGAACAAGAAATTTGTGGAGTGGTTGAAAAAGGAGTTTTAATGACTCCAACCTAAGTGTATGTAAACTTCCGACTTCAACTGTATAACTGTAGTGCCTCAACACTACAGTTACATAAACTGCATAAACACACCGTAGAGCAAAACAAATCTGTCACATTGTATTTTCTCTCGGATGTATTAGCGCATCTTAAGTGGTTTGGGCTTTCAGAGAGCTTGGTAGAAAACAAGTTGTGTTGCCACTTAAAAACAGTGAGAATTCAAAGCGTTTTTCTGAATCATTGTGACTTTTCTCAGGGCAGTGTTTTATAGCCATTAAAGGTTTTCATTAGAAATAGAAGGTTCCGGTGCATTAGCGGAGGCTGTGCTTCGTGTCGTGAATACAGCATTTACTCCCACAATTCCTGGTATCTAGGGGAACGAGCAATTGAGCCAATTGAATACATTTACATTTGAGTAATTTCGCAGATGCTCTTATCCAGAGCATTAGTGCAGCCTGATCGGCTCTCTGAAATGTGTCCTCATTCTTGACTGGCTGATGTACACCAAGAGTATCAAAATATATATTTAAAATATATGTTTTAAGGGGGTCCTGGTTGGCGCATCTGTCAAAAGCATGGCAACGCAGTCCTGAGGCTCCACTACAGCCTGGGGTTCAATCCCAACATGCCGGAATCGGGGTCCCCATAGGATGGCGCACAATTGCCCCAGCGCCGTCCGGGCTAGGGGAGGGTTTGGCCAGTGGGGCTTTCCTTGGCTCATCGTGCTCTAGCGCCTCCTTGTGACAGGGCCGGGCTCCTCCAAGCTGACACCGGTCGTCAGTCGAGCTGTGTTTTTTCTGACACATTGGTGCGGCTGACATCCTGGTTAGAGAGCAGTGTGATAAGTAGGTGGACAGGCGGGTCAGAGGACGCATGACTCGACCTTCGCCTCTCCTGCGCCCATTGAGGAGTTGCAGAGATGAGCCAAGGAACCTAATTTGGGGATAAAACAGGGTCAAAAAAATATGCTTGTGGCCATACCACCCTGAACATACCTGTTCATGATTGGGCCTTGTTAGTACTGGGATGGGAGACCAGGTGCCGTAAGCAAATGGGAATACCAGGTGCCTTAAGCAAATAAAAATGTATATATTTATGTTCACCAAATAGGTGCATTCCACGGAGGATCGAGTGTCTGTGTTTTTTTACCCCCTCAATTAAGCCCTCGATAACCAGGTGAGAGGAGTTCCTCACTAATTCGTGATTTGAATTAATCAATCAATCGAGTACAAGGGAGGAGCGACACTCAGCCCTCCATGGAATGAGTTTGACACTTGTGTTTTACAGGGTCATCCATAGTAGTACAGTGCTTCTGGAGGGTTAAGTGCCTAAGGGCACATCAACAGATTTTTCACCTTGTCATGCTCAGGTATTCAAAGCAGCGACCTCTCAGTTACCCAGTGCTCTAATCGCTAGACTACCTGCCGCCCATCAGCGGAGCCTTGGAGGAGCAGGATATTAACTCAATATATCCAAGTGTAACCCCAGCTAAATGAATGGTCCAATCATTTTGCTATTTAAGTTCTAGGAGAAATTACAGATATATCTCTTGAGTATTTATTAGTAATGTGTGTGTGTGTGTGAATTCAGATTCTTGTCATTCTTTCTCTGTGGCTGCATCCCTAAGGGCACCTTATTCCCTATCTAGTGCTCTACTTTTGACAAGGGTCATAGGGCTTTAGTGCACTACATAGGGAATAGGATGCCATTCGGGAGACATACTCTGTCTACACTCACATGTACTGGCTCTGCAATTCTCCATCCAGTGAATTATTTGTATTTCTTACAGTAGGACCCATGGGATGAATGTTCTGTTTTCCACTTGTTCTGGCTCACATGCTCTATACTGAATAAACATATAAAAGCAACATGTACAGTGTTGGTCCTACGTTTCATGAGCTGAAATAAAAGATCCCAGAATTTAGCTTATTTCTCTCAAATCAAATGTTGTGCACAAATTTGTTTATATCCCTGTTAGATAGCATTTCTCATTTGCCAAGATAATCCCTGACTGCAGGAATGTCGACCAGAGCTGTTGCCAGAGAATTTAATGTCAATTTCTCTACCATAAGCCGCCTCCAACGTCGTTTTAGAGAATTGGGCAGTATGTCCAACTGCCCAATTCTGTGTATGGTGTTGTGTGGGTGAGCGGTTTGCTGATGTCAATGTTGTGAACAGAGTGCCCCATGGTGGCGGTGGGGTTATGGTACGGGCAGGCATCAGCTACAGACAACGAACACAATTGCTTTTAGCGATAGCAATTTCAATGCACAAAAATACTTTGACGAGATCCTGAGGCCCATATTTTTTTTAAGGTATCTCTGACCAACAGATGAACATCTGTATTCCCAGTCATGTGAAATCCATAGATTAGGGCCTAATGAACGTATTTCAATTGACTGATTTCCTAACTCATTCAAACCTTTGAAATTGTTGCATGTTGCGTTTATATTTTTGTTCAGTGTCTGTTACTATCCTACACAGTGAGACAACAATATGAAATAGGGGATGCAGAGATGAGATTCTCCTGAATGGATGGTTTTGATGTCAATATGAAATATGATGGCTAATGGTACTAACCAACACTATTCTCTATATAGGGGGTCTCTGGTCAAACATAGTGCACTATATAGGGAATGGGGTACGATTTGGGAGGCACCCACAGAAAAGTTTCTATCCCTGACACCACTTTCCTGTCATTACAGCACATTTGTGTTGTAAATTAGATTATTTCCGGGTTGAATGCAGTATATTGGTATAATGGCTTCAACAGAGACAGTGGTGCTGTGTAAGTTATTGATTGAAATATAAGTTTAATAAAATATGCATTGGCCAGAGTACAGCGGAAGTGTTATAATTTATTATACGGGTAATGCATTCATCTCAGGCCTTCACAGTGACTTGGGCATACGTCCCAAATGGCGCCCTAGATCCCGTAGGCTCTATTAAAAAGTAGCGTGTCATTTTCTTTTTTTTACAGGTCAGGGAATTGCCAGAGCCATCGTTCTTGGTGACAAATAGTGTTGTTAATGTGACTTTTGTTACTGTGAAGTGATTGATGAGCGAAGGGTTTATCTCATCAATATGCATAGGTTACATTGTATTTTCACCACACAAAGCCAGTTTTCCTATTCTGCATATTCAGTAGCTGACCTATTCTGCAGGTAGAGGAGCTCTTCGGTTATTAGGATAACCAAACAATTGTTTAGGCGTAGCTAGCTGTGTGTGTGTGTGTGTGTGTGTGTGTGTGTGTGTGTGTGTGTGTGTGTGTGTGTGTGTGTGTGTGTGTGTGTGTGTGTGTGTGTGTGTGTGTGTGTGTGTGTGTGTGTGTGTGTGTGTGTGTGTGTGTGTGTGTGTGTGTGTGTGTGTGTGTGTGTGTGTGCATGGCTTCCAAATGGGAAGGACAAAACACTTCACACACAGGGAGTTTCAGCACTCAACAACATCCCACCCTGCACTTAAGAGGCCTTCTAAAAGAAACTCAGGCGTTTTCAAGATCTGAGACGGTGATAATGCATTTTCCGAATGTGGACTCTGCCTGCATCCCAGATCGCACTATATTGCCTATTTAGTGTGCTACGACTAGGACCCATAGGGGCTCTGGTAGAAAGTAGTGCACTATATAGGAAATAGCGTGCAATTTGGGACACAGCCTCTGAGCGTCTCCCTCTATAGATTACAGAGTGAGAGAGACACAATGGTTGACTAGGACCTCCTCAGTCTCTGGAACGACTGTACATCTGCTAGTGATTGCTGTATTGAGATGTGAATATGAGAGATAGAGAGCAGCTCAGCAACACTCTCTCTGTATGGCCAGTCCTCCTTCGTTGCATGTGCATGGTGCTTCAGATAAGTTCTCAAGACAACACAATGTCAGTTATTCAATCTGTTATCCTGGTTGGAGAATTCCAGATTTTCCTGCTTATTTCCTCCTTATTTCAACTGGGATTTCTGGAAAACCTACTATTTTTCCACTCTCTATTAACTATGAACTATACAGATGGGGGCCAAAACCAGCTGCCTTTCCTTCCCGCTCGTTGTTCACTAGTCAACTGTTTTGTTAGAGAAAGGGCGACTGATGATTCCACCTCGGACTGATAATTGGCTTGTTGACAAGGCCTAAAGAGAATTACTCCATATTCAATTAGAATCAGAGGCTTTTTACTCGAATTCCTCTCGCCCGTTGTAATTAGAATATCCTGCTTCATGTCGCCGCATGCGACTGTGTTTTATGACTGTATCCTCTTATTGTTGCCAAACTCCCGGAGAAGATTTGTTGTGTTGATGGTTTGTGCCCACAGACCCTGTGTTTCTGCCGGCCTAGGGCTGTCCAGGGTCCCTGGTGGACTAGCCTATAATTAGGAGACAACGGCCCGCGTCCCAAATGGCGCCCTATTCCCTATGTAGTGCACTACTTTTGACCAGAGCCCTATGGACCCTAGTCAAAAGTAGTGCACTATATAGTGAATAGGGTGCCATCTGAGTACAGAGAAGAGGGACAGGGAGAGTGGTCAACTGTTACACTCACACAAAGCAACACAGAAACAAATAAACATGAGAAAATGGTCAACCTCGATCTCCCTCTTCAGATCTGGAAATTTGCTGTCAGCACCTAAGTATGAGAATTATTAAATATTTCTAAATGAGTCAGGTAGGGGAACATTTACTGTTTCAGTTACTCATTAGGACAACATAATGCAGGGATCATCAACATAATCATTTCAAACCTTGCTTACATTTGTATACGATCACGTGTCTCTCTATCGTGATTGGGAATACTTGGGAACAGATTTCTAGAATTAAAATCATGTGGAGCTGATTTCCTGGTGTTTTTCAGTCTTTTTACATCCAACAATGAAAGTTCACATATTTTTTGGGGGGCTCAGAAATCTTGGGGGGGGGGGCGAAATAAAACCACCTGGGGCCGCCAGTTGGGGAACCCTGAAATAATGCATACAGTGCCTTCAGAAAGTATTCACACCCATTGACCTTTTTACACATTTTGTTGTGTTACAGCCTGAATTTAAAATAGATTAAATTGACATTTTGTGTCACTGGCCTACACACAATACCCCATAATGTCAAAGTCAAATTACTTTCTTAGAAATGTTTACAAATTAATAAAAAATGAAATGCTGAAATGTCATGAGTCTAAGTATTCGGGCTCTTTGTTATGGCAAGCCT
Source organism: Salvelinus fontinalis (assembly GCF_029448725.1). Lineage (NCBI taxonomy): Eukaryota > Metazoa > Chordata > Actinopteri > Salmoniformes > Salmonidae > Salvelinus > Salvelinus fontinalis. The sequence goes on from NC_074683.1 coordinate 10,778,937, forward strand.
AAATAAGTTCAGGATTAAACATGTATTTGCTTAACAAGTCACATAATAAGTTGCATGGACTCTGTGTGCAATAATAGTGTTTAACATGATTTATGAATGACTACCTCATCTCTGTACCCCACATATATAATTATCTGTTAGGTCCTTCAGTCGAGCAGTGAATTTCAAACACAGATTCGACCACAAAGATGGGTAAAAAAATGTATACATTAAATATCCCTTTGAGCATGGTGAAGTTATTAATTACACTTTGGATGGTGTGTCAATACACCCAGTCACTACAAAGATACAGGCGTCCTTCTTAACTCAGTTGACGGAGAGGAAGGAAACCGCTCAGGGATTTCACCATCAATAACCAACTTGGCAGAGCTTGAAGAATTTAAAAGAATAACGTGCAAATATTGTACAATCCAGGTGTGCAAAGCACTTAAGAGTTACCCAGAAAGACTCACAGCTGTAATCGCTGCCAAAGGTGATTCTACGATGTTGGGTAGAATACTTATGTAATCAAAATATTTAAGTGTTTTTCACAAATTTTATACAAATGTTCAAATTTTTCTTCCACTTTGAGGATTTTGTGTAGATCGTTCACAAAAAATGACAATCAAATCCATTTTAATCCCACCTTATAACACCACAAAATGTGAAATGATTTTAAGGGGTGTGAATACTTTCTGAAGGCAATGCATGTGTCCCACATGGCACCCTATTACCTATATAGTGCTGTACTTTTGACCAGAGCCCTATGAGTTGTGCACAATAAAGTAGTGCACTATATAGGGAATAGGGTGCCATGTGGGACACATGCATTGCCTTCAGAAAGTATTCACACCCCTTAAAATCATTGGGGACGCATGCGATATCTTACTAGTGAAAGCGTAAGGATACAGAACCAGCCTGTCATTATCATAGCGAAGCTCCCCGGTTTCCTCTGACTGTTGTCAGCTAATAACCTCTGGCTGTTTCCTTCCGTGTAAGCTGGAGCAACACCTGCGTGCCTTGTCTTGTTAACTCATTTAACAAGACAAGGGGGCCTCGCTGCTCACATGGTGGAGTGATCACCACTAGCTAGCGAGCTATCTCCACAGTCACAGGGCCACCGTCAAAAAAAAAAGGTGCTTTTCTCCAGCGAACATCTGTAATTGGGATAGCATGTGGTTTCAGGGGTTCAAAGGAGGGTGTGTGTGTGTGTGTGTGTGCAGGAGACAAAGCAGCCTGCCTCTCCATAATTCTAAAGTTGATTGTGCTGTCTTGGATGTAATATCATGTTTTTTCGGTGTATCGTGTGTGGCATCACACCCTCTTCCTCTCTCCATCACCAGCAGGTTCTGACAACACCATGAAATAGCTGCACCACTGTCACTGTGCTGATGAAGTGCTTAAGAGTTTGATATTAAGTAAGAGAAGATGAGCGCTGTCAGTTAAACAAGGTATGGTCTCATTTGCGTTTGACTCTTATCGCCATGTTGCCTCACTGTGTCTTTGTGTTGCGTCAGAGTGTGGTAAACAGAAGTGTACTACTTTTGACCAGGGTGCTATTTGGGACACAGGCAGAATCTCTCTCTGTGTTACTGGTGTCAGCAGTACAGTGCTGGCATGGGTTCTCTTCTCGTCTCCTTTGCACATAAATAAGCTTTGAAACTTGAAACTCCCCTCCTCTCAGTAGTGTTTTGTCTAAGCTCAGCAACAGCATAGCTCCCCTCAATGTTTCTCCTTAGCAGAACCAGTGCTCAGTCAGACTCAGAGAGCTCTCTCTCGCTCTCTACAGAGCCCTACTAGCTGGCAGCAGTCCCTGCACCAGATGGCGTGCAGTTTGAGCATTACATAAAAGCAGGTTGCCACTTGCCAGAGCTTCGGCCCCGTCCAAGTCCAAGGCTTGATCTCAGAGGAAAGTGCACATGATGGGGTTTGATCTGTATTACTGTAATACAGTTAAGTAATTGGCATCACTCTCTGAGAGGGAGCGAAATGCTGAGGCAAGACTACATAGGACCTGTAGGAAATCTGAAATGTGACTGGTGTGTTGCAAATGCTTTTTGTGAGTGCTTTAGCCTCCTCCTACGCAGTTTTCTGGGATTGATTGTGCTCAAACAAGCGTCTCTTTTCTCTCACTACGTGATAGAATCAAACCATTGATTCATTTGTGGAGGGTCCGCATACCAAAAAAATTTGATTTTCGGCTATTTTATTCATTAGAGGCAACACTTGCAAAAAAAACCTTTGGGCTGTTAGGCCTTCGTCAGTGTGTAATCAAACCTTTGGGCTGCTAGGCCTTTGTCAGTGTGTAATCAAACCTTTGGGCTGTTAGGCCTTCGTCAGTGTGTAATCAAACCTTTGGGCTGTTAGGCCTTCGTCGGTGTGTAATCAAACCTTTGGGCTGTTAGGCCTTCGTCGGTGTGTAATCAAACCTTTGGGCTGTTAGGCCTTCATCGGTGTGTAATCAAACCTTTGGGCTGTTAGGCCTTCGTCAGTGCGTAATCAAACCTTTGACATCATTAAGAGGCTGCATGCTCTCTTCCTCAAAATAAGTTTCACAGAATCTCTGCATTTAGCCATGTTGAGAGAAGGCCTACTCTGTTGTCATGGAGACCCCTTGGAGTCAGGGCTGAGTGCCAGTGCGGGTGATGTGATTGGCAGGTATGTATGGCCCACTGCACGGAGGCTGACTGATTGACAGGCAATGTAATGTGGCTGAACCATGCTGGGGGTGAATTGACTTAAGAATGCACTACTTTTGACCAGAATCCATCAGTCTTTGGTCTCTGGTCAAAAGTAGTGCACTGTATAGGGAGCAGGGTGCTATTTGGGAACGCAACCTTAGAATGTTGCGTGGTGGGCGAAGATAGGCAGACTGGCTGAGTGGAAGAAGGGAAGGTGTAAAAGTCTGTTGGATGAAAAGAGGATGCTGTTAGCTCTCCCTTGCATCCCTCCATCAGCACATCAGCAGCTCTCCACGTCTCTCAATCCATTGTGCCCTCGACGCATGGAATAGGCTACACTACGTCTCACCTCTGTGATTGTAGTCTTAAAATGCGCTCACTTCCCGCAATGCAGTTTTCAGTGTTCTCAAGGCCCCTTTGTTCATGCGCGACAGCAGCTTGAATGCGACATTTTTCCATTTAACTCGCCTGCGGATTGTGACTCAGGTTTGCTATTCTTATGAAGTGCTGTATGACCTCAAAACCGAAGAATGGCTTATTCCTCACTCTGACATACCACATGACCTCATGCACTGGCGACATCGACAGCCAGGAAATATTGTCTTTACACAGCTTGTGTCCAAAATGACACCCTATTCCCTATTGGGCACACTACTTTTTACCAGAGCCCTATGGCTATGTCTATGGGCTCTGGTCAAAAGTAGTGTACTATATAGGGAATAGGGTGCCATTTGGGGTGCAGGCGGAATCATTGAGTGGAGGGGAAAAACGGGTCCCCTTAGGTGCTGTGGAGTGACAGAAAGCTGGACCACGATGGCTCAATCAGTGATCCATGATGGTGTGGCTCTTTAGGCCCTATTGTGGGTCCAAAATGGCACCCTATTCCCTATGTAGTGCACTACTTTTGATCAGCGCACTATTTGCCCTGGGCAAAAGTAGTGCCCTTAAAAAAGGAATAGGGTACCATTTGGAACGTATCCCCTGTGACAGCCTTGTATTGACCAGCCCACCAGCCATCAACCACCAGCCCTGCCCAGGCAGTTATCGGGATTTGCATTCACATGGAAGGTTTGCTTCACATCGTTCACACAGCACGGTGACTCAGCCAACCTTAACTCTGACGTAACTCTGACGTAACTTTTCATCCTCACGCCGTAACATACCTATTGATTTTCAGTCAGATGACAGATGAAAGTATCACATAGACATGGAGCAAGAGGGTGATTGGAAGGTGTCACAACGTGGCTCTGTGTGTTTTCTGGTGCGTGGTTCTGGTGCGTATGGGGATGCGGTCGTGAATGTGGATGAACAGGCGTGTGCGTACACGGAAGAGCTTCAACGCACAGTTACACACACCCAAATCTTTTTACTCTGCCGAACGCCCGTTGCCACGGAAACAGAAGCGCACCGCTGCAAACTCTACAGGACCTCCTTCGCAGATACTGCTTTGTAGACGGTGAACTTGTGGGGCCTAGTTGGCTCGCTGCCAGGTGGTCCCATTTCTTGGGCCTTCCTCCTCGTTATTTCCCTGTACTCTAATTGAAGTGACACGTTTGAACATTTGGGAAGGTGGGATAGATCCTCAGCGGGTAGCAGAGTGTTTGGTCTGGCTTGTTGCGTGCCCCTGCCATTTAAACACGGGATGCCTTAATATATGTCATCACCTATGTTCACATCTGCCCTGACCTGACGTGTGTGTGAAAGTGACTAGGCTGCTTGTGGGGAAACTTGCTGTGTGTGTGTAAGATAATTGGACTGGTGTTTGTTTCATTGTAATAAACAGTGTGTGTGTGTGTGTGTGTGTGTGTGTGTGTGTGTGTGTGTGTGTGTGTGTGTGTGTGTGTGTGTGTGTGTGTGTGTGTGTGTGTGTGTGTGTGTGTGTGTGTCTTTGGTTTTGATTATCCTTGTGGGTACCAGAAGTCCTCACAAAGATAGTAAAACAAGGATAATTCGGACAAGTGGGGACATTTCGCCGGTCCCTACAAAGAAAAATGCTTTTTTTGGCTTAGGGTTAGGGTTACAATTAGGGTTAAGGTTAGGGTTAGATTAAGGGTTAGGGTAATTGTTAGGTTTAGGGGTTAGGGAAAATAGGATTAGGGTGCCATTTGGGACGTAGATGTAGTTTCCCCTGTAAAGAATGCTCAGCTTGGAAAGAGGGAGCAGGAAAACATGGAACAATCGTTGTATAATAACAGAGTGGCAGTGTTACCATGCCATGCTCCCCACGGGACATCCAGCACTGTATAATAGATCAATAGAATGTTGTGGACAGGCAATGGCTCAGAGCTCACTTTGCTGTACTAGTCTGAACACAGTGGGAAATGGTACTGGAGGGAGAACTTGCCTGGTTTAATGTAGTGGTTAAAGGAATACTACACACAAAAACTATATTTCAGTATTTTGTTTGTTAGTTCACTTTTAATACAATCCCAACAAATGTTGCATGTCAGCGGTCAAGTTTTCAAGATAGAGCACTTTTAGCGCAGAGCAAAAAAATGTTTTGCTCCGTCTCGGGAGGTTATTGAGTGTAGGGTTCCTTTAATTTGATAGAGAAAGAAAAGAGAAAAGAAATCTGCAGGAACTCTCAGTATCTCGTCTTGAATTGAAATCCACATTTGACATGGAAGCATGAAAGATGGATGTGCTCCATCTGTTGAGGAAGCACAGGCTTTAAGAAAGGGGAAGTGAACAGTGAGCGTTTACAAGGGCTCTGCATCTGGAGATGCCGTGATGAAGACGGACAGACAGACGGAGGTTATACTGATGACGAGAAATGGAAACCATGTGGAGGTGGCCCATCCATCCCTCTCTCGTCAAGTTGGATTAAAAAGCTTCCAAACTCCAGCCCTATAATTAATGACAAGCAGACACTTGGGGTTTTTCACCGTTTTTATGTGGCATTGCCATTCTGTGGTTCTTTCATTTATTCCATGCTCCTTTATCGTTTAATATGACAGGCTGGCAGTGGCTGCTGTAACCACCTCAAGACCGGAGAACACCTTTAGCTGGTTTTAGAAAACCAGAGCAACTCAAGACAAACATCAACAAACCAACGAAAGATTGCCTGAACCCCTTTATTATTTTGGCGTTCTTCCACATTCATTTGCAGTTACCATTGGTTTGGTGCACAGAGGGAGCTGTGCCTGTTTGGCATAACGATGTCAAGCGAGGGCTCTTTGTGTGTGTATATGTGCGTGTGTGTGCGTGCATGCGCTTTCTCGTGCTTGTGTGTCTGTGTGTGTGTGTGTGGATTCGAGGGAGCACATGGTAAACGATGTGTATCCATCCGGGCTGCTAGCGTGTGCTGCTGGTGGAAGGGCCCTTGTGGAGCTGTGAAAGATCGGCCACAAGCGTGCATTTGTAGGTGCTAACGCTGGCCAATGCTCCATGTCGGAGAATGTCATCGGCCCCCTTTCCATACTCAGGGCTTTCCCTGTGGTGCTCAGAGGTGATTTACTGCGTCCGGGCGTCCGCAACACTCATTACTGTGCCCACACACACACAGATAAACACACGCACACGTACACACACAGAATCCCCCCCGCCCACCTCCCATAAACACAGCGCTAATGGCCTAAAGTGCCGCTCCATTTTGATGCACCGCCCTTGAATGTATGACCTCATGCTGTCATTAATGGAGCTCGTCTCTGGCTCTTAAGAGGATCCTTTTCTCTCCTCTCCTTCTCGTCCTCCTCCCGTCTTATAAAACAGCCATGGCTTCGGACTCCGATTCTCCCCCTCGCTCCCGACTCGGGTGGAACAGATTTGAGTCGGTCACGTCGTAAACCCGTTGATCGCGCGGCTTGCTTCCCAAATGGCGTCCTATGCCCTTTACGGTGCACTTCTTTTGTAGGGGGGGGGGGGGGGGGGGGGGGGGGGGGGGGCTGGTTAAAAAGTTGTGCACTATGTAGGGAATAGGGATCAACTCCAGCGCATGCTGCCACAGTAGAGCACAGTACGTGATGCTAGTCTCCCAAGGACAGAGAGATAGAGAGGGAGGTCTCCGGCTGGGCTTTTATGGGGGATTAACCAAACCCTGATTTAATTAGTTCATGTGAGTCCCTCCTGTCACACTTACACATGCATCCAGCAGCCCTTTTGTGTGTGTGTGTATTGACGTCAGTGTGCGTTGAGCATTTGTGTGTGTGTGTGTGTATTGGCTGCTGTGTGCGTGTATGAGCGAGTGATATGGAAAGAGGAAATAGTCAGCGATTGGCTGTGGGGTAATTGCCTTTGGGTGAGTTTGGCTGTGGTGGGGCAGGATAGTGATGTGAAGACTCACAACTGAACATCTGTTGATGGACAAATCAAAGTGGCATGCTGGCAAGCTGTTTCAGCACTGGAGAAGCAACCAAGACAGGTATTTATGGAGATGAGTTTAGCAGATTAAGGACTTGAATGTCTTGCCTTTGTGTGTGTGTAGGTGTCTATATGTGTGTGTGTGTGTGTGTGTGTGTGTGTGTGTGTGTGTGTGTGTGTGTGTGTGTGTGTGTGTGTGTGTGTGTGTGTGTGTGTGTGTGTGTGTGTGTGTCTGTCTGCATTATCTGCTGTATTTGGTCCAGCAGTGACTTTTGTTGAGTCTGTCAGAAGCGAGAGCCACATTTCAGTTCTGTTTATTTGACATTGTCGTTCTAGTGTTCGATTGTATCATTAGGGATTGCTGACAGGCTGACAGTGACAGCTGTCTCCTTGTTTTGGAGTTTCCTAGATAAAAGAGGGAGAGGACTTTTTTTTGTCACTTTTGATTAGATATCACTTTTATCTGGGCTGACCCAATGTTCAGTGATTTGGTGTCCTCTTCTGAAAGTTCTGTCATTTACCAGCATTATATAATTGTATAATTGAAGGAAAGGATTTTGAAATGTTGGCTACCGACAAAGGTATCCTGCTGACTCATAGGCTGTGTCCCAAATGGCAGCCTATTCCCTATTTAGTGCACTTTTGACAAGGGTCCACAGGTCTCTGGTCAAAAGTAGTGCACTTTATAGGGAATTGCGTGCCACTTGGGATGCAATCAATGTGTGAATAAAGTGTTGAGAGAGTATAGGACCTGCACACGCGTCACAGCAATTTCAACTATTTCTCAGAGCACCAATTCTCATTTTCAAATATTTACAATTAATTTCTTTGTAATCACCACTACGTTTGCTACAGTTTATTTGTATGTTTTCTCTAATAGGCTTTTATGATGTCTGTACACATCTTTCTTCCTACGAAAGGTTAATAGATACACAGTACGATATAAATAGCCAGCCACGCCAAACAGGGATTGTTCAAATGCAGGTGCATGATCCTCTGTGGAGCAGTGGCGTTCTCAGGAGACTACAGCTCAAGCAGGGAAGCATAACACTGGGTTTGTCACAAATGGCGCCCTATTCCCTTTGTAGTGCACTACTTTTGACCTGGGCCCATAGGGTACCCATCTGCATTAATTACCAGCCCAAATCCCCCGTAGACCAGGTTGTATTTCCATTCCCATTAGTTCATATTAATATACCATAAACAATCACCCTCTCGCCCTGAGATATTCTCTAGTTCCTTGGTGTGGGAGACAATGTGCTCATCTAGGCTACCCGATTCCCTATGTAGTGCACTACTTTCAACCAGAGCTCTATGACAGAGCCTGTGGGCCCTGGTCAAAAGTAGGGCACTACAAAGGGAATCGGGTGCCATTTGGGACACAAGCCTTCGACACCTACAGTAGTAGTCAGAGTGCTAGTTTTCTCCATCTCTAGGTAATGAAGTGTGTCTGCTTTTCATGCATTGAGTTGCAATCCATATCAAGGGCTTATTCCAGCCCTGGAGCCCAGCCTAGTGTTACAGCGTGGTCCAGCATCCACCATTGATTCTACTAGTTCAGAGCAGGTTCGCATTGATTAGGCACCAAACGGAAAGGAAACAAACGGAACCTGGGAGACTACCTGAATTTGTCCAATAACAAACACAATTTTTCGTCTTCCGTTGCAAAACGTTTTGCTACGGTCTGTCATAATGAATACGACCCAGAAGAGGAAACACATAGGGTTTCAGCATAAGGTCTCCCTTTCTGCAGGAATCGCAGGAGGCAGGAAGGCCCTAGTCCTATTAGGATCCTCCCTGCAGAGCCATTATTCTTTCCTATGAACAGCACCCAGCATGTTTTTGTTGAGCTCTTTGGGAATGTTTTTAACACACACACTCCCTCCTCTGCACTCATCCTCCCCTCTCTGTTTATTCCTCTCCTGTCAGTATCCCCTCCTCTTCTCTGCATAAATGAGGGAGGAGAGAGAGCGAGAGAGATTGTTGATGTCATTATCTCACTTTAGCAACGAAAACATTTCAACATAAAATGCAACAATGGTCTTGTCATTCATGCTTACAGTATAACGCTTATCTGAAGCGCTCTGCCTAAGGGACTTGCCACCTGATTTCTATGAGATGGAGTCATGCTTCTCATCTGTTATGACCCGTCATTTGCATGTATTTTTCCTCTGAGCCAGAGTGTGTATTAATACCAGACGCCTTTCCCTCGCTGTCGCTCAGCCTATGCCAGAGAGCGAGCCCTCCCCTCCTTCTTCACCCCTTCCCTCTTTCTCTGTCTCCCTCCCCCATTCCTCTCCCTGCTTCGTTCTTGAGCCCTTGCTCTTTCCAGTAAAAGAAGGCTGCCTGATGAAAGGGATTGTGGCGTTTCATTTCACTGACATTGTTCGGTTGTTTTGTAAGGCACATGTGGTTTGTCACAATTCATTAATGGCAGTGTAAGGACAATAACCCACTGGGTCCAGGCATCATTTTAACGTCTAGTTTTGATTTGCATTTGGTTGAGTTGTCAACTAACTTGAAATAAATGTTAAATCAACAACAATGTCACCATGTCATTGGATTCAGGTTCAAAGTTCACATTGATGGCTCTTAGCAAATCCAGTAAGTTTTACAAGTTGATTCAACGTCGCCACATTTTCTTCAATGACGTACTAACAATGTTGATTCCGTCAGTGTTTGCCTAGTGGGACACTGCATATTGATTTCCCAGACAACGTTTTCTAGCACAATACACATTTGTACCACTGAGGAGCAAGCCCTAAATATTCTGGTAAAACACCGAACCAAGTGGTGCATCAATATTTTCTCTCTCTCTTGTCTACAGGGTTGCTGTATCTTAGTTCGGACTTGTGGTAAAATATTGGCTCGTATCCAAGACTCGCAGTATTGCAGAAACCAGCAAACCTCAAAGGTGTATATCTTGTTAGTTGACTCGTCAGTCTGGCTGTTAGTAAAAGCAACATTATACGGGCGTTGTTGTGAAGTGATGACTAGCAGCATTGACCTGTGTGTTTTTTCTTCAGTCTGGGTTGGCTTTGCGGCGTGTGAGTGTTCTTCCTCCCGGGGCTCTAAGGCTGGTGGTTAGGGGTTAGCGGGAACCTAAATAGGTAGTCCTCTGGGTGCTGTTGTACTGGGTGGCTGGGTGAGGAGGTCTGGCAGGCTGGGCCCTGGTTTAGGCTTCCTGGGCTGAGACAACCAGTGAGTGATTGGCAGCTGTGACATTTGCCTCCGTTCCAGGCAGGCTGTCTGGGCATAGATACAACATAAAGAGCAGCCCTGATCTAAACCGTAGAGACTCTGTTGGATGCATGTGAAAGGACCCATGAGCACCAACAATTTCATATGAGCATATCAAATGAGGGCTATATTTTTGGGAAATGAACCCTTTTCCATAGGGGTTTGGCATAAGTAATGGCTTTGATTTATGGTCAAACCGATGGAAACGGGCTCTTAGAAAACATCTGCAACACATAGTCTTAAAAGGTATTCAAATTAGATTAGAACATAATCATGTTGAAGTGAAGACTAATATCAACACCGTTATATTTTCTTTTGGAGAAATGATTTGCCTTCTGCAAGACTAAGAAACATTGCCTTGCGCCTTGTAATTCCGTTACCAAAAAACCCACATATCATGAAGATATTTCCTAATTTCTCTCCCTCATGAGGAGGCTAATTGAGACTACATAACTGGAAGTGTGTGCTTTCTCCCCTTCCGAATCCTACAGCAAATAACAACTCCATTCAGACGATTAGGTAGCAGCCTACCTGTTGGCTCTTGATGTTATATCCTGTCGTTCTCATATAACTTTTCGTTCTGTAATTTTAATTCCGTCTTCCGTTGATTAGCCTAGATATCTCCAAATGACAGCACAGGATCGAGCTCTATGACTGTAGCCTAGTGGCGGTTTGATGACTTGTGATTGGACGCCAACGACAACTACACGAGCCACTCTTGTGAAAAGCAAAGAGCACTAGCTGCATAAATTATACACCTTTTTTTTCTCTCCGTGGGAAACGAGATGTAGACAATCTGCATTGTGAATTCACGTGGAATTGTATGATTGTTTTCGTATCGTTTTAACAGAAAACCGATAACAAAATGGCAGTTTAGAAGTTAAGAAGAATCGTCCATTTGTCACATCCCTAACACACATCAAGCCCCGGCCCGTCACTCAAGCAGCGCAGTTACTCCTCGCTGTTAGATTCACTATAAGTTTACATGCTGTTCTGTTAGGTCAAATGCAGTCAACAGATTGTTCATAACAAGAATGATGCTGCTTTCCACTTCGCTTTTTAATATAAAGCATTATATTTATATGTTTCCAACAGTTCACCTAAGTGTTTTGATCTGCAGGTATCTGCCAAATTAAAGAAAACACCAACATAAAGTGTCTTAATTGGGCATTGGGTCACCACAAGACATCAAACCATTCAGTGACCACACTTGCCAAGTGGATGGAGGCCTATGGGGGCATAGCCATGGTAGCCAAAATAATGGCCTGCCCAGCATTTTTATACATTATTTTTTTTATTTAACTAGGCAAGTCAGTTAAGAACAAATTCTTATTGACAATGACGGCCTACCAAAAGGCAAAAAGCCTCCTGCGGGGACGGGGGCTGGGATTAAAAAAATAATATATATAATAATAAATATAGGACAAAACACACATCAGGACAAGAGAGACAACACAACACTACATAAAGAGAGACCTAAGACAACAACATAACAAGGCAGCAACACATGACAACACAGCATGGTAGCAACACAACATAACAACAACATGGTAGTAGCACAAAACATGGTACAAACATTATTGGGCACAGACAATAGGACAAAGGGCAAGAAAGTAGAGACAACAATACATCACACAAAGCAGCAACAACATCAGTAAGAGTGTCCATGATTGAGTCTTTGAATGAAGAGATTGAGATAAAACTGTCCAGTTTGACCCTAAGCATGGTGGGATGTTAATTGCTTAATTAACATTAACATTAAGGACAATGACCACACCTGTGTGGAAGAACCTGCTTTCAATATATTTTATAGCCATCATTTACTCAAGTAATTCACAAGTTTGGACAGCACAGTACAGTACAGTAAAGGAAAAATAAGAGTATAGTTCTGTACAGTAGAGCACACTAGTACAGTGTACTGTACTGTAATGATGGACTCCAATGGAAAGTTTATATTAGAGAATTATCTTTTCCCAAATAAAAACCTGGCAAACTTATGGTGCCCCAAAACAGAGAGCGCTATGGAGTTCTTGACTGTGGCCTAGCTTGGCTCCCCAAGCCATATCATCATTAACACGGGGACCAACGACCTGCGTGCCCAACAAGAGAGGGTGGCAACATCATTAAGAGAGATAGAGAGGGCCTCCACCACCTTCCCCCCTGCGAAGATATATCTACCCCTCCAAAGGAGAGATTTCCACCCTGCCACCAACCAGAGGGTAAATGCCAGCTTCTCTTGGGACTGTGTGCTATGGCCCAACGTACACCTGGCCCACCATCCCACCCTCAGCCTGCACTGTCTTTACAACAATGTACACCTGTACAAAGAGGCAGTTCCAACCTTCGCTAGAACGCTAAAGGATGTTGCTCTGGGTGGCCAGTCCACCTCACCCCACAGGAGCAACAGACCAGCCACCCACTCCCTGAGACAAATCAGACGCTCCTTTTAGACCTGCATCCAGTAGCACCTCACAGAGACTGGAGAACAGCCAGCAACACTGCCCCCCACACCAGCCTCCACCACTTCTCTCCCAGGAACTGCATGCAGATACACTGAGCTACTGTATGCCCAAGCCGTACGCAGTCAAAGAGGCCCCATTCAGAGTTTGGAGCTTCGCCAGCCACACTGACCTCCATACAACCCTATTACCCCCACAACCTCCCTCCCAGGCTAGTTCTGGTTATCCTCCCTACCCCCACCCCCAGGACAGGCCTGAGACACTCCCGCCCCCAATGGCATTACCAACTCTGCAACAGGAGCCACACCAATGCCTCCTGTGCACACCCAGAAGGGAGCATTGGCAACCACTCAGGCCCCTGCCGTGGCTCCACTCCTTTGGCAGGAGCTTTATTTGGGTGGACTGAGCTCTGCCGACACTGCTCTCCCAGTTCCTGCCCCAGACCCTTGCATCCAGCAACTTGAGGGAGGTCTGTCAAATGCTCAGTCTGGTCTGATCTCACGTGGTTGGCTAAGGACCTTGGCAAAAGTCTCAGCTCACTCAACAAATAACTGCAGATGACCCTGTGCCTGTTAGCTCTTATGGGAAAGAGCTGAATACACTCTCTGAGTTAAAATTTCATAGTGGGCTTGGGTAACGCACCTAAATGTGCAAAATATCAAAAAATAAATAAATGGAAACAATTAACATTTGGGTACAGGACTCGTGTGCTGACATTCTGGTTCTCTTGGAAACATGGTTCAATGGTTCTGTCTCTGATAAGGACATTGAAGTAAAATATTATAACACATTTAGATGTGACAGATTACAGAAAGGGGGAGGAGTGGCCATATATGTCAAATCTAATTTCATGGCATCCCAATATTTAAATATTTCAATTCCCAAGAAATTTGAGCTCCTGGTTGTGCATCCATAAACCAGAATGCACATGTATTTGTTGCTGAGATTTTACCGCCCCCCCCCCCCCCCCTGCTGCCGTGGCGGATGCTATTGGTGCTATATTAGAGTGTTTAACACCTTTGTGTCCATGGATTTGGACATTTTAGGGGATTTGAATTTGTATTGGCTATCCCCGGCATCAGATAAATGTAAGAGTATATGCATTGATTTTAATCTGACTCAATTGATCTCAAAACCCACACGGCTAAATGTGAAAACCCTGTTTACTCCTCACTGATTTATTTAATTCTTACTAACAACCCTATACATATTTGTCTAGTGTGCTCCCTCTCCGGCCTGTAGGTCACCAGGCTGCTCGTTATGGCGCACACCTGTCACCATTGTTACGCGCACCTGCCCGTCATCAGACTCACCTGGACTCCATCACCTCCCTGATTACCTTCCCGATATATATGTCACTCCCTTTGGTTCCTTCCCCGGGCATTATTGTTTCTGTTTCATGGCTGTGTGCTGTTAGTGGTTCCTGTTTTGTATTATGTTGCGTTTATTCTATTAAAACACTTGCTTCCTGACTCTCAGCGCACATTGTTACAAGTGGAGTATTTGCATATGATTTCAGTGATCATTGTCCAATAGGATGTATTACAGATATGAAACAACCAAAATACTAATCCTTAAAAAAAAAGTATTATCCTCAAGAGTTTTTACATGACATGTTCTATTCTGATTTACCCACTATCTCCTGTATTTCTGACCCTGACTTGGCTCTAGAAAATGTATCCTCCATATTTATTCTTCTGGTAAATAAACTCACCCCTTTTAAACACTTCAGAGTCAAAGATAGATCTGAAGAAAACCAAGGGTTAGATCTATCTGAAATCAGGCCTAGGCCAAAGCATGGAAAACTGACTCTGTAGTGGACTGGCATCTTTATGACAATTGAGAAACAGATGTACTATCTCGCTTAAGAAAGCTAAACTAAGATACTTTTAAAGTTATATCTCTGACTCTGCTGGAGATCCTTCAAAAGCATACAAATTCTTCTTCTTCCCTGCCTAAGCAAGTTCTGTCTGACTCCGGCATAATAACTGAGAAGAATGGGTGATGTGTGATAAAATTATCTCGGCAGGCTTATTATTTGAGAGAAATGGTGGTTTAATTGACACTGGTCCGTCAATCGACTGCTCTTCCCTCTGCCAGCCTCTAGCTGACTCGACGGTTAACCCATCAACTTCTCATTTGAACAATTTACTATCTGTGATGTGCTAGTTGCCTTGCTTAAACAGAATACACTGGGGCTGATACGCTTGATCAATTTTTGCTGCAGCTCTCTGCCCCCTTGATTGCTGAATCGTTAACCCATATTTTTAACCTGACAACTATATCTGGCACTATCTCCAAAGTTTGGAAGGCGGCCCATGTACTTCCCCTTCACAAAGGCTTACAGATGTGTCTCCGGTGCTCACGGAAATCCTGAGTGTCCAGAATATTTGTCCAGAATATTTTATACAATGTTGCAAGTTTGTTAGAACAAGCTTAGGGCTGGACCAAGTTGATAGTTGATCAAATGTTTCAAGTTCCTTGCCGACAGGCATGTGTAGTCAATGTGATATTTTTTTCATCAGGATATTTTCTACCTGCAGCCTGCAATGTTTTAATTTGTTGGCTTTTATGTATGCTATATTTACATAGTTGACAATGGCAATCAAAATGATTTTAAATGTATAATTTTCATTTAGATTTGTATTAATCACATGACAATGATTTTGAGATACAAAGACTTTATTATAAAGGACATGAGACTGTTCCACGAAAATGTGCATATGAAAATCATAACTGGCATGCAGATCGGTAGAAATGGTAAGATAAATTGGCACTCCAAATGAAAAAGGTTGCGGGAACGTAATGGCAGAAGGCCAGCAGCAGGGGGAGGTGGAGGTTTTTTTCTTCTGGTTAGGCTATCTTGATTTCTGGCTCCCTCTTGAGTCATTTGGTTGTCTTAATTATTCAATCACAGTGTGCTTAAAGCATCAGACAAGCTCAGTAGCCTACATATAGTTGATTTAATTAACACACCACCTGTCTATATATGGAAAAATACACATTTTAAAATGGCGACCATTCGATTGGTCGAAAGAATAGACGACTCTTGGTCGACCAAGATTTTTTTGTCTGGGAAAGCCCTAGTTTACAGTAATAGCAACAGAGCTGGACTGTCGAGGTTGTACGTACCACTCAGACACGCCATATTTTACCATGCTATGACAGTGATTGTTAGCATACTGTAGAAGCCTATGCTTTGTAAGGATTTCTCAAAGTTTAATTTGACTGTATTGTCATATTTTATTGCTCCTCTGGTTGGATAATTGTTTAGGAATGTGAAGAGTATTCTAACAGCAAGAATAGATTGGCATTGATCCTACTGTGGGGCTCTCGTTTGGTTGTAAGTTCAAGACCTGAAAATGTCACTTTGAGAAAGCACACATGCTGCTGCCAAAGCATGTCCAAATGACAATGATTTCTTACTTCCATCAAATACTATACTACTCTTGGCTTTAAAAATCGTCTTGTTCAAAAGCCGCCCTTGGGAAAAGAATATCTGGTATGGTCATACGGTCACTTAGTCCAGTTTTTATGGTATTCATTCTTGAATGAACCGCGTCTCACATGACATGCAATGTCTGAAAGATTTACCTTGGAATGATATACTGCAGACTGCAGAATGGAGTATTTAGAAACATATGCTATCATTGACCCAACATGCTCTATAGGTACATTAAACAAAAGTATTTTTGAGCTTCAGGCATGTTCTAGAAATCAGTGGCCCGCCCTGTCTCTTTATGTAGCGTTTGATAACACTGCGATTGAACAAAGGTGATTTAGTGGGAATAAATGGGGACGTAATTATGGGGGTTTTACTGTCTTTAACCCAGTGTTTTCTGGGTAAAGGATTAGACACAGAGCTCTTTTGTTCCGTCTCCAGGATCGGAAGCAAACCAATTTGGTCTCGCTGCTCTCTGTTCATTACCCCATGAAGGGTTTTACGGCAGAGGCTGGGTCGTGTCGCAGGCCGGGCCTGTGTCTGCTCTGTGACCCCCCCCCCCCCCCGTTTAAAATGGGAGCAGGGGCCTTTTTTTTGTCTGGAAAGTCCATAGTAAATTTAGCAGCAGCAATATAAAATCCCCACAGTGGTGGGTAATTGTGGTGAGGCTGGGGCTGGGGCTCTAGCTGGATGCTTTATCTCAGAGGGAGGTGGCGGGGCTTGACCTGGTTTCCTTTGTGGATACGTTGCCATGGGAAACCGTTGTCTCAGCCAATAGAAGGGTGTTTCTGGAGGAGGGCAGATGAAAGAAAGCAGCAGTGCAGCAAGAAGACAAGGAGATAAGGAGCCTGTCTAACTCTGCTCAGCCATGGTGACTGTCTGGATGTGTCCCAAATGGCAACCTATTCCCTACATAGTTCACTACTTTTGACCAGGGCCCATAGGGCTCTGGTCATGGGCCCTGGTCAGAAGCAGTGCACTATGTAGGCATAAAGGTTGACATCTGGGATGCAGCCACAGTCTGTGTGCCCTCTGTTTATTGTCTCAGACAGTTGTCAGGCTAACACTGTGTTTGGTGTAGTAGTTTACTAGTCTATTAAAACATCACATTGTGGAGCCTTCACAGTAAAGTGAACGGTGTGGAACAACCTTTATTGGAATTGCCAGTGCATGTAGGCCTAATTCTGTTGTTTTGTTAATATAATTTGAGCGTGCCTAATATAAATATGAAATGCCTGATTTTGTAGGTTAGATTAGGTCATTTTCATGCAAAAGCACCCATGACCACCAACGTGAAGTTTATAGGAGCATGTCAAATTGGGTGTCAAATGGAAGCTAAGATTCTTTATTTTTTATTAAGGCATATATACTGTACATATACTGTACCCCACTATTTTCCATACTAAAAATTAGGAATAAGCAAAGGCTTTGATTTCTGGTGGAAAAGGGGTCCTAGAAAACATGTACCAGAAAAAGTCTTCAAATGTATTAGCAACACATCAAAATCCAATAATGTTGAAGACCCTTGCCAAATAATATCAACACTTATATTTACTTTTCTTCTGCCTTCTGTACATTGCCTAGTGCCTTGAAATTACATGACCAAAACCACACATACTAATCTTAAAGATATTTTCACATTTCTCTCCCTCATGAGGATGGAGGATAATGAAAGTTCACAGAAGTAACAAGTGAAGGCAGACCTATCAATTAGGTATTGTGATTTTACTGATATCAATTTTGTTTAGGAAATATTAAGTGATTAAAAAACGGAATTTTGTTACCAAAATCCGTAATGGAATTTCTGCAACTGAATTGGCTACAATGGAAAATCATAGTAGTCTCAAACCACAATTTGGTTAACCTGCTACTGTCCTTTCTTCCACTGTCATACTGTTATGTTCAGCTGATAACGGTTTTCGTTCTCTTTCTGTCTTCTGGTGGTCAAAGCATAGAGTCTGAAAAGTCTGGATAACTCCCTCTCTCTTCGCTCCCTCTCCGATTTATGCCACCTTTCCCAGCTCTTACTGACACCTACCCATGAGCCTCCTCTCTCTACATTTACTGTAATCAGCATCCTCACCCACTGAGCACCGACCGACACCGGACGTCCATGGACGTTGGAAAGTTGTTGAAATTTGGTCAGTCTGCCTTGGCCTTGATTTCAACGTCCACAGACATAGTTTTTTTGTCCGGTCTGAAACAGCCTTGATTTCAACGTTCACAGATGTCTGGACCGACCTTCATTTGGCCCAAACATGGACGTCCATGATTGGTTCAGATTTGGTCTGATCCGGATCAAATCTGAACCAATCATAGACGTCTATGTTTCACATGTTTGGGCAGCACAGTACCATAGAGTACAGTACAGTACAGTAGAGAAAAATAGAGCATAGTGCATTAAAGAAAAGTAGAGTGTAGTACAGTACAGTAGAATAGAGTGAAGTAATGTTCAGTACAGTACACAGTAGAGCACACCAGAGTTGAGTACACTATAATGTACTGTACTGAAGTTATATTCTACTTTACTGTACTGAATTCTACTGTGCTGTACTTTAATGTCCAAACTTAAACAGAGTAACTTATGCCACATTTTGTTGTGTTACAGCATGAATTGAAAATGTATTACATCTACACACAATACCACATAATGACAAAGTGATCATTTTTTGTTGTTGAAATTTTTGCAAATGTATTAAAAATGAAATACAGAAATATCTGATTTACGTAAGTATTCACATCCCTGAGTCAATACTTTGTAGAATCACCTTTGGCTGCGATTACAGCTGTGACTCTTTCTGGGTGAGTCTCTAAAAGCTTTCCACATCTGGATTTGCCCATTATTCTTCTCAAAATTCTTCAAGCTCTGTCAAATTGGTTGTTGATCATTGCTAGACAACCATTTTCAGGTCTTACCATAAATTTTCAAGTAGATTTAAGCCAAAACTGTAACTCGGCCACTCAGGAGACATTGTTTTAAAGCCACCATTGGCCTCATGGTGAAATCCCTGAGTGATTTCTTTCCTCTCCGGCAATTCAGTTTGGAAAGACACCTGTATCTTTGTAGTGACTGAGTTTATTGATACACCATCCAAAGTGTAATTAATAACTTTACCATGCTCAAAGAAATATTCAATATTCAATATTCAATATAAATAGTTGCCCTTCTTTGCGAGGCATAGGAAAACCTCCCTGGTCTTTGTGGTTGAATCTGTGTTTGAAATTCACTGCTCGACTGAGAGACCTTACGTATAATTGTATATCTGTGGTAAAGAGATGAGGCAGTCATTCAAAAATCATGTTAAACACTATTATTGTACAGTGAGTCCATGCAACTTATTATGTGACTTGTTTAGCAAATGTGTACTCCTGAACTAAATTAGGCTTGCCATAACAAAGGGGTTTAATACTTATTGGCTCAAGACATTTCAGCTTTAAATGTTTTATTAACTTGTAAAAATTCACATTATGGGGTATTGTGTATAGGCCAGTGATAAAAAAAAATATACATTTCATCCATTTTAACTTTTAAATAACCAAATATGCAAAGGAGGATATTGGATATTTCTGCCTTTGTGTTCTTATTTAGGATACACCACCATGAAGAGAATGACATGCATATCCATAATTATGCATTTCTGTGTATTACAGATTAGGGACTATTATTTTACCGGGTGTAAATCCACTACACTTAGTGTAGTTCATTAACCAAAAAATATTTTTTCAAAGTTAAGGTGTTATGTCATAGCTGACATCCTATTCTTTCTGCAGACACCTGAATCTTAATTCAGAGCTGTAACGTCTGCTTCCAACTCACACTCTCAAACACGTATATCCCCTGAACGCAGCTCACTTTCCAGGCCACTTTCCAGCTCACACTCTCAAACACGTAGATCCCCTGAACGCAACTCACTTTCCAGCTCACACTCTCAAACACATAGATCCCCTGAACGCAACTCACTTTCCAGGCCACTTTCCAGCTCACACTCTCAAACACGTAGATCCCCTGAACGCAACTCACTTTCCAGCTCACACTCTCAAACACGTAGATCCTCTGAACGCAACTCACTTTCCAGCTCACACTCTCAAACACGTAGATCCCCTGAACGCAGCTCACTTTCCAGCTCACACTCTCAAACACATAGATCCCCTGAACGCAACTCACTTTCCAGCTCACACTCTCAAACACATAGATCCCCTGAACGCAACTCACTTTCCAGGCCACTTTCCAGCTCACACTCTCAAACACGTAGATCCCCTGAACGCAACTCACTTTCCAGCTCACACTCTCAAACACGTAGATCCTCTGAACGCAACTCACTTTCCAGCTCACACTCTCAAACACGTAGATCCCCTGAACGCAACTCACTTTCCAGCTCACACTCTCAAACACGTAGATCCCCTGAACGCAACTCACTTTCCAGCTCACACTCTCAAACACGTAGTTCCCCCTGAACGCAGCTCACTTTCCAGCTCACACTCTCAAACACGTAGATCCCCTGAACGCAGCTCACTTTCCAGCTCACACTCTCAAACACGTAGATCCCCTGAACGCAGCTCACTTTCCAGCTCACACTCTCAAACACGTAGATCCCCCTGAACGCAGCTCACTTTCCATCTCACACTCTCAAACACGTAGATCCCCCCTGAACGCAGCTCACTTTCCAGGCCACTTTCCAGCTCACACTCTCAAACACGTAGATCCCCTGAACGCAGCTCATACTCCAGATCCCAATCACCTGAATTCTGATCACCTGTTCACACATCTGTATGTCATTATCACACACTATTTAGTTCCGTTTTTTGCACCCCGTCATTGTGAGGTATTGTTTGTTTTGTGACACACTACTATTTGGAGCGCTGGTTTCCTACTGTAATTTAATCTTCCTGTGTATGATAGTTTTTACCTGCCTCGCTAACGACGCCTTTTGCCTATTCCCTGCATGTACTATAGCCTATTGGAATTCCTGTTATCAACCTATTGCCTGATCTCCTGGACGATTTTACTAGCCTTTTCCCTGCCTGTACTGTTGCACTTTTGGACCCCTGTATATGACCTTGTGCCTGCCCCTGGACCCAGCTACCTGCCTCCTCCTGTGGTCCTTTACAAATAAACACCTGCTGCGCCCTGCGCTTTAAACCAGCTCTCTGTCTCCCATCGTGTTCATTATAAGAGCAGTTAACAGACGTCTTGGAAAACATGGTCACATAAAAAACTGAGGAGAATTTTACCGGCATTCTGTTACCAAACTTTCCATCTGTGTAGTTCTCCAGTAAATGTGTTATTTCTTAAAATGTTCAGTGTAAATTGTTAAAAGTAGTCTTTGTGCATAGAGTTGTATGGTTTCTTAATCTTTGAAATCAATGGGTTTTGTTAGGCATATATTTTAAGCGCAATTATGTTTCGGTGGAATTGCCCATTAGTAATCAATTGATTTACTGAAATTACATTTTTCTTGTGTTTGCACAATTATTGCCTTTTTTTGTATTGGCCTCACAAAAAAAATTCTGATTAGAATCATGCACCTTGCTGCCTTTGTCAATGACAGTCAGTGAAAATTAAACTAAATTCAATTAAGGCCAATTTAACTATCTTCTGATATTCTGCCCATGATCATGGATAATTATTATTCTGTCCCGTGCATAACCCTAGGATGTGCTGAAGTGATATCACTATTACATGACTATGGTTGTCTCAAATGGCACCCTATTCCCTATATAGTGCACTGCTTTTGAGCTCTTGTCAAAAGTATTGCACTGTGTAGGGACTAGGGTGCCATTTGGACGCAACTTCGAATATTTTGTTTTTTTCCCCATGAATCTATGCTATTCAGAAATTATTTGACGTTTTTGAAAAGTACTCACAGCCAATCAGATTAATATGCCGATTGGCATGTGTATTTTTCTGTTGCTCATTAGAAAAACGAGATTTCAGTCTTGTAGGTGTGTTTCCTGACCGATTCCCCCATGTGACACTAGAAGCGCGGAAGCGTATTTCACTTCCTCAAGATCTGCAGAATGAATCTGATAACTCAAGAAATCTGTAATAAATGTCGACGTTTTAGTTGCGCAATTTCACATCTAACTAAGGTGTTTGGTGCAGTATTTCTCTAGAACGAAGACATTTGCGACGTGTTTTCTTCTGTAAACAAAGTCGGAGCTGCTGGGCAGGTCTGTCTCACTGTCTATGCTATTGGATAGAGACCAACCACCGCAGCTGTTCACACCATGTTCATGGCAAATGGACTTTATCAAATTAAAACCCAACCTTCATTTACCCGTTGTGACGCACGGATGTTCCAAACTCTGTTTTAGACGAGACTGACTATTACCAAAGTGATCCTATTTACACTTTGTAGTACATTTTCTGACTCATTTTGATGCCACATAGGCCGTTTTCAAATGGATTCGTTGCTTTTTAAGGGTGTGTTTCCAAAGGCCCTATTCTGATCTTTTTTCCCTCTAATTGATCAATCACATCAGATCTTTTTTAAGGCTGATCTAACTGAATTTATCTAATAAGAAACTCTAGTTTTTGTTGCGAAATGTTTTCCATTCCAAAACATTTTGCTACGGTGTGCACTAATAAATACACCCCTTGTGTGTTGCTATGACATCAGCTATACATCACTCTTGTCTGTATGAAAACAAGAATCTGTTCTTGTGTTTGGTAATGATTCTAATCAGAGCTGGTACAGGCCATCTATGCACAAACTGCAGTGCCCTCAGTTCCTTTACTGTTTCAGCATATCCCCTACATAGTGCACTACTTTTGACCAGGGCCCATAGAGGTCAAAAGTAGTGTGCACTGTAAGGAATAGGGTGCCATTTGCGACACATCCTTAGTCTGTATGACCGATTGGAGGTGTCTGCTGCTTTTCCAAGCTCAACCATCATTGCCTCTCCTCCAGTCGTAATTGGTGTGTTTAAGGTAAATGTAATTACTCACTAAGGGAATTTAGAAAGTGTCCAAACTTATCCACCCCGCGGAGGTGCGTTGACATTAGATATTATTCAAGTGAGTGAGTCGTCATTGCTGTCTGTGTCAGGCTCCGAGGAAGGCACTTCATCCCAGCAATACATTTAACATGCGTAGGGATGAAGGAAAGGTTTTAGGTTTAAATGCAATCGTTCAAATGGAAGGTTGTAAGCATAAAGAATGCCATGAAAGGTATCAGAAACAGATTGGAGAGACAACAGAGACTGGGATGGGCACATTCTCCCTCCCTCCCTCTATCATGAACTTGTCCTGATGTCCTGTCCTGTTGGTCCCTGTGCCCCCCAACTGTCAACACTAGGATTAGTGAGGCAACAGATTGTTTTCCTAATGATTTACTCCTAACTTCAAAAGCAGACCGGCTGATGTTTGTGACGCTCTGGTGCCGACAAGCACATGTTTCGGCCTGAAGTAACGTCGGTGGTGGCATCTCAAACTTAGCTGCGGTCATTATTGAGTAATAACATCTTTTAAATCAGGTTGAAGTATTTGAAGGATTTTTCTATGATTGGGGATGCGTCCCAAATGACACCCTTTTCCCTACATAGTGCACTACTTTTGACCAAGACTACAAAGTAGTGCACTAAATAGGGAATATTCAGGTGAAGATGTAGTGTGTCATGGACAGGTGGTACCTGTGGAGTGCACTTCCGCTGTCTTTACGTTGCGCACCACAGGCCAGGATGAAGAATGTCTCTTGTGTTTTATGGTCACCCGGGTTAGAAGGTGAGGAAAAAGGGAGAATGTGATATCCAGAGCTGGGTCATCCTCCTTCTCTCCTCCTTTCCTCCCCCCTCCTCTCCACTCTCTGGATCCCAGGACAGATGTTTTTACAGGATTCTGTGGGATTGGATGTCTGCCTGCCTCTGCTGGCAGACTGCTCCACTCCAATGGACTGGGTTAATCGCCCGGGGAGGACAAGGGTCTTCCACTAAACTGAGAAGAAACAGCCTTTGTCAAATTAAAACAAATGGGAATCCATCCTGCCTGGTGCTACGACCCTCAGCCGTCTGACAGGCCATGTCAGGAACAGGCAGTAAGACATGAAGTCAACTCCATGGGAGGTGAGCTCTTTCTCTCTCTGAGAGGCCTACAGAGTCCTCCTGTATTCTTCTTCTTGGCTCCTCTGTACTGTTGCGATATCACTCCACTTGGTCTACTCTGGATACTCTGGAATGTTCTTTGGAGACTGTGTTTGGTAAATCATGTTCTTAGAGAACGCGGTGTCTCATAGCCACAGCGGGCGATGGTGGACATGTGCACTTGTTTTTTGGACACTGTGGGTTTCACAACACAACAGACAGTTGTAAAGCTGAAGGAACTGAGAGTCCTTTAGGGATGGAAGGAGAGAGAGAGAGAAAGAAAAGTAGGGAGAGGGAGGGAAAGAGTGACGGGGAGGGAGGGAGGGATCAAATGGCTTTATTGCTCAAACAATGTGGGGCCATAGGGACAAGTGACCTTATCTAATAGAAGTCAATAGGAAACCAGTGCACACTTTATTAGATATCTAGATGTAATGACTCGTTGCGTGGCAGTTTTCTTGGTCATTGATGTCGTACATATGCTATGCTTGGATTGGGTGCTCTATATTGGACAAGACAAATCATTGCATATTTTGGTCAGATGATTCTGCAAATATTGAGAAGTAGACTTTTTCCTGTCTATTTTGGTTGATTTTGATATCACGGATGGTGTCCTTGCATGACTGAATTTAATTTCGCTGCTCTATCGATCACTACATACATTCAGTCTGAAACTGACACCCAAGAAGTTATTTGTTTGACTTCATAATGAAGGGCGCTGTACAAAACAAATTAATTAGGGATCGAATCGTCTAGCAAATTTAACCAATCAGAGTATGAAAGTTGATAACGTCAACTTGGGCCGGCTCTGGCCCAACCCATCGGTTTGTAGGACCAATCAGAACAGTCAGAATGTTTTTGCCTTCTAGAAATCATCGGGGAGGGAGGCAAATCCACTCATCGTGGAGAACAAACGTCAGTTGGCCTGGAGCGATGTGGATGGGTAGCCAGGCAATTCATCTCAAGC
Source organism: Salvelinus fontinalis (assembly GCF_029448725.1). Classification (NCBI taxonomy): domain Eukaryota; kingdom Metazoa; phylum Chordata; class Actinopteri; order Salmoniformes; family Salmonidae; genus Salvelinus; species Salvelinus fontinalis. Next base: position 10,804,083 of record NC_074683.1, read on the forward strand.
TCTGTCTATGAATTTGAGAATAGTTACATTTCTCCAGCTGCCCCATCCCCCAACTGTTTACCAAAAGAAGTGGCGGGGTGCCTGCTTTGTTGTTTTTCAAATCCCAGAATGCCCATTTAACCTCTCTGGGATATGTGGGACGCTAGCGTCCCACCTGGCCAACATCCAATGAAAATGCAGAGCGCCAAATTCAAATAAATTACTATAAAAATGTAACTTTCATGAAATCACACATGCAATACACCAAATTAAAGCTACAATTGTTGTGAATCCAGCCAACGTGTCAGATTTCAAAAAGGCTTTACGGCGAAAGCAAACAATACTATTATCTGAGGACAGCACCCCAGCAAACAAACACAGACAATCATATTTCAACCCTCCAGGCGCGACCCAAAACGCAGAAATAAAGATATAATTCATGCCTTACCTTTGACAAGCTTCTTCTGTTGGCACTCCAATATGTCCCATAAACATCACAAATGGTCCTTTTGTTCGATTAATTCCATCGATACATATCCAAAATGTCCATTTATTTGGCGCGTTTGATCCAGAAAAACACTCTTTCCAACTCGGACAACATGACTACAAAATATTAACTGTAATCTTTGTCCAAACATTTCAAACTACTTTCCTAATACAACTTTAGGTATTTTTAACGTAAATAATCGATAACATTTAAGACGGGATATACTGTGTTCAATACCGGAGGAAAACAAAGTGTAGCGAGCTTTCAGGTCATGCGCCTCTAACAAAGAGTGCACTTCCCTCTACCCTCGTTCTGAAAAGTGCTACTACTTAATTTCTCAAAGGAAAAACCTCAACCAATTTCTAAAGACTGTTGACATCAAGTGGAAGCGATAGGAACTGCAAGAAAAACCCTTAGAAATCTGGACTCCCAATGAAATCTCATTGAAAAGAGTGATCTCAATTCTTTTAAATTCTGAATGGTTTGACCTCAGGGTTTCGCCAGCCAAATAAGTTCTGTTATACTCACAGACATGATTAAAACAGTTTTAGAAACGTCAGAGTGTTTTCTATCCAAATCTACTAATAATATGCATATCTTAGCTTCTGGGCCTGAGTAGCAGGCAGTTTACTTTGGACACGCTTTTCATCCGGACGTCAAAATACCGCCCTCTATCCCAAAGAAGTTTCAAATCCCAGAATGCCCATTTAAGCATTAATCAGATGAGAAGCCGCTGTTGTTTGTAGACATGAACTTGAACACACGGATGATTCAGTGCTGCTGTGTGTTTTCCACATCACGCTGTGTTGTAGTGTGGAGAATGCTCTTCATCCTCCAGCTCGTTCGTTGTACTAGCTGCTGTGTTATGATCGATGCCCTTGCCTCGCCTCTCCCCCTGTGTTTTTGTGCGGTTGAGTAGATCAAGAGAGATAGCCTGAGGAAAGTGGCCGGGCACTGGTGTGACTACCAAGTCTGTATGTGGTGCAAAGTCAATGAGAGGAAAGAGTGGTAGGAACTATTGTTATATCCCAGCTAGCACATAATGTTCTGAGAACCATATGTTTCTTAGATCTTGGTGAGAGCATGGTTGTCCTATGGTTATTTTGCATACAACCTTCCCACAACTTTCTGGGAATGGTGCAGGATAGTTGCTTGGCTTTGGAACATTCTCAGCACATTTAACCTGTCTAGGATCAGCGTGCCGCTAGCGCCACACCCCCCCCCCCACACTGAAAAACCAGTGCCGCGAAATTTAAAAAAAATATTTTTTTTAAATATTTAACTTTCACACATTAAAGTCCAATACAGCTAATGAAAGACACAGATCTTGTGAATCCAGTCAACATGTCCGATTTTTAAAATGTTTTACAGGGAAGACACAATATGTAAAGATGTACATCTATTACCTAAAAACACATTAGCATAATCCACCATCTTTTATTTGTCCACCAACACCAGTAGCCATCACCAATTCGGCTAAACTAAGATATTTATAGCCCCTAACCAACAAAAAAACTCATCAGATGACAGTCTGATAACATATTTATGGTATGGGATAGGTTTTGTTAGAAAAAAGTGCATATTTCAGGTAGATGGCATAGGTTACAATTGCACCCACCGTCACAAATGGACTAGAAAAACTACATTGAGCAACGTGTTTACCTACTTACTAATCATCAAACATTTCGTAAAAATACACAGCATACACGAATCGAAAGACACAGATCCTGTGAATACAGACAATATTTCAGATTTTCTAAGTGTCTTACAGCGAAAACACAATAAATCGTTATATTAGCATAGCACATAGCACATAGCAGCCCAGCATTGATTCTAGCCAAAGTGGGCGATAACGTCAACATCGCCAAAAATATATTAATTTTTTCACTAACCTTCTCAGAATTCTTCAGATGACACTCCTGTAACATCATATTACACAATCCATATAGAGTTTGATCGAAAATGTTTATATTTAGCCACCAAAATCATGGTTAGACAATGTGAAATGTAGCTCAGCTGGTCAGAAAATGTCCTTGCGCCACTTAGACAGTGATCTACTCTTATACATAAATACTCATAAACGTGACTAAAAAATATAGGGTGGACAGGGATTGATAGACAATTTAATTCTTAATACAATTGCGGAATTACATTTTTTAATTTATCCTTACTTTTCAATACAGTTTGCGCCAAGCGAAGCTACGTCAAAAAACATGGCGTCCTAAGCCACTAAAATGTTTCGACAGAAACACGATTTATCATAATAAAAATGTCCTACTTTGAGCTGTTCTTCCATCAGTATCTTGGGCAAAGGATCCTTTCTTGGGAGTAATCGTCTTTTGGTGGAAAGCTGTCCTCTTGCCATGTGGAAATGCCAACTGCGTTCGGGATGAACTGAAAGCGTGCCCAGCTATTCACAGCGTTAAAGAAATAAATGTCCCAAAATCGCACTAAACGGATATAAATTGCTATAAAACGCTTTAAATTAACTACCTTATGATGTTTTTAACTCCCATAACGAGTAGAAACATGACCCGAGTAATATTACCCCCTTCACTAATGCTTGGAACAGGTGCGGGCCGGTGTCCTCTAGGCGCATGACGCAGCTCCAAAATAATGACTAGCCTCAGGGTTTTTTCATTTGTAGTGCCTGTGAACGCGCAATCGACCCCATTGAAATCGTCATCACGTAAAGGCATCCAGGGGAAGACGTAAGCAGTGTCTGTATAGTCATAGCAATAACAGTGCCCTTTTAACTGACTTCAGAACAGTGGCCAACATTTCTGAAATCTGACTCCATGTCAGGGAAATTGCTGTAGAATGGGCTCTGTTCCACTTAGAGACAAAATTTCAACTCCTATAGAAACTATAGACTGTTTTCTATCCAATAATAATAATAATATGCATATTGTACGATCAAGGATTTTGTGGGAAGCCGTTTCAAAAATTACCCAATTAGCATAAATAGTCTCAACAGCGCCCCCATCCTCAACAGGTTAAAGGCCCAGTGCTTTCAACAACAGGATTATTTTGTATTTTATATATACAGCTGAAGTCGGAAGTTTACATACACTTAGGTTGGAGTCATTAAAACTGGCTTTTCAACCACTCCAAAAATGTCTAGTTTTGGCAAGTCGTTTAGGACATCTACTTTGTGCATGACACAAGTCATTTCTCCAAGAATTGTTTACAGACAGAGTATTTCACTGTATCACAATTCCAGTGGGTCAGAAGTTTACATACACTAAGTTGACTGTGCCTTTAAACAGCTTGGAAAATTCCAGAAAATGATGTCATGGCTTTAGAAGCTTCTAATAGGCTAATTGACATAATTTGAGTCAATTGGAGGTGTACCTGTGGATGTATTTCAAGGCCTACCTTCAAACTCAGTGCCTCTTTGCTTGACATCATGGGAAAATCAAAAGAAATCAGCCAAGACCTCAGAATAAAAATTGAAGACCTCCACAAGTCTGGTTCATCCTTGGGAGCAATTTCCAAATGCCTGAAGGTACCATGTTCATCTGTACAAACAATAGTACGCAAGTACAAACACCATGGGACCACGCAGCCGTCATATCGCTCAGGATGGAGACGCATTCTGTGTCCTAGTGATGAACGTACTTTGGTGCGAAAAGTGCAAATCGACCTTGTGAAGATGCTGGAGGAAACAGGTACAAAGGTATCTATATTCACATTAAAACGTTTCCTATATCGACATAACCTGAAAGGCCGCTCAGCAAGGAAGAAACCACTGCTCCAAAACCGCCATAAAAAAGCCAGACTACGGTTTGCAACTGCACATGGGGACAAAGATCATACTTTTTGGAGAAATGTCCTCTGGTCTGATGAAACAAAAATAGAACTGTTTGGCCATAATGACCATCATTATGTTTGGAGGAAAAGGGGGAGCCTTGCAAGCCGAAGAACACCATCCCAACCGTGAAGCACGATGGAGGCAGCATCATGTTGTGGGGGGTGCTTTGGGGCAGGAGGGACTGGCGAACTTCACAAAATAGATGGTATCATGAGGCAGGAAAATTATGTGGATATATTGAAGCAACATCTCAAGACATCAGTGAGGAAGTTAAAGCTTGGTCGCAAATGGGTCTTCCAAATGGACAATGACCCCAGGCATAGTTCCAAAGTTGTGGTAAAATGGCAACAAAGGACAACAACGTCAAGGTATTAAAGTGGCCATCACAAAGTCCTGACCTCAATCGTATAGAACATTTTTGGGCAGAACTGAAAAAGTGTGGGCGAGCAAGGAGGGCTACAAACCTGACTCAGTTACACCAGCTCTGTCAGGAGGAATGGGCCAAAATTCACCCAACATATTGTGGGAAGCTTGTGGAAGGCTACCCAAAACTTTTGACCCAAGTTAAACAATTTTATAGGCAATGCTACAAAATACTAATTGAGTGTATGTAAACTTCTGACCCACTGGGAATGTGATGAAAGATTTAAAAGCAGAAATAAATCATTCTCGCTACCATTATTCTGACATTTCACATTCTTCAAATAAAGTGGTGATCCTAACTGACCTAAGACAGGGAATTTTTACTAGGATTAAATGTCAGGAATTGTGAAAAACTGAGTTTAAATGTATTTGACTAAGGTGTACGTAAACTTCCGACTTCAACTGTATCCATACTATGAGGTTGGAATAGTACTGTAAAATTGTGAACATTAAACAGTGTAAGAGCTCATTGAAAAGACGGAGCTGTTTTGGTGGGATGAAGATTTGACATCACAAGGTGGTAAAATTAGGTATTAGACCAATGAGAAAGATAGTTCCAAACCTCTGCCAATTACAGCTAGATTTCAGTTTTCCCCAGACAGTCCTACTGTAGCAAAATTGTTACATGAGTAATTGCTCTTTGTTTCTTAGCATTTTTTTGTTTTAATTTAAAACAGTCACAGTAAGTTACGTAATTGTTAACCAGAAATGATTTGATATTGACATTTAAAAAACGGCTGCATTGGGCTTTTAAGGAACTTGACAGAAAAAAAACATTTTCTCAGTATTCTCGGTATTTCATTACTTTAACAGAATGTTTCCTAAAAGTTTAAACATGGTTACATTTCCTTTCAATTTTGGTCATGTTCAAGGAAAGTTCTCCAACTGGTTTGACATTGGGAATGTACTCAAATAGAGAACGTTAGGAAACAAAGTTCTTTTTGTGGGAATTTCAGTACTTTAGCGTAACATTTCCTACAGGTTTTCTCATATTTCTATTTAAAGTCATGTTCTCAAATTGTTCAGAGAACCTAAGAAAACTTTCCATAAAAAACACAAGAAAACTTTAGTAACGTTCAGAGAATGTTCTAAGAATTTTATTTAAAAACATACATTCCGCTCTTAGCATGAACAAAACTCTCTCTATCCTCTATCTTATTAAGTGTGTTCAGGTGTGTTGGCCGAACACACTAATTGGTCAAACCGGATGTCCTTTAAAATAGGGTCTATTAGAATAGACTAATATTAACAGCTCTGTATGCTTAAAAAAGATGGCATGCCATTGCCATCCAGGTGGCACAGGGGACTAATTCCATGGATAGCGAACAGAAGATTATAGCTTCAAATTTCACTGATGTCATGTCATGATAAAAAATAAATGTGTTTGCATGTGTCATGACATGGCCCTTTCTGGGTATAGATCGTGGCATCCCCCTCCCTCTCCTACACCCAGGTTCTGTTATCTCAGGTCGTAAATTCCTGGAGGAGACTCTCTCCCCCTGGCCATGCAGAAAGAGACACATAGAGAGAACAAAGGAACTTCTTCTACATCACAGAACTTGAGAACTGAACAATGTCCATGTTTTGGAGAATGTGTAAACGGTCGGTGGAGAAGCCAGCTACGACCCGGTCCGTTTTGTTTAATGTTTGTGACCTCATGAAAGACAATACAGCCACATTACCATAACTCTGTTTATACAGGTGCCTCCGTTATGAGGTTTGCGTCTAATTATTGTATAAAATGAATGAGTAAAGATGAAACTATTTGTGAAATGATGTAATGTGATGTTAAACCGTTAATGTGAGAGAATTGTATTCCCTTTAAATTTAACTAAGTCATTGGCCCGCCCCCATGATTACAGGCATGATCTGGCTCATGGGACAGCCCTTTTCTACTGTTACGAATAAAAAACCCTCCTGAAGAAATCCTCTTCAGACCACGCGTATCTCGATGGACACCGAGGGGGCACAGGTTGAGTTCAGACCACAAAAACCTCAGTATAAGCTAAGATTGTAATGGTTGTTGAATTCCTAACCATACCACGTGGAGCATTGGCTACACGGTGGGAAATGGTTAAACTCTGAGACTATCGATCCCGACAGAATAAGAGCAAATCTTAGATACTAATTACTAGTCTGCAACTAGAAATTATGTCAACCTGGGATGCGAAGACCGACAACCGCCGAAACATCTATTCTATGACAACATTTCTGAATGGTACTCTGAAGTAGCCATTCTAACCACGAAAGACTTTTAATCTTCAGGGAGGCAGAGAGAGAGACGATGATGAACTGACTCTCCAACAGATGGATGGACGATTCCAACAGAGATCACGATGACACACTGGGTGTAAATATATATTTATTGCAATTATTCCCAAATGAGTGAGCGTTCATATGCAAAGGATTAGGATTTCAATGAATATAATTATCAACTGTGTAGTGACTCCTTTTTGTCTTTCCCGCCCTGCTCAGTCCATACCCACTTTTGTTTATGCATTTATTTTGCGTTTGCGTTTATGCATTTTGTTTATGCATTTCTGTGATTATTTAGTTAGTTAGTAAATAAATGATTAAGACAATTGGTGTATGGATGACTCCTAGTAAAGGCTGGGTTCGTGCAGATAACCAAAAATTTACGACGTTTGGAATGAGACTTAACATGAGGTAAAGAATAATTAATTAATTAGAAGACTAATTGATCAGATATAATATTCCTAATATAACTCTTCAGATATTGTAATAACTTTGTAATCTGAAGATTTTTCTTGGTGCCCCGACTTCCTAGTTAATTACATTCACATGATTAGTTTAATCACGTAATAATAATTACAGAGAATTGATTTGATAAAATAACAGTCTTCACTCTAATGATGCCAAAGACATGACAGATGATTAATGCCTAAAGAAATACATTTCCATGTGTCCTATCTATGCATGGAGTAAAAAAGTTAACCCAAAATAAGATAGCAATAGTTATTAAAAGTCTTATTGAAACATTCAGTTAAAGTTTTAAGGTAGATAGTCAAAAACCTCCAAATAACCTACAGTACCAGTCAAATGTTTGGACACATCTACTCATTCAAGGGTTTTTCTTTATTTTTACTATTTTCTACATTGTAGAATAATAGTGAAGACATCAAAACTATGGAATAACACATGGAATCATGTATTAACCAAATAAGTGGTTAACTTCGCTGGGATATGTGGGACGGTAGCGTCCCAATTGGCCAAAAGCCAGAAAAAATGTAGCGCGCCAAATTCAAATATATTACTATAAAAATCAATCTTTCATGAAATCACACATGAAAGACATTAAATTAACTACACATGGTGTGAATCCAGCCAACATGTCTGATTTCAAAAAGGATTTACGGCGAAAGCACACCAAACGATTATGTTAGCTCAGTACATAGCCATAGCCAGAAAAACACAGCCATTTTCCCAGCCAAAGACAGTAGTCACAAAAAGCAAAAATAGAGATAAAAGGAATCACTAACCTTTGATGATCTTCATCAGATGACACTCATAGGACATCATGTTACACAATACATTTATGGTTTGTTCGATAATGTGCATATTTATATGCACAAACCTCGGTTTACATTGGCGCCATGTTCAGAAATGCCTCCAAAATATCCAGAGAAATTGCAGAGAACCACGTCAAATAACAGAAATACTCATCAAACTTTGATGAAAGATACATGTTTTACATAGAATTAAAGATACACTTGTTCTTAACTTTTCTGGGATAGTTGGGATGCTAGCGTCCCAACTGACAAGCACCCCCAACCCCCCCCTCACTGATTAGCATCGCGTCACAATGAAAAAAGAAAATCTAAATATCATTGAATCACAAGTCCAAGACACCAAATGAAAGATACAGATCTTGTGAATAAAGCCACCATTTCAGATTTTTAAAATGTTTTACAGGGAAGACAAAATATGTAAATCTATTAGCTAACCACATTAGCAAAAGACACCATTTTTCTTTGTCCACCATTTTTTCTCTCCACCAGTAGCTATCACCAATTCGGCCAAATAAAGATATTGATAGCCACTAACCAAGAAAAAACCTCATCAGATGACAGTCTGATAACATATTTATTGTATAGGATAGGTTTTGTTAGAAAAATGTGCATATTTCAGGTAGAAATCATAGTTTACAATTGCACCCACCATCACAACTTGTACAGAGAGTAACGTGTATTACCTAATTACTAATCATAAAACATTTCTTAAAAATACACAGCTCACAGCAATGGAAAGACACAGATCTTGTGAATTCAGACAATATTTCAGATGTTCTAAGTGTTTTACAGCGAAAACACAATAAATCGTTATATTAGCATACCACATATGCAAACGTTACCCGAGCATTGATTCAAGCCAAAGAGAGCGATATCGTTATCATCGCCAAAATATATTAATTTTTTCACTAACCTTCTCAGAATTCTTCCGATGACACTCCTGTAACATCATATTACAACATACATATAGAGTTTGTTCGAAAATGTGCATATTTAGCCACAAAAAAAGTGGTTATACAATGAGAATAGTAGCCAACCTGGGCTGAAAATGTCGGGCGCCATTTTGGACAGTGAACTAGCGTAATGAATAACTAATCATAAACTTTACTAAAAAATATAGGGTGGACAGCAATCGAAAGACAAATTAGTTCTTAATGCAATCGCTGAATTACATTTCAAAAATTTTCCTTACTGTGCAATACAGGGTTCGCCAAGCGAAGCTACACAAAACAAAATGGCGGCTTATGCGTTTGACATTTTTCAACAGAATAACGATTTATCATCAAAAATAGTTCTTACTATGAGCTGATCTTCAATCAGAATCTTGGGCAATGTATCCGTTCTCCGGTCCAATCGTCTTTTGGTCGATTTGGTTTTCTATCCAATAATAACAATAATATGCATATTGTACGAGCAAGAATTGAGTACTAGGCAGTTTCATTTGGAGACCAATTTTCCCTAAGTCGAAACAGCACCCCCTATATCCCAGAGAGGTTAATGCAACCGCTGTGTCAGATTTCAAAAAAACTTTACGGAAAAAGCACACGATGCAATAATCTGAGACGGCACTCAGATATAACAACATTTCTCCGCCGTGTTGGAGTCAACAGAAATACGAAATTACATCATAAATATTCCCTTACCTTTGATGATCTTCATCAGAACGCACTCCCAGGAATCCTAGTTCCACAATAAATCGTTGTTTTGTTCGATAATGTCCATTACTTATGTCTAAGTAGCTACTTTTGCTAGCATGTTTTGTGCACATGTCCAAACGCTCGCGCAGATGCAGGCGAATTCGGACGAAAACTTCAAAAGGTTATATAGCAGGTTGAATAAACTGGTCAAAGTAAGTAGAGAATCAATCTTCAGGATGTTGTTATCAAAACTATCCAATAACGTTCCAACCGGAGAATTCCTTTGTGTCTCTAGAAGTTATGAAAAGCAAGACGATATCGTTTGGAACGCGTGTGACCCGGAACTGGCATTCTGCCAGACCAATGACTGAAACACCTCCCATCCGGCCCCACATCACACTAGAGGCTTCATTCCACGTTCTACAGACTGTTGACATCTAGTGGAAGGCGTAGGAAGTGCAAACAGATCCATATATTACAGGGAATTGAATAGGCGATGAGTTGAACATCGACTCTCAGAATTCTCACTTCCTGTTTGGATTTTTTCTCAGGTTTTCAAATCAAATCAAATTTTATTTGTCACATACACATGGTTAGCAGATGTTAATGCGAGTGTAGTGAAATGCTTGTGCTTCTAGTTCCGACAATGCAGTAATAACCAACGAGTAATCTAACCTAACAATTCCACAACTACTACCTTATACACACAAGTGTAAAGGGATAAAGAATATGTACATAAAGATATATGAATGAGTGATGGTACAGAACGGCATAGGCAAGATGCAGTAGATGGTATAGAGTACACTATATACATATGAGATGAATAATGTAGGGTATATAAACATAAAGTGGCATAGTTCAAAGTGGCTAGTGATACATGTATTACATAAAGATGGCAAGATGCAGTAGATGATATAGAGTACAGTATATACATATGAGATGAGTAATGTAGGGTATGTAAACATTATATTAAGTGGCATTGTTTAAAGTGGCTAGTGATACATTTTTACATACATTTCCATCAATTCCCATTATTAAAGTGGCTGGAGTTGAGTCAGTATGTTGGCAGCGGCCACTAAATGTTAGTGGTGGCTGTTTAACAGTCTGATGGCCTTGAGATAGAAGCTGTTTTTCAGTCTCTAGGTCCCTGCTTTGATGCACCTGTACTGACCTCGCCTTCTGGATGATAGCGGGGTGAACAGGCAGTGGCTCGGGTGGTTGTTGTCCTTGATGATCTTTATGGCCTTCCTGTGACATCGGGTGGTGTAGGTGTCCTGGAGGGCAGGTAGTTTGCCCCCGGTTTGCCCCTCACTACCCTCTGGAGAGCCTTACGGTTGTGGGCGGAGCAGTTGCCGTACCAGGCGGTGATACAGCCCGACAGGATGCTCTCGATTGCCTGCCATATGAGTTCTGTTATACTCACAGACATAATTCAAACAGTTTTAGATACTTCAGAGTGTTTTATATACAATAGTAATAATAATATGCATATATTAGCATCTGTTTTACAAGTTTTCCACATCAGTTATTTCTAAACTAGCGCGAGCAAGTAGTTAGTAGAAGAAGAAGAGTGAATGAAGCTGCTATAGCGAGCAGCCCCCTCTGTTGGCCAAAACAAGCACAACGCGATTGAGACATCAACCGGTAGGCTCTGCTGCCCGGTCTTTCTTGGCACGTTAAATATAATTTCACTTTGAGGTCTGTTTTTAACAGACGGGGACATTAAAACGGGGACATTTCTGGGGACAGCTCCAGCCGGGGACAGGCCACCAAAAATGGGGACTGTCCCCGGGAAACGGGGACGTCTGGTCACCCTACTATAGAGTCCTCTAGCAGAGAATATGCTGTTCAGCCTAATTCTCTCTTTTATATTTGTTTATTCCTGTTCCAATTACATCATTGACTTCTAAAAACGCTGGAGGGAAAAGTTATCCGGGTCTGGGAATAACTTTAAGAAGAACACCGAGCTTGTCTTTGTGTCATCATCATTAGACTGTAGTTATGTGTTCCATTTGTCCAGGAATGTAAATCTCTTAATGAGATTACATAAGATGAAAGTTGATTATCTGAATCTTGTCCTGATCTGTCTCTCTTCTCCAGGGTCCTTCAGGAATGATGGGATTAAAGCATCTGATGTCCTGCCTGTGCTGAAAGAGAAAGTGGCCTTTGTGTCAGGTGAGTGTGTCTCGCGTCCAAAATGGCACCCTATTCCCTAGTCCTATCGGTCCTGTTCTAAAGTAGTGCACTACATAGGTAATAGGGTGCCGTTTGGTTTGCACCCTGTGATGCTTCATCTTGACTAATCCACTATGGGAAATCATGAAGATGTTTTGCGTTCTGGCTGTCAATGTTCTTGGCAGACCTGTGCTGAGGAAATTCCCATGACAAGCATGATTAGTAGTACATGACAAGCATGTTGACATTTAACCATCGGCACAACAACTTTCATGTGTGGGAACTTCCTATTACACTATCATCTTCATTAGTGAACAGTCCAATTATGTACCAAAGACTTCTTACATTTATTTTGTTTAATGTTTTTCGGCCGTGCGTAATATGCGGTAGGCTATGTATTGAATAACGGCGCAATCGTAACTTTAAATCAGGATGCATAGGCTCATAAGCCTGTGCATATGTATAAGCTCTAATATATGCGTATGGTGGTTTTGAATGAATCATCACCTTAGAAAGCAGCTGTCCATTTCGTTGAGTTAGACTTTGAAACAACATCCACAACGAACAGGTTTTAAACTCAGTTTCAACCTGCTGTTGAACTTCTTTCTTCACATTGATCATCACAGCGAGGGGAGTTTTAAAAGCACAATACTGTTTTGATGTGAATTTTGATTGCATTTGCTTTGATGTCAGAGGGACAATAGAGCCCTGCTTACCAGGCCGTCAGGACCTGATGGTACATAGCAAGTTGTGTACACATGTCCAGAGGGCATAAAAGGAGATAACCTTGACTCAACGGTCATGTGGAATTTTACTGCGGTCATGACTCATGACTGCCGGTGTGGCGGTAATACAATGCATCCAGCCATGTGACTAAAAACTGTTTTTGACTCATCTCTCAATGAACAGGGTAACCAGGTAAAATGCTGGCAAAGAGAGCTGGCGGGGAACTGGACCTGACTGGAGCGCTGTTGTAAAAATAAGCTAAACGCCATGTAAAATAGAGAAAATCTCATTCAGTCTAATAAACATAAGGCTGTTAACTCAATGCAATCTTTGAGCTGTAGAGAATAGATATCTCATCTCTCTCTCTCGCTCTGTCTGTCTGTCTGTCTGTCTGCATGTCGCTCTCTGCCTGTCGCTCTCTCTGTCTGTCTGTCTGCCTGCCTGCCTCTCGTCCCCCTCTCCTCTCCTCTCCTCCCGGGAGATGGGACTACTCTGGCATGCGTCTCACTGATGTTTTTTTCTCTCTCCAAAATACATCAGAGAGGTTCCCCCAGCAGCAGTAGAGTAATATTGTTGGCCTTATCTCTCTGACGAGGCCCAGTGTGTGGTTCACACACACACACGGGGAGAGGGGGACCTTGAGGATGACAGACTGGTGGACATATCAGAGAGTCGAGGGGAGGGAGAAGCACGGGGGAGCGCCGCCATCCGTGGCGGTTGGTGCTTCCAAAAAGTGTCAACAAAGATCTGTCACCACCAAAATCCTATCTGGATAAGGCCCTCCATGCCCTCCCTCTGGGGCTCTGATGCTGCTTTGCCTCCCTGCCTGCCTTCCTGGTGCTGCTCACAAAGTCCCATGAGCACCGGGGATAAACAAACGTGCACTGTACTTCAACATCAATCTGGTCATGCATCTCTCCACACATGGCATGCGTCCCAAATGGCACAATATTCCCTGTTATAGTGCACTACTTTTGACCATGGGCTCTGGACAAAAGTAGTACAGGGAATAGGGTGCCATTTTGGACAAATACCTACTAAATAAGAGATATGAAGACAGAGCCTTTCTACTCTCATTATGTTGTATATCATGTCATCCTGTAAATGATCTATACAGGCACTTTGAGACAATGCTGAGAAAATGGAGGAATGTTTTTGGCCCCTGGTCAAGAGTAGTGCACTATATAGAGAATAGGGTGCCATTTGGGAGGAACCCTATGTGCACTTAAAGCTCTATCTATCTCTGCCATAGGGCTTTCATAAATCAGGAGATTTCTGCTGTCTGTGTTCCTACAGGAGGTCGTGATAAGAGAGGTGGCCCCATACTGACCTTCCCTGCCAGAAGCAACCATGACAGAATAAAACACGAGGAACTGCGGCGGCTGGTGACCTATCTCTCCACTGTGCCCAGGTAAGAACAGAGGATATGTGTCTGATTGAGGATCAGTTTAGCTTTTTAGATCACAATGAATAAGATTACATGGACAGGTGGGACCTGATCCTAGATCAGCACACCTCCTACTCTGAGACGCTTGATATATACGGGCGATACAGCCCCTGGACTATCTGACCGTGCTAATGTAAACATGGCTTAATGTATGTGGCTAGCTGGAGGAACATGCTTTATCCATGTACAGTGCCTTCAGAAAGTATTCAACATTTTGTTGTATTACAGTCTGAATTCAAAATTGATTAAATACAAAAATATATACAGTACCAGTCAAAGGTTTGGACACACCTACTCATTCAAGGGTTTTTCTTTATTTTTACTATTTTCTACATTGTAGAATAATAGTGAAGGCATCAAAACTATGAAATAACATATGGAATCAGGTAGTAATCAAAAAGGTGTTAAACAAATCAAATAGATTTTAGAGTCTTCAAAGTAGCCACCCTCTGCCTCAATGACAGCACTTCTTGGCTGCTTTTCCTTCACTCTGCGGCACAGCTCACCCCAAACCATCTCAATTGTGTGATTGTTGAGGCCAGGTCATCTCATGCAGCACTCCATCACTTTCCTTCTTGGTCAAATAGCCCTTACACAACCTGGAGGTGCGAACCACACATGCAGAGATCACCCATGAGGGTAGGTAGCAACACATCTGCCACGCTGATCCTCAACACTGGAGCTCCACAGGGGTGCGTGCTCAGTCCCCTCCTGTACTTCCTGTTCACCCACAACTGCATGGCCAGGCACGACTCTAACGCCATCATTAAGTTTGCAGACGACACAACAGTGGTAGGCCTGATCACCGACAACGACGAGACAGCCTATAGGAAGGAGGTCAGAGACCTGGCCGGGTGACGCCAGAATAACAACCGATCCCTCAACGTAACCAAGAGGATTGTGGACTACAGGAAAAGGATTACCGAGCACGCCCCCATTCTCATCGACGGGGCTGTAGTGGAGCAGGTTGAGAGGAACCAAGTTCCTTGGTGTCCACATCAACAACAAACTAGAATGGTCCAAACACACCAAGACAGTCATGAAGAGGGCATGACAAAGCCTATTCCCCCTCAGGAAACTAAAAAGATTTGGCATGGGTCCTCAGATCCTCAAAAGGTTCTACAGCTGCCTGGTACGGCAATTGCTCGGCCTCTGACCGCAAGGGGTACCGGAGTGCGAAGTCTAGGACAAAAAGGCTTCTCAACAGTTTTTACCCCCAAGCCATAAGACTCCTGAACAGGTAATCTAATGGCTACCCAGACTATTTGCATTGTGTGCCCCCCCACCCCAACCCCTCTTTTTATGCTGCTGCTACTCTCTGTTTATCATATATGCATAGTCAATTTAACTATACATTCATGTACATACTACCTCAATTAGGCTGACCAACCAGTGCTCCCGCACATTGGCTAACCGGTTTATCTGCATTGTGTCCCGCCACCCGCCAACCCCTCTTTTACGCTACTGCTACTCTCTGTTCATCATATATGCATAGTCACTTTAACCATATCTACATACTACCTCAATCAGACTGACTAACCGGTGTCTGTATGTAGCCTCGCTACTTTTATAGCCTCGCTACTGTATATAGCCTGTCTTTTTACTGTTATTTCTTTACCTACCTATTGTTCACCTAATACCTTTTTTGCACTATTCGTTAGAGCCTGTAACTAAGCATTTCACTGTAAGGTCTACACCTGTTGTATTCGGCGCACGTGACAAATAAACTTTGATTTGATTTGAATATCCTGCGGATCTGTTATTATTTTACCCTTCTTGTCTTTTATTTTGTGAATAGCTCTAGATGCCTGTACATGCCTTAGCTGTCTTGCTAATAATTTATGTGGTTTGTTATCCAGTTCAAAATAACTTTGTTGCGTTCATATTTCAACTTTGTGATCTTCTCAAAGACTGCATTCAAGGAATTCATCCTAAAAACATTCTCCTGTTCCCCTAACTCTCTTTCAATTTCTCTCAGATTCTTGTGCGATTCTTCCTCTCTGATGTATAAGAAATAATGTAACCTCTAATCATAGCCTTTAGAGATTCCCAAAGGGTGGAGTCGTCAACATCCCCCGTGTCGTTAGTTCTGAGGAAAAAGGCAATCTGCTCCTTCAAATACTGACAAAAAGCCAAGGTCGCCGACCTGTTGACATATTGTCAAGTTGTGATAGGTAACCGACGCAGCTGCTGAAATTAGTTTGGAGTCCAACAAAAAAATAGTCAATTCTGGAATATGATTTATGAACTGATGAAAAGAAAGAATAATCCTTATCTGTTGGGTGTGTCAGTTTCCAAATATCGACAATGTTAAGGTTTGTCATCAATGTATTTAGACAGACACTGCATTTGAATGTTGAAGTGACCTTGATAGCTGTTTATCTGAAAGAGGATCTAGTTAAAGTCACCTCCAACAATAACACCTGTAACCGAGATATTTGGTGTGGCCTTAAATACCCATTGAAAAAATTATGGATCATCGAAGTTGGGTCCATATAAATTGACCAAGGTTATTGGTTTCGATCTCAGTGTACCAGCCACAATAATATACCAACCATTAGGATCTGAAATCGAGGATGAGTAAACAAAAATAATGTTTTTCCTTATCAGGATTGCTACCCCTCTCGCTTTTGCATCATGCGCAAGCGTTGCAAAATAAATTAAAAATCTATGTTATTCAATTATTGCACCCACACTGCTCGTGAGCGTCTGCGTTGCAAAGGGGTAAAATAGAATCAGTTCTATTTCTGACGCAGATCTCGCTGAAAGTCCTGCCTCTCCCATCTCCTCATTGGTTTATAGAAGCAGGTACCCACGTGCCATCTCCTCATTGGTTATACTCACGTGGGTGACTGAAAGACGAACAAAGTCAGTGGCAGTAATGCACTTAATTTATGAAAGTTGCTAGCAAGTGCAAGCTAGCTAGCTAAATTGCCATAAGTGTTTGATGCTTTTCGACCTGTCACCATGCTTTTAACCTGCGTGTCATGATCGCGTTTGGTGTGGGGGGACAAAATACATTTATGCACGATGGTGCACGCGCGCAGCCGGTTTGGGTTCCGTGTTACACACAGATTTTAGGGTGTCTAGACATACAGCTTGAACTAACTCGTCATCTATAGATGCTCTGCATATAAACTAATATTAAATAACCCTTAACTCTTACGTTAGGGGGTGAGTGGCGCTAAAACATGATAGGCTAAACAATGCTATATAAGCCATAACATCTCACCCATCATATAAGTCCCCATTTCTGATCTTCTGATCGAAAAGACATAGGCAGGAAATTCAAACACATTCCTGGCCTGTATTTGGCCATTTAGCCGGTTGACACAGCCATTCTGTATCCTCAGCCAGGGAGCATGCTTGACAAGAACAGATCGGCCTCTTTTGGGTTGTCAAACGTACGTGTTGATCCCTCGACTGTCACCTTAAACCGGGCTGGGAAGAGGAATCCATATCGGATGTTGGCCGACTTGCATTTCTTGCGTAACTCATACTCTTTCCATTGGTTCCTCACCTCCAAAGTAATAACTGGGTAGAAAGACACCCTGGCTCCGTTGTAGTTAAGGGGGAACTTTTGACTAGCCAGCTTGAGGATGAGATCCCTGGTCTGGGGATAGTGCAGCCGTACAATGAATGGCCTTGGTGGCGCTTCGTTGCCTTTGATCTGTGTGCGTGGTCGATCAGGATGACCATTTTGAAGTGTTCACTCCCCAGCAATGCCGGTATCAGCTCCGAGACAAATTCAGTGGGTTTCCCTTTCTCAGTGTCCTCCTGGATCCCAAATATTCGGATGTTTTGGTGTCTTGAATGCGACTCGATCATTTCCAATCGGGCTTTCAGGGTTTTGTTGTAATTTTTGAGCTTTGTGCACTGTTTCTCTATGTCCTGTAGCCTGGCCTCGTGATCGACTGTCGTCTGCTCAACCTCGTGCACCCTTCCCTTAGTTGCCTTCACTGTTTCAGTCAAAGTCCCAATACTCTTTGAGATATCAGCCAACCTTGTGTCCACCTTCTTGCTGTGAGTTTATGGCAGACAGTAGGTCACTGAGTAGGTTCTGTGGAGAACTCTTGGGAGTTAGCATCTTCAGCTAACTCCTCGTGGGTTTGTTGTTGAAATTGGTTCGTTGTCTATCTCATTCAAATTATCTTGTGTAGTGCCCCCATTT
This sequence comes from Salvelinus fontinalis, assembly GCF_029448725.1. Lineage (NCBI taxonomy): Eukaryota > Metazoa > Chordata > Actinopteri > Salmoniformes > Salmonidae > Salvelinus > Salvelinus fontinalis. Next base: position 10,822,472 of record NC_074683.1, read on the forward strand.
TTTGGTGCCTTTTCCCTTTGTCATATTGCCAGACAATGTTTGAAGTTATAGGTTGTGAGAGATTAAGATAAATATTAATTTGTTTCAAAATTGAGCGGAGCTCTAGCAAAGCCCGTCTACTCCATAGCACGCTCTATAGCGCCCCCCCCCCCCCCCCCCCCCCATGTCTCTTCTTCTTATGGGTGTCCTTTAGTAGTGGTTTCTTTGCAGCAATTCGACCATGAATGCCTGATTCACGCAGTCTCCTCTGAAGAGTTGATGTTAAGATGTGTCTGTTACTTGAACTCTGTGAAGCATTTATTTGGGCTGCAATTTGAGGCTGGTAACTCTATTGAACTTATCCTCTGCAGCAGAGGTAAATCTGGGTCTTCCTTTCCTGTGGCGGTCCTCATGAAAGCCAGTTTCATAATTGCTCTTGATGGTTTCTGCGACTGGAATCTTCTGGTTTGAATGACCTTCATGTCTTAAAGTAATGATGGACTGTCATTTGCCTTTGCTTTTTTAAGCTGTTCTTGCCATGATGTGGGCTTGGTCTTTTAGGGCTATCTTCTGTAAACCCCCCCACCTTGTCACACCACAACTGATTGGCTCAAAAGTATTAAGAAGGAAAGAAATTCCACAAATGACTTTTAACAAGGCACACCTGTTAATTGAAATGCATTCCAGGTGACTACCTCATGAAGCTGGTTGAGAGAATGCCAAGACTGTGCAAAACTGCCATCAAGGCAAAGGGTGGCTACTTTGAAGAATCTAAAATCTATTTTCATTTGTTTAACACTTTTTTCATTACTACATGATTACATATGTGTTATTTCATAATGTTGATGTCTTCACTTGTATTCTACAATGTAGAAAATAGTAAACATAAAGAAAAACTATTGAATGAGTAGGTGTATCCAAACTTTTGACTGGTACTGTACGTGTGTGTGCCTATGTGTGTATATGGCATGTGTGCGTACATGGTTATGTGTGTGTGTGTTAGGGTGCTGTCAGCCATTGATCAGGCCTGGCAGTGGGCCCTATGAAGTCAGCTTCAAAGCCTCTCTGTGTAGCTCTGAACAAAGACCTGCTTAATGAGAGTCTAAATGGCCAGCCAGCCCGGGTTGGCCAGCCCAGAGAGCCAGGGAGAGTCCCCTCCGACTCCCCTCTAACTGACCCGCCACTATCACCAACACATGTTGAGCATGGAAAAGGATAACCTAAATGGCACTATTCCCTATATAGTGGACTTTTTTAAACATAGACTTATGGGACCTGGTCAAAAGTAGTGCACTATGTAGGGAATTGGGTGCCATTTGGGACTTAGCCAGGAGAGGAGTATTAGAGAGTGGGGAGTGGGGGATGGCCACATGGCACACTTCTAGAGCAGTGCTGTCAACCGTTAAGAAATGAGAGCCTCTCTCCTGATTCAAATCAAGAGCACTTTTGTGGTTTTGAGTTTCTCTCTCTTGGAGTAGCTTTACATCTCTCCGTCATATCCACAGGAGGTATTGGAGTGAGCTGGGTTTTTCCTTCGGTTCCCTTTAAAAAAAGTATCAGGCGAAGCCATGGCTTTCCTTTGAAGGCACCGAAGTCCCTCAAAAAATTAAGGGTGGCTCGCAAACGAAATTAGACAAAGCGATAGAAATATATGTTTGTTTTTGAAAGTTTTTTTTGTTGCTTTTCAGTATTATGGTTTCATAATGAGTGGTGTGACTATGAACATCAGGAGATGTATTGACACAGTAGCTTCAGATCACGATATCCCAGTGATTGTTGCTGGTCATCAGTGATATTGATCCCCCACCCCGTACCCCAGGCATTTATTAGAATTCCCTCTCTGCATCCAGGCCATTTTTATATCCTCACTATTTATAACTCTTGGATATGCATTCGCTAAGCTATTTGCTGTGATATTTTAGCAACAGTCTCAGTTTGTTTTGAGCTCTTTGGAATTAGCTGTGCTCGCATGGGTCAGTGAAACTACAAACTGAGACGATGATGTCATTGCCTAATCACTTCAACATGTTCCTTCAATTAAAGTGAAATAGCAAGTCGATGTGCATCCCAAATGGCAGCCTATTCCCTTTATAGTGCACTACTTTTTATCAGGGCCCATTTAGGGGCCATTTAGGATACATCCCAGGTCGATGAATGCTGCTTTAAACTGAAAATCAGTGTGGCAAAGCTAAAGGTCACAGGCTACATATCCATTGACTTTTCAGCCTGTGACAATTAGTGTTTTTTTTATGTAGCACCTCATTTATTCAACAAAAAGGAGAAAGTCATCAAAGCAGTAGCACTTGCCTTTCCTACTAGTATGACTGTGTATGACTGTGTCAGGGCTGTTTTCTGTTGTTCTTGGACCAGTGACCCATTGAGAAGAGAAAATTGCAGAAAACTAAAGGGGTCTAATAGGGATGCTGTTGTTGTGGGAATCGCACGGTGCTGGTACAGATGTATTGGCTGCATCTCAAATGGCACCCTATTCCCTGCATAGTGCACTACAGTAGATATGACCAGAGTAACCTCATCCGCTAGGCTGCAGTAAGGTCTAGGGCAGTGGTCACCAACCGGTCGATCGCAATCTACTGGTCGATCTCCAAGGTATGCCTAGCTGATGCCTAGTTGATCGGCAAACATTTCTGTAACCATTAAAGCCATGTGTTCCTATGTTTTTGTCATTTCGTGCTGTTTGCGAGAGATGTACTTGGCCCAGCTAGCATATAACATTCTGAAAACCATATGTTTCCTTGAGCTTGGTGAGAGCGTGTTTGTCCTATGGTTATTTCGTATACAACCTTCCCACAAGTTTATGGGGATGGTGCAGGATAGTTGCTTGGCTTTGGGACATTCTCAGCACATTTAAAGGAACTTGACAGGAACTTTATTTTCTTGGTATTTCATTACTTTAACAGAACATTTTGGTAATGCTATATTAATGTTCTCCAACTGGTTTGACATTAGGAATGTTCTCAAAAAGTTCAGAGAACGTTAAGAAACAATGTTCTTCTGTGGGAATTTCAGAACGTTTCCTACAAATTCCCCCATGATTATATTTAACCTTTTCACACGTGTGTTATGATCATTCTACAGTGGTTCATGTAGCGTACGATCAAACTGGTGTGATTAGAACGCTTATTTATCCAGTTTCGAATGACGCAACAATCAGCATTTGAGCTAGCCACACTGTTTTTTCAGAAACATTTTGTACAAACTCAGTCCTTACAGAGTTATGTCCAGAATCTGAGCAGTTTATTTTTGGATGCAATGTTCAGACATTCACAGAAGTAGCGACAGCATAACACAATCATCCAAACCGGAAAAATGCAGGCTACATTTGTCCAAGCGCTAACTGAGGAAAGATTGACTTTAACGAGTGCGCTGAGAGTTGGGAAGCAAGTTCAGGGAGTGAGTGTTTTAATAAATAAAAGAAACAATGAACACGAAACACAAACACACCCACATGAAACAGAGTCAATAACACCTGAGGAAAGAACCAAGGGGAGTGACATATATAGGGAGATAATCAAGGAGGTGATGGAGTCCAGGTGAGTGTCATGAGGCGCACGTGCGAGAGACGATGGTGACAGGGAGGTTAGGCTGCTCGGCCCAACAGTCAAGAGTGTTGGGTTGACTAGTCTCATTATTGCAATAATTTATCGATATTAAATAAAGATGATTGTTTGAAGAAATGACAAAGTCTCTCTCAGTATGAATTTCCACAACAAAACATTCTAAGAATGTTATGGAAAACATATGCATTACGTTCTCAGCATCAACAATACTATCTCTATCCTCTATCTTGTTAACTGTGTTCAGGTGTGTTGGCCGGGCCCACTAATTGGCCACATCTGATCTGATTTGCGTATGTAATTTTAGGCAAAAATTTAAAAAAAGGGTACGATCCTTAACAGGCTGACTACACGTGGGTACCTGCTTCTATAAACCAATGAGGAGATGAGAGAGGCAGGACTTGCAGCGCAATCTGCATCACAAATAGAACTGAGTTCTATTTTAGCCCTTGGCAACACAGACGCTCGTTGGCGCGGGCGAGCAGTGTAGGTGCAATAATTGAATAAAATGGATTTCTAAATTTATTTTGCAATGCTCACGCGCGCCAATGAGCATCTGCGTTACCAAGGGCTAAAATAGAACTCAGTTCTATTTGTGATGCAGATCGCTCTGCAAGTCCTGCCTCTCTCACTCCTCATTGGTTTATAGAAGCAGGTACCCACGTGCCATCACCTCATTGGTTATACCCACGTGGGTGACTGAAAGACGAATGAGGTCAGTGGCGGTAATGCACCTAATTTATGAAAGTTGCCAACCGCAATATAAAGTCCAGAGAAGAAAAAGTCTGGAAAGAGGAGAGATGACTAGAAACGATTAGGTTGACCGTTTTGTGTGGATTAATTGGTGGAGTAGAGGACCTTGCGCATTTCAGGTAAAATAACAATTCAATGTTTATATCCCAGGACAAATTAGCTAACAACAGCAAACTAGCTAAATAGGACAAATTAGCTAGCAAGTGCAAGCTAGCTAGCTAAATTGCCATAAATGTATAATCCTTTTCGACCTGTCCCCAAATAAATACAATTGGTTCAGTTTCTTTTGATATTTTAACCTGCGTGTCGTGATTGCGTTTGGTGATGGGGGACAAAATACATTTATGCACGATGGCGCACGATGGTGGACGTGCGCCGCCGGTTTGGGTTCCGTGTAAGAGGGTAATGAGTGATTGTTTCCTTTGACATGGGGTCTGTTTGAATAGACTAAAATTAACAGTTTTGTATGAGTTAAAAAAAAACATAGCATGCTAGCTCCATCCTGTTGGCGCAGGGGACTAATCCATGGATAGAGAAGTTAAAGCTTTGGTCGCAAATGGGTCTTCCAAATGGACAATGACCCCAAGCATACTTCCAAAGTTGTGGCAAAATGGCTTAAAGGACAACAAAGTCAAGTTATTGGAGTGGCCATCCAATGCCCTGACCTCAATCCTATAGAACATTTGTGGGCAGAACTGAAAAAGCATGTGCGAGCAAGGAGGCCTACAAACCTGACTCAGTTACACCAGCTCTGTCAGGAGGAATGGGCCAAAATTCTACTTATTGTGGGAAGCTTGTGAAAGGCTACCCAAAACGTTTGACCCAAGTTAAACAATTTATAGGCAATGCTACCAAATACTAATTGAGTGTATGTAAACTTCTGACCCACTGGGAATGTGATGAAAGAAATAAAAGCTGAAATAAATCATTCTCTACTATTATTCTCACATTTCACATTCTTTAAATAAAGTGGTGATCCTAACTGGCCTAAAACAGGGAATTTTTACTAGGATTAAATGTCAGGAATTGTGAAAAACTGAGTTTAAATGTATTTTGCTAAGGTGTATGTAAATCTCCGACTTCAACTGTATATATATATAAAAAGGGGGGTTAGACATTTTGCAAACAATTATATTGATAGAACTGTAAATCTATCTTCGTTCCCAAAACCAATAGGAAACCAATAATGTCCTTTCCCACAAATTCCAAGGAACCAAATGTGCTAGCTGGTGATTCAGTTGCCCTGCTCGCTGGGTAGTCGAAGTGTTCCCATTTTGGACCATTGTATGTGTCTGAAGGTACAAACTCCGCCTACCCGGTGGGCCCCGAGAGCAAATCGAGTGCATCTATTGGACTACTGCTGGCCAGTCAGATAGCTCAGATCACCTATGCCTGCAGCTTCCACGGTCCCACAGCGAAGTTGATACTGTGACATTTAAAAACTTTTAAAACCACGACTAGAGGGAGAGACTTAAATTAATACAACTGCTGTTGTTATGAGTGATTTCATGTTTAAGTTTTCCTTAAGCACTGTCAACACTTCATTCAATGCTTTTATGAGCCATAAAACGTGATTCTCCCTATCAACTCCGACTACAAAGTGTATCGATAGGCTTGCATTGTTATTATTAGCGGCTTGTCTTTTTTAATATTGAGGAATATTTGACATTTTCTGGACACAAACAAAAACATGAATTTGTGCATTAGGCAGAAGTAAAGACGTGCGACTCCAGTTTCACTATCAGCTGGAAGACAGTGTCTCGTCTCAGCGGAGGGAAGGAGATCTGAGGGATGGTGAGAGGCAGCCTCTCCACTGCTCTCTCTCTCCCTCCCTCCCTCCTTTTGCTGAGACTGACCATCAGATGCAGGCACCATCAGTCCAGTAAAATATGCAATGTATGCTCAAGTAATACAACAAGTGACCAGTGTGATCATACACCTCAAGTTTTGAAATATCATTTAAAAATTGTCTGAGAAGAACCACATTGGCAGGGCAATTCAAGCATTGCCAATATGCATTAATAATGTATTGGGCCTATAGCCTACTGCACAACCCCTCATTGCTACATAACTGCTTTTAGTAGGTTATTAATGTTGCATAGGCTTACATTTGTTAAGTCATGTTTAAAAAGAAATGTCGGCTCAGAAAAGGTTGGTGACCACTGGGGAAGGAGATGCTTCATGTAATAAAATACGCATCCCAAATGGCACCCTAATCCCTATGTAGTCCTATGGGCCCTGGTCAAAAGTAGTGCACTAAATAGGGAATAAGGATCCATTTGGGATGCAAACATTTTCTCTTGTTTGTCCCCCAGTCTTCCAGCACAAAACGATGTGGAAAGGATCATATTAATTCCAGAAGTAGGGGATGCTTGAGGAGGAGGGCATGTGGCGGGCCAAAGCAATTACAGGTTATTTTTATCTTCCAATCACGGTGAAGTGCTTTCAAAGCATCGGGACCTAAGAATAAACCATTAATATTATTTCAGCCTCATAACCTGTTAGAAAAGTGGGGCCTTTCGTTATGGGGTGGGGTTGAAATTTAAACGAGAATCCCAACAAATAAGCCTACTACATCTAAAGAGGACATGCCCAGGAGGAGAGAATGAGATACTTGTGTGATAGTCTATTATTTGTATGATGATCCACAATGAAAGAGCTTAACGTTGATGACAGGCTTGTCAGAGAGTTAGAATCGTGGGAGCTAATCATCACTCTGAAGGTAGAACCAGGGGGCTAGCTTAAAACAAGTCCAATTGAATAGCGCATGTCATTTAGTCACAGCAGTTAAAATAGTTCCGGTGGCGTAATGGCTTTAGCATCACCGTGGTTGGCTCAGAGTCCAGGGGAGTCAAGGGACCATTTCAGATCTAAATTGGCTGAAGGACATTAAGTAGGGCGTGTTGGAGGATAGTGTGGAGAGCCCCCCCCCCCCCCCCTTAGCCCCCTTGGAGTTGGTGTGATGTGCAGGGCATGCTGCGTACTAATGGTTGGCTCTCTCTCTCTCTGCTCTCTCTCTGCTCTCTCTTCTCCTCAATCTCCCAGTGAGGATGTGTGCAAGCGGGGCTTCACAGTGATCATTGATATGCGTGGTTCCAAGTGGGACCTGATCAAGCCTCTACTGAAGACCCTGCAGGAAGCCTTCTCTGCTGAGATCTGCGTGGCGCTCATCATCAAACCGGACAACTTCTGGCAGAAGCAGAAAACCAACTTTGGCAGTGCCAAATTCACTTTTGAGGTAAGGGAGAGCTCAGATTGGGCAAAAACGGAGCCTTGTTTTAGTTGGCATGTCTGGTTGCCCACTGTTAAAATATTTTATATTTCTCTAGTACAGGCATTTTCTCTAGTCAGCATGCCTGTTTTGATTATGGTGATTATGTATTTCATCCGGAGTTGAATAGCAGATATTTTATTGTGATGTTATCACAGGACTATAAGCACTACTTGACAACAGTTGTTAATTTTGGTCTGTCTCTAAAATGGACAGGAAGAACAGAGCCGTGTTTTCAAAGGAACTGGTGAGAAAAGAATGCGAAGAATGATTATCCCCCCCACGATTTTCCCATATTCTCTGCATGTAATGCTGTACAGAAGTCAGCCATGAGTAGTGTGCTAGGTAGTGTGAGGTTAAGCTTACACCCCTCAGTCCTCCCCTTTCTCATTCCTACCCTCCACAGTGAACTGTAGTGCTAATGAGAAACAGAATTGCTGCATTCCAAATGGCACCCTTGTCCCTGTATGCCTCTGGTCAAAAGTAGTGCTCTATATAGGGAATAGGGTGCCGTTTGGGATGCATCCAATGAAGCCTGTATATGTTTTGGCTGGGGTAACATCATGCGAACCTCTTGATTGTATGCTGTTGAGCGGGTCGAAGAGCTTCAACTTCCTCAGTGTCCACATCACTAAGGAATTAACATGGGTCACACACGCCAACAAAGTTGCAAATTATTTTCAGTAGGCTGAAAAGATTTGGCATGGGCCCTCAGATCCTCCAAAAGTTCTACAGCTGCATCATTGAGAGCATCTTGACTGGCTGCATCACCGCTTGCAACTGCTTGGTATCTGACCACAAGGCACTACAGAGGGTAGTTCGTACGGCACAGTACATCGCTGGGGCCGAGCTTCCTCACATCCAGGACCTCTATACCAGGCGGTGTCAGAGGAAGGCCCTAAAAATTGTCAAAGACTCCAGCCACCCAAGTCATAGACTGTTCTCTATGTTACCGCACGGCAAGCGGTACTGATGCACCAAGCGTGGAACCAAATGGACCCTGAACAGCTTCTACCCCCAAGCCATTAGACTGCTAAATAGTTAGCCAAATAGCAACCCAGACTATCTGCATTGACTCCCCTTTACACTAACTCTTTTGACTCACCACATATGCTGCTGCTAATGTTTATTATCACTTTACCCCTACCTATATGTACATATCTACCTCAATGACCTCGTACCCCTGCACATCGACTCGGTACTGGTACCCCTTGTATATAGCCAAGTTATTGTTGCTCATTGTGTATTTATTCCTTGTGTTATCTTTCTATTATTTTTCTATTTTTCTCTGCATTGTTGGAAAGGGCCCCCTTCAGTAAGCATTTCACTGTTCGTCTACACCTGTTGTTTACGAAGCAGGTGACAAATAACACTTGATTTGGATTTGATTTGACAGACTAGCATGGTGTCAGTGGAGGGCCTGACTAAGTTGGTGGACCCGTCCCAGCTGACAGACGACTTTGAAGGCTCTCTGGAGTACAACCACGAGGAGTGGATGGATCTGCGCGTGGCCCTGGAGGAGTTCATGGGCTCGGCTGTGCACCTCCTCTCCCGCCTGGAGGACCTTCAGGAGCTGCTGGCCAAGAAGGAGTTCCCGGTGGACGTGGAGGGCTCCCGGCGGCTCATCGACGAGCACACGCAGCTCAAGAAGAAGGTGATGAAGGCTCCCGTGGAGGAGCTGGACAGGGAGGGCCAGAGGCTGCTTCAGTGTATTCGATCTAGTGATGGGTTTTCTGGGAGGAACTGCATCTCGGGTAGCGCTGACTTCCAGAGCGTGGTGCCTAAGATCGCCAGCCTGCTGGACAAGCTGCACTCCACCAGACAGCACCTGCACCAGATGTGGCATGTCCGCAAGCTCAAGCTGGACCAGTGTTTCCAGCTCCGCCTCTTTGAGCAGGACGCAGAGAAGGTGAGTGACCAAACTCAGAGGTCTAGAAACATTCACAATAAAACAATTTCTGCTGAGTTGATCTCTGAATTGAAAACCTTTATGTCCATTGAAATATTTTATGGACTTTTGTCTTTAACTCGTGGTTAAAAACATGCAAATCTAAGTAAAATTACAAACAAAACATACTCAGACAACATGATATAGATGATACCAATGATCTCTGCTAACAGAATAACACAAATGAACGCACAGTACATTAAATACACTGGTGATTTGACGTTCATAATATAATAAGGGCGTTTACCTAGTAAGACCATTCTAATTGCCAAACGTGTGCCTTGTGTACAGTAAGGCAGACAAGCGTTGACATGGAATTTATATTAAAAGGTTGCAAACTGATTGAGAGTTTTTTCACATATAAATATCTCTGAGCCTTGGATGCAAATATTTATCCTAGAGACACATTGTGAAAGTCCTCAGTATGACAGCGATTAACACACTTTGGGCTAGATGTTATTTGAGGTCTAGGGTGCATCCCAAATGGCCCTCAATCCCCTACTGTATATAGTGCAATACTTTTGACCAGAGCCCTCTGGGCCCTGGTCAAAAGTGTACAGATAGGGTGACATTTGGGACACAGACGTTCTCTGTTTATATGGAGGGCCTGAATACATAAACGCTGGCATTTTGTTTATTTATTTGAAACACATATTAAATGGGATATAATAACAGCCTGTGCTTTTAGAAGGATATGTGCTTTTACAAGATTTAGAAAAAACAGAACAGTTCAGTACCTCATTCCCGAGATGCTATTTTAGGGAATAAACATGTATTTTGCCCACTTTTCCAATTTGTGAGGTATTTTTAAGTGTGTATTAAAAACTATTTATTCTCCTCTACGCACACATCTCCCTTGACAATGGCAGTAATGTTGTCCAGATGAACCCAAAGGTATATGTAATAATTTCATAATCATTTTAAGGTCATTTTTTTTGTTTTTAAAGGAAAACCTCATATTGCCTAAATACCCCCAAACCCATTAGGAACAACACAACAGCAGCAATATGACCTCATGTTAGGACCTATATAACTCTATATAACTATATAACTATATAACTCAGGTCAGAGACACAGGTGAGCCTGCAAGAAAAGGTGGTTGTATTTAGATGACAATGATGATCACATATTCAAAACAATGTTTTACATTGCCAAGTCATCTGCCGTTTCTCAATGCAACCGGACAAATGAACGAAAACAAATAAACTAAAGTCAAATGGCCACACAGCTAGTGTATACAGAGAGAAAGGAAGAAAAACGCCCTTCTCCTAACCATGCAATATTCCCTCCAAGACCACACTCCCCCCAATATACCCTACAATGATGAAGTAGTAGGCCAATGCCTGCTGGATTCTAGACAAAGGCCTTCATTTGGATAAGTGCAGTCAGTCCCTTTTCTAATGACAGTGGAGCCCCATGGTGCCTCTGATGATTAGGCCAGGCCCAGATAAAGATTAATTTCCCTGGGGACAATGCCAATTAAGGTCTGGCACACATACTCTGTCTGTCCCTCCATGTGTCCTCTCCAATTGGTCTGTGATTGGTTACTAACACTGCACTAACAATGTGTTACACAACGCACACTCTAACAGGATTACTACAGCAGTTCACCTACTGGTCGTATTGTAAGCTCAGATTCCATAAGACTATTTTAATTCAGATCCGACCGAGCACTTGGACATTCATAGTAGCGTTTGTGGTTGCACACCTGCACTCCAGCCATTTGAACAGTGATTGTAAACACTGAGCGTATTATAACAGGGCACCTTTGAAGCTCAAGCATTAATAAGGGTATTTTTCTTAACAATGACATGAAATTGTCAGTGTGCAGCCCCAGTAAAGGCACTACATATCTGTGTGGATCAGGATCAAAGGGAACAATAACAGACAGGGGGGAAGATGGAGGGGAGGATAGACACATGTTTATTTTGTCCTCCTGAGGAGGAGGTCCTCCATAATGACCTCATGTGCTCTCTTTGGGCAGCACCCCAAATGGCACCCTATTCCCTACATAGGGGACCTATTTTAACCAGTAAATGCTCAGTAAAAGGTCACAATAAGGTGCAGAGCTTTTCATTTGACTGCTGGGGGGGCTAGGAGACCCAAAACTACACTAAAACCATTGACACCTGAGTGCAGTTTTTAAGGGATTGTTAAATAAATGTTAACTTTGGTTGTAATATTATCAGCATTGTCAGAACAATTTTTTTTTGATTATTCCATGCAAAACAATTTAGCAGCAAATAACTACATGCTTTTCATGATCAGTAAACATCAATTGATTATGTAATTTCTGATACGTGAGGGTAGCCTCATGATATCTCTATATTGGCCACCATTAATTTGATATTTGAGTGACCTAAAATTAAAGGGAACTCAAGTATGAGTGGTTTAGGTCAATTACCCATCCTTTGTGGGCTCTGCTTGACAAGCTACCAGTAGAAAAGGTGTACAGTTGGCTAAACAGAGTGATAAGTAGACCTAATGTACTTTTTTCCAACCAACGTAGGCCTACCTAGTGAAGTTAGCTAACATGATCCCCTTTTCAACGTTGTTTTTAACCGTGTTTAATCCTGATTGCTGCTGACAGACATGATAGGCTACGTTGATTGATGGACCATGTCAAATTGGCTAGCTAGCTAATAACAGATTGCGTCAATATGGCTAGTTAACACGTTAACTTTCAGGGGATAAACTGGATGGTATTTGCTTGCCATCTATAGTGGTGATGACAGCAGTCAGACTGACTACTTTACAAGGACGAGGACTTGCCAATGCCAAGCACTTTGCAAAAGCATAATCTCTGGTGAAGCAAACTAAACGACACGTTGTTTGCCTAGCTAGCTAGCTACGTGCCAAGTGGACAGTCTACCCTACGTATCTGAAAATACATGATCAATAAATATTTACTGATCATGAAAAGTATGTAGTTACTTGTTGTATAACTCTGATAGAGCTAAATGTTGGAATAATCGGAAATGTATAGTTTTGACTATGTTCTTCAAGAGGTGATGATATTAAAAACCAAATATTTATAACATTTATTGAACAACAGTGGTGAACCGTGACTATAGGACCTAGACTTTCAGAGGGACCAAAAATCTTCCAACATATTGTAACGACCCTGGGTTTATAAGCGCGGAAATCGACTCTGCCGCTTGAGCATGCTTTTGCGGCACAGTCGATAGCGCGCCGGACCTCGGGCTAGAAGGTCGAGGGTTCGAGACCTGCTCCCTGCTGTTTCATTACAATATTGTATCAAACAAAAAAATTACAGAAAACATTGCATCACTTAATGCGCCCGACATTATATCTTCTGTAGTCAGTAGTCAGACCATTCTAATTCAGGTGAAGGAGGAGCAATACTTTTTGATGACATTATGAATGAATCGAACAGGCCTGGCCGCGCTTCAGGCTGCCGCACACACGGAGACAGAACCGCCATGGGCACAACATGACACACAGCATCAAATAATGCACTGTTTACACTACTTATGGCACCAACACCACTTTCACACTATCACCAATAGCGACAACAAACCGTGTCAACAAACCGTGTCATGTTGCTGAATGTACCGTGACCGTAATACCATGGTGTTTAAGGAGAGACAATTTTGTCCAAACACATAGACACGGCTGACGGACAGGTGACAGCAGTCACACACAGCATCAAATAATGTTAAAGCATAAGCAGCCCATTCACTCCAGTAGGCCCCATGAAATCAGACCAATACAAAAGCACAACCATTTCATGTCCAAAATGAAGTTAACAAAGTAGCTATTACTTCCCATTGCAAATACATTTTTTCACGTTCATCAAACTGACCGGTGATCTAAAGTTTCAATGCAACAATGTTCCACGGTCATCATTTTCCAAGATATAGCTAACAGCAAGCGAGTTACAACAAAAACATTGTGCCACTCACCAGATTGAAAATGTATCTTGAAAAGAGTGATGCTAACAAATTGAAGTCGATAACAGCTGCTGCAGCCGCTGTTGCCATTGGCACTCTACTACAACACAAGCTAGCTAACGTTACTAGCGTTAGCGCGGGAAAACTACTGCTTGCGACACTGATTATTTTCTCTTGCGCTCTTCTAGATTTTATGGCAGACTACAACCTATTAGTGTATTACCGCCATCTACTCTATTGGCTGTTTATTAGCCTCCTATTCTGTATTATGAATTATTATTATTAAATGTTTGTTGTATTATGAATTCGCAGTGGTGGGCCGTCAGGGCCAGCAAGGCCTTCTCTGCTGGCCTAAACATCATCAGAATTTTTTATTTTTTTTTAAATATATTTTCCCACAAATATGTATTCAATTATTCCCCAGAGTAAGAGTTATACTCTTCATTTCATAGCTTTCCTCTCGGTTGCACTGCTTCCAGCCCCAGGTTGAGATTTGGAGGGCTGGTCTTTATGTTAGATCTTTTATCCAATCATATTCAGCCATCATGTGTTGCCAGGGGTCTAAAATCTGCCCTCAGGCCTTCAGAATCAACAGTGCGGGCGCTTGTAGCTTATAGTGAATGGAAATGAAAATTGTGTCAACCAATCAGCTTTAGAGTTGGCTATTGTACGCCTGCTGGCTGGCTCCAGTGTTACACAGGAGCCAGCTAGCAGGCGTAGTGCGTGCACGTCTTTTGATTGGATTACCAATATTGAGAGGCAGGTCCTATGGGCAGGTCTATGCAGATCTAGGAAACTGAATTTGATAAACTAATTAATTTGCGTACTACTAAGCTGTTTTTTCAACCCACAATGGCGGAAGGAGGAGAAGATATCGATTTGGTCGAGGATATAATTATAACGCCATTCTCAAGACGAACTGTTCAAGAAAAGTTAGACATTGTAAGGAGAGGTCGTCCGACGCCGACGCTACAAAGCCTGTCACAGGCGGGAAAGGGGTTCGTTCGCTCGCCACTTTCAAAGTTCCAACTACGAGCGCTATGGCTCCGAGAAGCACTGCAAACTACTGCTGGGAATGCCTATTATTTGCAGTGATCGATTTGGTGTTTGGAGCCACACTGGCTTTGCAAATTTGAGTTGTCTAACCAAGGCAGCAACGAGACACCAAAGTACGGCTGGGCACTTACAAGCAATGGTGCTTTTGAAAACTTTTGGGGACACCGGAGTGGATCTACAGCTCAGCGAACAAGCGCGCAGGGCAACGCAGCTGCACAATGGTGAAGGGAAATATTGCAAAAGGTGAAGGGAAATATTGAAAAGACTCATTGATTGTGTCATGTTGTGACCACCAAAGAAAAGGATTTGTTCTATTCAGTAATAATTCCTTGATAAAAAAGTAATAAAATACTAGCCAATCAGCATCGAGCTAAACTGAGTGAGCTCAGCTGTGAATGGTCCTGGCGCACCAAAAAAAGGTGTCAAGGGAAGCCAATTTGGATTTGGCTTCTCACCAAACGTCATTGAGTTGTTGCATGTCTTTGCATTGTTGTTCTCCGGTGGTTAGCTAGCTAGCTCAAATAGGCCCTTTCTTAAATTAGCCATGGATGGAGATAGGGATTTGGACTTGTGGTTTTACTTAATTCTCCGTACTTACCAATTATTATAACACCGATTCTGATCCAATCATAAATTCGTACATTGTGCCCCTGGCCTGTTCAACATGCAGCTAGATGTAGTAGGCTAATGTTAACTAGTTGGCCTGGCGCATTGTTGCCCATGAAAGGAAGTTAGGCTAGCGAGCAAGCATTTTAGCCTGGTAGCTTAGGACAACAACAATTTAAAGAGTGTACTGTAAGACAGAGTCATAGACCGTTTAGGCAACATGAAAGAGGAGGATGCCATTGGCGTTTCTCTACAAGTAGGGTGAGTGAACATGTTTTTTTCTACTTGCAAGCACGCACACGGGCATTCACACATAAATCAGTACCATGGACAGCCACATCATATTTAGATTACATTTATTGGACTACATAGTTGTTGGTATCTTTTAGTTGTCACTCCATAGATGATTAGATGATGTTGAAATGCTGGCGTTGAAATAGTGGAGGCAGTTTTCTTTGACTTGCACTAACTATCCGTGTTTCTAAATCAATAGTCGTTTAGCAATCCAAAAATGGAAACATTAACTTGCTTGACCATGCCATAGGTAATTTAACTGTTTGTTACATGCAATATGTTTTGTGGACTTCACCGGATAAATGTTGCTCTCCGGTTTTGTGATGAAACAAAGGTGTGATGAATTTATTCTGCCACTGTGTCTTCTTATTGTCTCGGCCTTAGGTGTCAAAACATATGATTGAATTAACAGGTTAAAGAACAAACAACGCAATTATCACAACACATAGGTTGTAATATGTTTTTTTCCCCCTGGCTTGGCTTCCCCTGTGATTTTACCCACGCACCGCTACTGGTGATATGACCTATAGGGATTCTGGTGCCATTTGGGACCCAGTCAAAATGAACAATTACTGCTCCTCTCACCTGGCCTCCACGCCGCCGTCTTCCTCTCCCATCATGCACTTGTAATGATCAACGCCATATGATGGAAAAAATCGCACATGGGTTTTAGTCAGGAGAGTTTTGGATTAAAATCGATGTTGTGCTCCATAGAGGAAAAAATACCTCTTTGATGCAATCAATATATTTCTTTCAGGGAATATGTCATTTTTACAGAGTACATTTTAGGTTTATGATTTGGAAGAAGTTGTTGTTCATTTAGGATAATGATATACAGAATAGAATCACCCTTTTGAAAACTCTTTTGTTGCCGAGAATTTTCCTGCACTGCAGGAAAAGCAAACTTGTAGTGCAAACGGTTCCTCATCGTCAAGTGAACATGATGGGGAGTCATTTATCAGCAACTGCACTGAGCCAGAATTTGGCCCCCCTAAAAAAAGCAAACAGTCATTGAGCTAATTATTCTTTAGCCAGCTTCTCTCTGTTTGATTTGTAAATTATTAGATTAAGATGTCAAGATGTCATTTAATAAGCAAGACAAGTTAGGGAATTTATAAGTATCGTTTCAATCATATGGTCTTTTGACAATAAAGTTGATTAAATCAAACCCTACTTTGAGGGTAAGAAATATGATTCAAAACCAAAATATACGGAGGACCACTTTTTCCAAGCCACTTCTCTGCTTTTCCCATTCTATTTGCTAAAGTTATTGCTTATTGAAAGAAAAGGCATTGTAACTTTTTACTGCAATTGATCATGGTTTAGTAGGATAATAATTACCATAGCACTATTCATTAAAAAAACGTCTAAATCGGAACAAATTGTCTATAGCAACACCTGCTCCGTAATCTGTTATATCAGTACAAACACATCAGACAACTCATTCCTTTTATAAGGACTTACATTGGAAGGCAGCGCTGAGAGGTCACACTAGCGCCAATGTTTAATTAACAGCTCAATCAAACCTGATTAAATATATGTATTCTAATGTTGCAGGCTCTTCAGAGCGGGGGTGTAAAGCTGCTGGCCTGGAGGGCTGTCCTAATGTGACCCTATAATCAGCCTTGTCACGCCATCGTTATTTAATTTTTGATCATATACTTGAGTGTACTGTACAGGATTTTAATAAAGAGCGATGGCAAGCCTCCCAATGACTTGCTTTTCGTTAAATCCAATCATTAGTGTATAATTAAGACCAGAGAGAGGACTACAGTATCATGTAAAGCACTGAATGTTTATCTGCCTTGTCCTAGGATGGTCTAGTGGTCTAAGCCGCTGCCTCTGGATCACATATACTGCTGAAGCATGGGTTCAAATCCAGCTGTTTGCTGTGCCTCTTTCTCGATCCTGTCCAATACACCGAAAATGAAATAATGTCTGTCTGCTGTGCCGGGATGAGTTACAACAGCTAAACTATTAATGGGAATGTCTAATAATCATCATGATGATTATATATAATATGCCTTATATATGCTGTTTATATGCGTGCAAGCCGTGCATTCATTTCTGTATGGGTGGTTCCAGCGGGAATCGAACCCAAAAGCGCCATGCCCTAACAACTGAGGACCAGTAACCCAACCTAACATTATGTATCTGTGTTTGTTCCCACCATAGATGTTTGACTGGATCAGTCACAATAAGGAAGTGTTCCTGCAGAGCCACACAGAGATCGGAGTCAGCTACCAACACGCCGTGGACCTCCAGACGCAGCACAATCACTTTGCCATGAATTCTATGGTATGTGAGGACTATGTGGTGTGTGAGGACTATATGGGGTGTGGGGACTAAATGGGGTGTGGCAACTATGTGGGGTGAGAGGACTATGTGGTGTGAGAGGACTATGTGGTGTGAGAGGATATGTGGTGTGAGAGGACTATGGGGTGTGAGAGGACTATGGGGTGTGAGAGGACTATGGTGTGTGAGGACTATGGGGTGTGTGAGGACTATGGGGTGTGTGAGGACTATGGGGTGTGTGAGGACTATGTGGTGTGTGAGGACTATGTGGTGTGTGAGGACTATGTGGTGTGTGAGGACTATGTGGTGTGTGAGGACTATGTGGTGTGTGAGGACTATGTGGTGTGTGAGGACTATGTGGTGTGTGAGGACTTTCTGCAGTGTATGGGGATGGGGGACCTAATAATATGGATGACATCAATACTCTTTGAGTCATGAATCAGTGATTTCACTTTGAATGAGCGGAGTAAAAGCGGAATTATTGAAAGAGAGACTGGTCGATGTTCGAGGAGCGAGTCAAAAAGCCTTTCAAATACTGTATTAGTATTTCAAATAGGGTTGTGAAAGAAACATGCTCGTACAGCTACCAATGATGTCGCGCAGGCCACTGGCGATGGAGCGCTGAAGTCCGTTTTGCATATGAACACACACGTTCAGATTAGTATTGCTCTACTGAAATAGCAGGCTACTTCCTCAATGTTGATGTGATTTCCTCTGCTTCTACTCACCAGTTACACTGCCATTAAAATGACTGTTAGGATGTTTCCCAAATGGCACCATGTTACCTACATGGCCCTGGTCATAAGTAGTGCACTAAATAGGGAATAGGGTGCCTTTTGAGATACACCTTAGAGTAGGGAATGGCCTCTACTGCAGTTTTGCTCTGACAGAATGAAGACATGTTTGGTGCTATTTGGTTCAGAAATCAAGCCACATACAGTGCTGAGAAAAAATATTTGCCCCCCTTCTAATTTTCTCTACTTTTCCATATTTTTGATACTGAATGTTATCAGATCTTCAACCAAAACCTAATATTAGATAAAGGTGAACAAATAACATAACAATTACATACTTATTTAATTTATTTAATAAACAAAGTTACAGTATGCAACACCCAATGCCCCTGTGTGAAAAAGTAGTTGCACCCTTGCACTCAATAACTGGTTCTGCCACCTTTAGCTGCAAAGACACCATTCAAATGTTTCCTGATCAGATCTCTCGCGTTGCTGTGGAGGAATTTTGGCCCATTCTTCCATGCAGAAATATTTTAACTCAGCGACATTTGTGGGTTTTCAAGCATGAACTGCTAATTTCAAGTCCTGGCACAACGTCTCAATTGGGATTAGGTCTGGACTTTGACTAGGCCATTCCAAAACTTCAAATGTGTTGCTTTTTAGTCGTGCAGGTCCAGGTCCTGAGGCAGAAAAGCATTCCCAAACCATCACACTACCACCATGCTTGACCGTTGGTATGAGGTGCTTACTGTAGAATGCCGTGTTTGGTTTCCACCAGGCATAATGGAACCCATGTCAATTACTTTCTTTTTCACACAGGGGAATTGAGTGTTGCATAACTTTGTTCATTTAATTAATGAAATAAGTATCAATTTTTTGATTATTTGTAAACGCAGGTTTCCTTGATCTAATATTAGGTTTTGGTTGAAGTTCTGATAATATTCAGTATAAAAAATATGCAAAAATAGAGACAATCCAGAAAGGGGGCAAATCATTTTTCCCGGCACTGTATGTACCAAACACACCACACGCACATGCACATTTGAATGGCATGGAAAGTCCTTCTAGCATTTAGGGGGGTAGATCAGCTTTGATATTGTTGATAGATTGTGCCTTCCATCAGAGTTATTGTCTGCATCATTTCCAATCCCCCATATATATATGTGTCAATATATACATAAAATATATATATATATATATATATATATATATATATTTGAATATATTTTCACCTAACCCTAACACCCCTATTAAACTAATGGACAACAACACTTCTACTTCCAGCTTATACATACTAAATACATTATACAGACACAGTATATTTTTCAATACTTATATATTTTGGGTTTTTAGTCCCATTCTAGCCTTCTATTGCCATTTCCAGCCTTGATTCTCAGTGTGTGATGTTTTTATTGTATTTTTTACAATAAAAAACCTCCCCACTCAGAGGCAGCTTGGCTCTCACTGAAGAACCACTCTCTCTCACTCTCTCTCTCTTTCTCTCTCTCTCTCGCTTGCTCCCCCCTACACTCTCTCTCTTGCTCCCCCCACTCTCTCTCTCTCTCTCTTTCTCTGTCTCTCTCACTATCTCTCTCTCCCTCTCTCTGCTCATACAGACTCCTAAATCATGCTGTTATTATGTTTTGACGTGTCTTGGCTCAGCGTGTTCAGCATGTAGCTACCATGTCTGAACGTAGTTCACTAAGCCCTGCTTTAAACCAACGAGCTGTTTGTTTTTATGCCTTCATTAGCAGTTCTAATCAGGTTAGCGGTAAATAAAGCCCACGGTGGGTGCATCATGTGAAGCTGATAAATGGTTGGGCCTAAAGCGGCCAGAGATGATTAAACTCCCATAGTGGAGGGATGGATGGGTGGGTTTTGTGGACTACAGAGCCAGATGGTAGCACAGAGGATGTACATTTCTGTCTACCTGTTTGTGTGTGAGTGTCAAAGACATCAGGGGTGGCCTGCCAGAGAGTGAGCGATTCAGTCAAAGCTGCAGAATTCTGTCACGCTTGTTGTCGCTAAGCTCTACACCCTAATTTAATGTCGGACTGGCTCACAGGTCATACAGTATCTCTGTAGCATTGAATGTTTAGCTAATAAGCGATACTACATTGCTAGGTATAGCTAGACACGCCACAGATTTCTTCATTTGTTTGTCCACTTGGATTCAGTCATCTCTATGTATGAATAAATCAAATCAAATCAAGTTTATTTGTCACGTGCGCCGAATACAACAGGTGTAGACCTTACAGTGAATTGCTTACTTACAGGCTCTAACCAATAGTGCAAAAAAGGTATTAGGTGAACAATAGGTAAGTAAAGAAATAAAACAACAGTAAAAAGACAGGCTATATACAGTAACGAGGCTACATACAGACACCGGTTAGTCAGGCTGATTGAGGTAGTATGTACATGTAGATATGGTTAAAGTGACTATGCATATATGATGAACAGAGAGTAGCAGTAGCGTAAAAGAGGGGTTGGTGGGTGGCGGGACACAATGCAGATAAACCGGTTAGCCAATGTGCGGGAGCACTGGTTGGTCAGGCCAATTGAGGTAGTATGTACATGTAGGTATGGTTAAAGTGACTATGCATATATGATAAACAGAGAGTAGCAGCGTAAAAGAGGGGTTGGCGTGTGGTGTGTGGCGGGACACAATGCAGATAGTCCGGGTAGCCAATGTGCAGGGCCACCGGTTAGTCAGCCCAATTGAGGTAGTATGTACGTGAATGTATAGTTAAAGTGACTATGCATATATGATAAACAGAGAGTAGCAGCAGTGTAAAAAAGAGGGGTTGGGGGGGCACACAATGCAAATAGTCCGGGTAGCCATTTGATTACCTGTTCAGGAGTCTTATGGCTTGGGGGTAAAAATTGTTGAGAAGCCTTTTTGTCCTAGACTTGGCACTCCAGTACCCCTTGCCATGCGCTAGTAGAGAGAGCAGTCTATGACTGGGGTGGCTGGGGTCTTTGACAATTTTTAGGGCCTTCCTCTGACACCGCCTGGTGTAGAGGTCCTGGATGGCAGGCAGCTTAGCCCCAGTGATGTACTGGGCCGTACACACTACCCTCTGTAGTGCCTTGCGGTCAGAGGCCGAGCAATTGCCGTACCAGGCAGTGATGCAACCGGTCAGGATGCTCTCGATGTTGCAGCTGTAGAACGTTTTGAGGATCTCAGGACCCATGCCAAATCTTTTCAGTTTCCTGAGGGGGAATAGGCTTTGTTCTGCCCTCTTCACGACTGTCTTGGTGTGTTTGGACCATTCTAGTTTGTTGGTGATGTGGACACCAAGGAACTCGAAGCTATCAACCTTCTCCACTACAGCCCCGTCGATGAGAATGGGGGTGTGCTCGGTCCTCCTTTTCCTGTAGTCCACAATCATCTCCTTAGTCTTGGTTACGTTGAGAGATAGGTTGTTATTCTGGCACCACCCGGCCAGGTCTTTGTCCTCCTCCCTATAGGCTGTCTCGTCGTTGTAGGTGATCAGGCCTACCACTGTTGTGTCGTCTGCAAACTTAATGATGGTGTTGGTGTCATGCCTGGCCATGCAGTCGTGGGTTAACGGGGAGTACAGGAGGGGACTGAGCACGCACCCTTGGGGAGCTCCAGTGTTGAGGATCAGCGTGGCAGATGTGTTGCTACCTACCCTCACCACCAGGATCCAGTTGCAGTGGGAGGTGTTTAGTCCCAGGATCCTTAGCTTAGTGATGAGCTTTGAGGGTACTATGGTGTTGAACGCTGAGCTGTAGTCAATGAATAGCATTCTCACATAAGTGTTGCTTTTGTCCAGGTGAGAAAGGTCAGTGTGGAGTGCAATAGAGATTGCATCATCTGTGGATCTGTTTGGGCAGTATGCAAATTGGAGTGGGTTTAGGGTTTCTGGGATAATGGTGTTGATGTGAGCCCTTACCAACCCTTCAAAGCACTTCATGGCTACGGACGTGAGTGCTACGGGTCTGTAGTCATTTAGGCAGGTTGCCTTTGTGTTCTTTGGGACTATGGTGGTCTGCTTGAAACATGTTGGTATTGCAGACTCAATCAGGGACATGTTGAAAATGTCAGGGAAGACACCTGCCAGTTGGTCATCACATGCCCGGAGCACACGTCCTGGTAATCCGTCTGGCCCTGCAGCCTTGTGTATGTTGACCTGTGTAAAGGTCTTACTCACGTCGGCTACGGAGAGAGTGATCACACAGTCGTCAGGAACAGCTGATGCTCTCATGCATGCCTCAGTGTTGCTTGCCTTGAAGCGAGCATAGAAGTGGTTTAGCTCATCTGGTAGGCTCGTGTCACTGGGCAGCTCGCGGCTGGGCTTCCCTTTGTAGTCTGTAATAGTTTGCAAGCCCTGCCACATAAGACGAGCGTCGGAGCCGGTGTTCAATCTTAGCCCTGTATTGACACTTTGCCTGTTTGATGGTTGGTCGCAGGGCTATAAGGAGTAAATAGATCCTGAATTCAATAAAAAAATATCCTGAATTTAATTAAATATATCCCGAATGAAAGGAAATAGATCCTGAATTAAATGATATTGACCCCTCAAACTCAACTCTGGACCTCGAAGCCAGTTCCACTTCTTTTTTTTAGGGACTGATTAGACCTGGGACACCAGGTGTGTGCAATTAATTATCAGGTAGAATAGAAAACCAGCTCCGGACCTCATCGGGTACAAGTTGAATACCCCTAATATAGACCCTGGATCTTTTCCCATAATATATTATGTCTTCTCTATGTGTGCCCCTCCCTCGGTGCAGAATGCCTATGTGAACATCAACCGGATCATGTCGGTGGCGTCGCGGCTGTCGGAGGCGGGCCACTACGCCTCGCAGCAGATCAAACAGATCTCGGCCCAGCTGGACCAG
Source organism: Salvelinus fontinalis (assembly GCF_029448725.1). Taxonomy (NCBI): domain Eukaryota; kingdom Metazoa; phylum Chordata; class Actinopteri; order Salmoniformes; family Salmonidae; genus Salvelinus; species Salvelinus fontinalis. The sequence continues at coordinate 10,845,766 of NC_074683.1, forward strand.
GAGTGGAAGAGCTTCGCCGCCGCCCTGGATGAACGCAGCACCATCCTGGCCATGTCAGCTGTCTTCCACCAGAAGTCGGAACAGGTTGGCAGTAGACAGTAGGCCTACGGGCTGCAACCCTCATACTGTTGTCACTCAGTCACATAGCCCTGAATTCTACCTAACTGGAAGTCTGAGCACGTAACTCAAACATTTGTGTAAAACATGTACTGACGTCAAAGGGGGATTTGCATGACAATTCAAGCGTTGCATCAACGCTTTGACCATCCTTCAAGCCCACAGGCCGTCTGAGAGAGATTGTAGTGTCAGTGTTGTCCTGTATTTCTCTGGCTGTTGCCTGTTGCTGTGTAGAGGTCGTTAAGATAGACCTGCGTTGCCTTGGCAGCAGCTGCTATGATGCAGATTGTTTGGGGCTACAGGTGTGCCTGTCGGCTGTAGACTATGCTGCTTTACAGAGAGCCAGGCAGGCAGGCGGGGTCCAGGGTTTCCTCAGCCTCTCATAAAGAGGGTCTGCCTGCCTACCTGCTTCCCTCCCTCCCTGCTTCCCTACCTCCCTTCCTCCCTCCCTGCCGGCCTCTGTCTATGAAATTTATCCCAGGGCACTGTTGATTGATCTATCTGTCTCTGTTCTGTTGTGTGAATATGTCTCTTTGGCCTGTGTTCATACAGTTCCTGGCTGGGGTGGAGGCCTGGTGTAAGATGTGTAGTGAGGGGGGACTGCCCTCGGATATGCAGGACCTGGAGCTGGCCATCCACCACCACCAGACCCTCTACGAACAAGTGACCCAGGCCTACACCGAGGTGAGACACCCTCACAACACAAACCAGGGTTGGGGTGAATTCCATTTCAATCCCGGTCAATTCAGGAAGGACACTAAGATTTCAATTATTTTCAATGCTTTTCAATTAGGAATTTGAACATTTGGATTTGGAATTTGGTTTACTTTATGAATTGATATGGTATTGTCCCCAACCCTGACACTCACCCAGTGTCAGGGTTGTGTGCGGAGAATATTTGGAGTCAAACGCAGGACACAGTGTTGAGCGAAAACCACAGTGTTTTACTCAAATAAATGCAAAATTCCACAAATGGAAAATAACCAGATACATATACGTATCAACAACAACGCCTAACGCACAAACAATCACGGACAAAACAGAAATGAAAGCCAGAGGGTTAAATAGGGAACATGATGGTGGAATTGAAACCAGGTGTGTATAATACAGACAAAACAAAACAAAACTGAAAAATGGATCGATGGTGACTAGAAAGCCGGTGACGTCGACCGCCGAACACCACCCGAACAAGGAGAAGGGCCGACTTCGGCGGAAGTCGTGACACCCAGTTAGAGCACTGACTAAACTCAGGTTTATAGTGGCATTCTGTGCTAGTTTAAGATCCCACCACATAGCTTTTAAGGGGAATGACAACAATTGTAATCCCCCTTTTATATGAGATATATACGATGGTTTTTAAAAGACTGTCATAAGTTATCTTAACATTATCATCAGCAATCTAAGCATGGATGTACACTGCATATAAAGTTGAAATATTGCCCTTAAATGAAACAGTCCTTAAATCAGATCGTATCAGACACAAAACTCTTTCACGTAAACGTTACCCTGTACTACAGTTTTATATCAAATAGGACCTTTACCCGCCACATTGAATCCATCTGCATTGCACCATGTGTGACACATGGCCTGTTATGCAGTATGTGGACCACTGTCCTTCCATGTCAGATTTACTCCCCACAGAAGATCCTGTATGATGATAGGTTTGTGGTGGCGTAGCATTTCACTAGATGACAAGCTCTCCACTGACTTTTGTCCTCCTTGGTAGTTTTATTTTAGTATCGTCTCTGAAAAGGTTGCTATAAACGTCTCTGGTTTGAACCAAAAAAAGAAAGGCTTTGCTGTTCTCTTACATATTGTGCCACAGATGAAGAAGAGAAAAAAAAAATCATCCTAATGCACAAGAAAGTGCAAGTAATTTAGCGATTTCCACTGGAAATGAAATTACAGCTTTGACTTTGCTTAATTTAGGACGGTGCATGTGCAGCTAGAACAGAACAGAGGTGATTAGCAAGGAACTGACTTTCAAATTCCTTATTTTCCTCAAACTTTTCTTTCCACATAATGAAACTAAGATTTGACTGACATGACAAGCTTCGAGATTAATTGTGATACTGTATCTAATGCAGTCATAGAGTTTCAAAATTCGGAGACATTCTCAAAATTCCCGGGTTCACAAAAAAATCGTGAAATCGGGAGGAAATACAGGAATCCTCGAAATGGGATTGATGGAGAACCTGGGAATTTTGCTGGAATTTTGCAACCCTGCAGATTTCGACAGTCAAATAGGGGGTGCTTATATTTGTCCTGTTTCAATGCATGTACAAGTGTGAGGTGTGAAATGGAAATGTGTTTTTTGCATATCCCATCTCCCCCTGAGACACCCTCAGATAGTGGGGTTACCGCCAGGGATCAGACATTAATGACGGTGACCCTGGAGCAATTAGGGTAAAGTGCTTTGCTCAAGGGCAGATAGACAGATTTATTTTCACCTTGGGGATTTGAACTAGCAACCTTTGGGTTGCTGGCCCAATGCTCTAACTGCTACGCAAGAGCTAGGCTAATCCTACTAATAGGGGTGGCAGGTAGCCTAGTGGTTAGAGCGTTGGGCCAGTAACCGAAAGTTTGCTGGATCGAATCCCTGAGCTGACAAGGTAAAAATCTGTTGTTCTGCCCCTGAACAAGGCAGTTAACCCACTGTTCCCCAGTAGGCTGTCATTGTAAATAAGAATTTGTTCTTAACTGACTTGCCTAGTTAAATAAAGGTAAAAAAAAATAATAATAATAATAATAAATAAATATCACATCCCTCTCTGTCAAAAGGTCAGTCAGGATGGCAAGGCACTGCTGGATGTCCTCCAGAGACCATTGAGCCCGGGGAACTCGGAATCTCTGACGGCCACAGCCAACTACTCCAAGGCGGTCCACTGTATCCTGGACGTGGTCCACGAGGTCCTGCACCACCAGAGACGCCTGGAGAGCATCTGGCAGCACCGCAAGGTCCGCCTGCACCAGAGGCTACAGCTCTGTGTGTTCCAACAGGACGTCCAACAGGTAACTAGCATCGTGTTTATATACACGTGCACACACCAGAGTATTTGAGCGGTTGGAAATTCCACTCATCGCTCTCGGATTGGTCTTTGCACACCGTTCTGGCGCTCAGCATCTTTTTCCCCGCTCTGCAAAAAAATCGCTCAGCGCTCACAGGGCGAAAAAAATGCCACTCCATTCCTTTTTTTTCCCGTTTATTTTTTTCATTTAACAAATACTTTTGTGACTATGTACCATTTGGTTTTGAAGTAGGCTGTCGTAACATTTCAGCATCATGTCGTAGGCTATTAAACAAGGGCTTACCTACAGTAGGTGATAGGCTGTGGCCACTGTGTTAAAAAACAAATCGCTTTTTCTCTAATCTATTCATCATCAGATACTTCAGTTGTAACTGGCTCTGTTGCGCCTCACATTTGACAGTTGCTAGACAACTTCAACACTGTTACAAACTTAGCTCCACGCCGCTCACATGCCCTGGCAAACCCACACAGGCCATCCGTCCAACAGGAAACAGTAAGATGGCCAGTGCTCGGCCTCCTACTGTACACCACTAACTGTATTGTAAATAGCAAAATGAACATGACGACACAGTGTAAATTAAATGCTGCATCTTGAATCATATGTTGGTGGCCTCTTCAGTCACTTGTCAGGGCTGTGGGAGTTGTAAGGACTTAGATGTAGCCTATAGAAATGCTTTATGGCACACTAGTTTAGTAACAGTATGAGGTTAGTAGGTCACGGTGTCAATCTGCTCTGTAGAACATGAGTCATTTATTGTTTTGGTTGAGCCCATTTTAGAGAACACAGTTCCTTGCCCTGATGCTGCAGCAAAATATGAATTTACATCTCATAACTCATATAACTCATGTTGACTCCGGGTTTGAAAAAGGAGTCCATATTTCAAACGAGCAATGTGAAGAAACAGGAGTTTTTCATGAGCAGAATTTTTATTCTAATATTTCTCATCTGGAACGTGCTCAGGAGGACAATTAGTATCCCTTGCGTTGGCCATTTTGGAGAAGGATGAGCTGCAGTCTGGGAGTGCGTCCCAAATGGCACCCTATTCCCTATTTAGTGCACTACTTTTTTACCAGGGCCTATACAGAATGGCGCTGGCATGTACAGTATAGCGGCCGTTTTACGGGCTCCTGACCAATTCTGCTATTTTGTGTGGTTTTTTGCACTGATCTTAACTTTTTTTGTACATAATGTTTCCACCATTGTTTCCTATGACGTCAAAGAGCTTCTGGACTTAGAACAGCGATCACTAATCTCGATTTAGATGAAGAATTCTAGTCGACACTCGGAAGAGGAAAAGACGACGATATAGAGGCCGACGTGGGGGCACCCTGATGAAACTACGATATACAGGTGATGTGGGGAGAGCCTGATAAAACGACGATATAGAGGCCGATGTGGGAACATCCTGATAAAACTACGATATAGAGGCCAACGTGGGAAGACCCTGATGAAACTACAATATAGAGGCCAACGTGGGGGCACCCTGATGAAACTACAATATAGAGGCCAACGTGGGGGCACCCTGATGAAACTACAATATAGAGGCCAACGTGGGGGCACCCTGATGAAACTACGATATAGAGGCCGACGTTGAGGCACCCTGAATAAACTACGATATAGAGACCAACGTGGGGGCAGCATGATAAAACTACGATATAGAGACCAACGTGGGGGCACCCTGATGAAACTACAATATAGAGGCCAACGTGGGGGCACCCTGATGAAACTACAATATAGAGGCCAACGTGGGGGCACCCTGATGAAACTACGATATAGAGACCAACGTGGGGGCACCCTGATGAAACTACGATATAGAGGCCAACGTGGGGACAGCCTGATGAAACTACGATCCTGAGGCCACGTGGGAAGACCCTGATAAACTACGATATAGAGGCCAACGTGGGGACAGCCTGATGAAACTACGATCCTGAGGCCACGTGGGAAGACCCTTATAAACTACGATATAGAGGCCAACGTGGGGACAGCCTGATGGAACTACGATCCTGAGGCCACGTGGGAAGACCCTGATAAACTACGATATAGAGGCCAACGTGGGGACAGCCTGATGAAACTACGATCCTGAGGCCACGTGGGAAGACCCTGATAAACTACGATATAGAGGCCAACGTGGGGACAGCCTGATGAAACTACGATCCTGAGGCCACGTGGGAAGACCCTGATAAACTACGATATAGAGGCCGACTTGGGAAGTCCTTGATGAAACTATGATATAGAGGACAACGTGGAGACAGCCTGATGAAACTATGATATAGAGGCTGAAGTGGGGGCACCCTGATAAACTACAATATAGAGGCCGACGTGGGGACATCCTGATGAAACTACGATATAGAGGCCGATGTGGGGACACCCTGATTAAACTACGATGTAGAGAACCAACTTGGGGACAGCATGATGAAACTACGATATAGAGGCCGATGTTGAAGCACCCTGATTAAACTACGATATACTGTCCGACGTGGGGACACCCTGATGAAACTATGATATAGAGGCTGAAGTGGGAACACCCTGATGAAACTACAATATAGAGGCCGACGTGGGAAGACCCTGATGAAACTACGATATAGAGGCCGACGTTGAGGCACCCTGAATAAACTACGATATACTGTCCGACGTGGGGACAGCCTGATGAAACTATGATATAGAGGCCGACGTGGGGGCACCCTGATGTAACTATGATATAGAGGCTGACGTGGGGACACCCTGATGAAACTATGATATAGAGGCCGATGTGGCGACACCCTGATGAAACTAGAGAGTGTATAAACCACCTCTACTCTCTGTTCCAGTGGAGAATGTACAATCACTGGAGAACAAACTAGACGAGGTCCGTTGGAGTCAGCTCTAATTCCAGCAGCAGCACCGAGCCAAGTCTGGGAGACAAATCAAGATCTGACCTCTGACCAGCCAAGCCAAACAATGCATAACCAGTCCACCAGGGACACTGGAGCGCTGTTGACTCAAGCCTCACTTACCTCACAAACTTAAGGAATAATTACTAGGCATAATCTTAGAAAATGTTACCAAGGTTTCAATGGCCTAAAAAAAGCAATGCTGTGTGTGTGTGTGTGTGTGTGTGTGTGTGTGTGTGTGTGTGTGTGTGTGTGTGTGTGTGTGTGTGTGTGTGTGTGTGTGTGTGTGTGTGTGTGTGTGTGTGTGTGTGTGTGTGTGTGTGTGTGTGTGTGTGTGTGTATCAGCTTTCTTTGTCAAGTCAGTGAGATTCATAATCACACATCGTCTCTCACACCCACCTCCTCTTGCAGTATGGCTCATTTTAGGTGAATACCTCTCACCACTCCTAAAATATCTCCTCCTCTCCCTACCTCTTTTTCACTGTGATAACGAGTCCACTCCCCCCTCAATGAGGCCGGTCTCTACTATTCATCATCCAACGTGCGTCCCATATTACATCCTATTCCATTTATACCATTCTACTTTTGACCACGGCCCATGAGGCTCTGGTCAGTAGTGGACTAGATAGGGAATAGAATGCCATTTAGGGACGCACATCCAGTCATTAAAGTATGAAGTGTGTTTATTAGAGAACACATGCCAGAAAGTACTTCACAAGCACAGCCAGTGAAATTAGTGTGATCGGATTTATCATTCCTTGAATAGGGCCTATTCAATATAAAAACGAAGAAAAAACAAGCTAGACTGTCGGACAGGTTTCCTTTCAATCCGATCTGCTTCAGTGTCTATTGTGCTTCCGGCGTGTTTTCTGATGTTCTGATTTGCTCCGTAAACCAAGCTATCTTTCTCTCGATCCCTGAGAGGGTATTGAAATGGCTGTCATTTGGGACGCGCCTCGAGTAACACAACAATGTACTAGATAGAATACACCACAGTGAAAGCCACACTGGAGAGACAGAAACAGAAACAGTGTAGTGTGCAGTCCAGTGAGTCCACCTGCCCACAGTCAGAGTGGAGCTCATTGATAGGACCCAAACTGAACCCTATTACCGGTTAAGTGCACTACTTTTGACCGGGGCCCCATAGTGTTATGGTCAAAAGTAGTGTACTATATAAAGAATAGAGTGCCACTTTGGATGCATCCATGGAGAGTGTAGCATGCATTTAGTTAGTTCATATGCGCAGTGTATACTCACAGTGCCCTAGTTTATTTACATTTACTCAAGGGAACCACATCAGGGTAGTTCATTGATATTCATATCATGTCAATGATGTTTACTTGGAGTGGTTTAATGAACACCCTTATCTGTCTGACAGCACCGACTGCTATCAGCAGCTACAGTATGCATGCCTCTCTCTTTTTCTTTCTCTTTCATTTCAATCCGATCTGCTTCAGTGTGTGTTGTGTATCCGACGTGTGCTTTCATGTTCTGATTTGTTCCGGAAACCAACCTTTCTCCCTCTCCTCTGAGAAGGTATTGAACCCTGTCTCGCTGCACTACACACATTAATTTCAACACAAAACGAAGAGAGACAATTCATGTCTCTAGTTTCATCTGAGTTATAGAACTCCTTCAACCTGTGTGTCTGCCCAGCTAGCACATTTGGTTCCTTGGAAGTTGTAGGAAAGTATGTTTTTGGTTTCCCATTGAATCTGGAAATGAAGCCATACGTTTTTTTTAAACGGAAGTGAAAATGTTGCCTGTTCTGGGAATGTACATTTTTAGGTTGCAGGGAGGTTCTGAGAAGGTTTTACTATGGTTCCCTGAAAGTTTTCCTGGTAGGTTTAATTAACGTTCTGAGAACAGAAATGATAGGTCATTTGAAGGTAATTAATTAACATTCTAAGAGCATGTAAGACTTTTAATAACACTGCTTGCTTAGTTTGGGTTACCTGTTTTAAAATTAATTTGCTTGGGCATTAATCATTGAAAACACATTTATTTTTTATTGTGGCACAGCATCAGTGAGATTCAAACCTATGATCTTCTGTTCTCTCTCCATGGAATTAGTCTACTGCACCACCAGGATGGAGCTAGCATGCCATGGTTTTGAAATTCATACAAATTAATAAAAATTAATTTAAAAAATTTGTAAATTTTTGTCTGTTCGAAACAGACCCCTTTTCAAAGGGAAACATGCACTTATTAAGATCGGGTGTGGCCAATTAGTGGGCTCAGCTATCACATCTAAACAAACTTAACAAGATGGAGAGTTTTGTTAATGCTGACCACAGAATGTATATGTTTTTAAATAACATTCTTAGAATGTTCTCTGAACATTACTCAAGTTTTCTTGTGGTTTTTATGGAACGTTTTCTTAACGTTCTCGGAACAATGAGAACATGACTTTAAATAGAACCATGAGGAAGCCTGTAGGAAAGGTTATGGTGAAGTACTGAAATTCACACAGAGAACATTGTTTCTTAACGTTCTCAGAACTATTTGAGAACATTCCTAATGTCAAACCAGTTGGAGAACGTTCCTGGAGCATTACCAAAATGTAATTTAAATGTAACCATGTTTGAACTTTTAGGAAACGTTCTGCTAAAGTAATGAAATACCAAGAAAATAAAGTTTTTTTTTGTCAAGTTCCTTAAATGTGCTGAGAATGCCAAGTTATTTTATTTTTCATCCGGCACCATTCCCAGAAAGTTGTGGGAAGATTTTATGCAAAATAGCCATAGGACAACCACTCTCTCACCAAGCT